>NC_084827.1:32154642-32468214 GCF_033115175.1 Lepus europaeus
ATAGGATTAGTTCATAATTTTACTAAATTTGAGAACAGCAATTTGACTTGTAATCTATCAAATCCTCCTAAAAGCTACATACAGAAAAAGGCAGCTAAAATGGCTGATCTCATTGGCTTAAGCTACATTGTCAAATGTTTAATAATAACATATCTTGAGGGGGTTTTTTTATAAACCAGTCTACTTTTTAAGGATTATTTATTTATTTGAAAGAGCATATGAGAGAGGATGGGGGGAACAGGTAGATCTTCCATCTGCTGGTCCAATCCCCAAATGACTGCAACTACTGGGATGGAGCAGGCTGAAGCCAGTAGCCAGGAATCCATCCAAGTTTCCCCATATTAGTGGCCAGGGGTCTCACTATTTGATCCATCTTCTGCTGCCTTACCGGGCACATTGGCAGGGAGCTGGATCAGAAGTGGAGCAACCAGGACTCAAACCAGTACTTTAATATGGGATGCTGATGTCACATGTGGTGGCTTACCCTGTTATGCCACAACATCAACCCCCAGACTATTAAAAGCTTTGCATGTATTACCTCATTTAACCCTCACAACAATCCTAAAAAGTAATTGTCAGGATTACTACTGTTATCTCCAAACTGCAGATGAGAAAACTAGAGCACAGAGAATTTTTCTAACTTTCCCAAGACGGTTCATCTAGTCAGTTGAGATATGGAGCTGAACCACAGATGGTCTGGCTCTAGAGTCTGTAGACGACCCAGCTATCACTGCTACTGTCTGCTGCAGCCACTCAGTGGGCTATGACAGCCCAAAGCCAGGTGCATGGCCACCATTCCCAAACACAAATTCAAACTCACATCTCTCATCATTTTCACTGCTTCCCTGGTCCTCCCGAGTCTTCTGGCACACATTGCTAGCCTTCTTTTGATGTAGACCAAGACATTGGTGTCTCGTCCTGAAGAGGGAGATATAAAACATCAAAATTTATTTAAAGAGAGAGAGAGAAAGCTTTCAGTTGAGCAGCAAGAAAAAAAAAAAAAATGCAGAGGCCATTTGCCTCACCCTTAAAGGGAAACCTTAGCAAGAACAGACTGCTCTTTGGCTTTTCCTTATTGCCAGAAGCACTGACAACTTTGTTAATAGAATGAATACAGAATATAGTAAAAGTACTTAGACGTCCAAAGGTCAAATCATGTGACTAATTCATGCTTTTGAGTTTGGATGTTGAATATTTTATAACAAATAAAATCATCTGCCACAAAGAGCTGGGGAAATGAACATATCCACGTTGCATTTGGTTTATAAGCAAGAATTTCACATTCTTCAAATGTGCATGCTTTTGGTAAAGATGCAGAGGTGAATCTCAGGTTGCATCCCAATGAACTATTCTTTTTCATTCTTGACATCAAGTCTGGAGAAGCCTCATCTTGAACTTCTGTTTTATATTATTCTTTCTCTAACACTAGTGACATCATAATCATCTCCAGGTCCCCAAAGCAGTGGATTTTAGATGGCGATATAACACATTCCAGATATGACAACAGAGTATGCAACAAAATGAAAAAGCTATTCTAGTGTTAGAGAAAGCACTGACAAGCTAAATAGTTTTAACAATAGTCACTAGAATTGTCTTTTAAAAGTACATTAACAACTTCTTATCTTAATCCTTAATTATATGTCTTTTTGGATATGTTCTCAGACCAGTAAGAACATGCACATGCTTAATCCTCAATAAAATTACCATGTTTGTGAAAAGTATGACACACCTGTTTTAGATTAAGTACATGTATAATATGCAGCTATTAAAAGATGTTAAGACAAAACTCCTAACATTTCAAATTTTAAACAATGAGAACAAGATGTGTGCTGAAAATTTGCCAAGTACCTACAAATTATTTTAAAGATGTGATTATATTTTTGGATAGATTTAGGCAACAGGTTGAAAAGATTTAATTTAGAGAAGAAAAGAGAGAAAAATTCTTAAGTTGTATTGTAGGCTATGACTTTTCCATATTAATTTCCATTAGTTCATAAAATAGACATTTAATACATGTCTTCAAAACGCATTGCATTATACTTTCTTTTTAAAGGTAAGATATTGAGAGTGATTAGAGATTTCCTTAACATATGCACTCACTGCAGGATAAATATAAAAACCTGAGTGTTGATGAGTGTTGTGGACATAGACATGAGCATGCAGGTGGAAATGCAAAGATCTTGCTAGCAACTTAGTCATATGGACTACTATGGTTTCTATACCAAATCCAAGTTTAACATTAAAATTTGATTTTATAATCTCAAATATGAAGGAAATATATTCATATACTCCAAGTTGCAGGACAGAATCAGGAAGAGAGAAATTCTATCTTAAAAAGAAACAACCAGGTTCGGGTTGTGGCACAGCACTGTGACACCATCATCCCACACTGAAGCACCAGTTCATGTCATGGCTACTCTGCTTACTTTCCAGTTCCCTGTTAATATGCCTAGGAAAGCAACAGAATATGGCCCAAGTGCTTGGACCCATACCACCCACAGGGGAAACCCAATGGAATTCTGGGCTCCTGGTTCAGCCCTGGCTGTTCGGGGGGTATTTGAAGAATGAACTAGTGGATAGACAATCTCTGATATCTCTCTCTCTCTCTCTCTCTCTCTTTCTCCCTGCATCTTTCTCCCCACCCCCATCCCACTTTTCAAATAAATAAAGCAATGTTTTTTTTTTCTTTTAAAACAAACACCAAATGTTGGTTGTTTCATGAAAATACCCTCACAAAATGATGAGTCAAATGGCTTATGGAATTTCAGAAATGATATTGTCTTGTTTCTATACTATTGTCCCAAACATAACTAATAGTTTAGTGCCCTGAAGTGAAAGATGTCAGATCTTTAAACAGTTACTATAAATAAATAAAAGGTACTAATTTTAATATAAAGAGACAACAAAGGAGGAACTCATGGCTCTTTTTTTTTTTTCTGGAAGCCAGTATCAATATTTCTTAAATAAGAACTACATACTGATACAATCACCAATAACTGTTATGTTCTTAATTGCCCTATTTTCAACCTATGCTGTAGAAGACCTATAAGATAAATCCTTTAATAACTCTGTGATTAATATAAGTCCTGCTTCCTAACTCAAATTTAAAGTTATAGGGCAGAGATGCATCTGATGAACAGGAAAATGTAAGAATTCTGCAAAGAAGAAAGATTACCATTAAAAGTCAACTGCTATTTGATTTCTTTGTTTAGGAATCTATGGGTAAGAAAAAGAATGTGAAGCTAAACAGTAATGAAGCTCTAAGTTAACTGTTACTAATGAAGTACTCTTTTAGGCAGGAAAAAAATGAATAAAGACAAAGAAAAGCAAAAGCCAGTACTAGTTCCCTTCCAGGAGCATCATATTTTGAACTGGACTGGAAATGTGCTCTGATTAATCATTTTACAATTCAGATCCTCCAGCGCATCATCTGGAGGAAACCTTACTATGTTGGGCTTCATACTGAGATCCATGATGCTGTAGCTGTTGAGAACGCCGGTAACAGCCGTCTCCAGCCTTCAGGGCCTGCTTAAACAGTTTTTCTGCTTCAGCAATGGTTGTTGCTTCCTCTTCAGCCAAAAGAATATAAGCAGTTGCACACCTGTTCATTCAGATAATAGCCACCATCAATTACAAATCCAAGTGTGTAGTAATGGACCATAGGAGTTCATGCAGAAGGGCAAGGAGTTATGCCAAAACATGCAGAGGAGCCAACTGGTTCATGCACCCCTGTTTATAGTTGCTGACACAAAATAATGGTACAAAAGAAACATCTGTATTTTAGCTTGAGAGGTCAAATGTGTCGTATTAGGAACATGGGACTTAACAGTTGGACTCCACCCCTTATTAGTTATTACTCTGCCTCCCTGATGGAGAACAACATGGAATCTATTTGCTCACAACACTGTTGTGAAGGTTCAGTAAGGTGATGCATGCAAAGTGCTCAGTACAGTGCCCAGCAGTTCAGTGCACTCAACAAATGTCAGCTAATGACCGTGACAACGGCAGTTAAGCAGATGTCTCCTTCCGACGCTCAAAGTTCGAGGAACTGTGTATATGTTTACTTTTGTGTACATAGCACAGATTCTCTTAAATCGAAGGATTTCTTCGCAGTAAGAAATCCATTAAATTAAGTTAGTTGCTATAGAAAATAGTGTTTCTACATCTCCTAACAGTTAGTGCCGATTTCCTGCTTCACAGAACACTGGAAGGACCTCCAAGCATTGCCATTCTGAGGATCTCCAAGTCTGCTTCATCCAGAGAAGCAAACACAGGTAAATGTCATGCCTTCAACCAGCTGCCTTTTGTTGCTTAGGCTACATTAAGCACTGTACCAGGCACTTCACACATATCATCCCCTATAATCCTTTCAACAACCCTCTAAGACAGGAAGTCAGAAAGGATAAGAAGTTAATGAACCTGGGGAACTCTTGGAAATGTAAACCTTCCAAATCATATAAGGAACAACCCACTGCAAAGACAGGAAAGTGATAGGGAAATGGTGAGGCCACACAGCCTGCACAGTTCCTCATCTGCACCCATCCTCTTCATTTTCCTTCTCCATTGTCTCTCTGTGGCCATTTCCCTGCTTATCTCCACCAGACCACAAGAGACAAAGTATACAGAAAGTAAAACCAAATGTCATTTTTACTATCCACAAACTACGATAGCCAGAGAGGAAACGGAGGCTGAACTGAATGACTGATGGGAGGTTTGGAGTTACCAGTCAATCTTTGCCTTGAGGAGGGGTCAGGTAAGTTTTTTAGCCATTCCCTCAAACTGCAGGCAGGAACCATCAACGGGACTTTAAACAGAATGTGGTGAAGTAGGTAGGAAAAGGCCCACCCAAAAAAGCTGTAAAACCAGTTACTTTGGAGGGCAGCATATATGACTTGGAAAGAACAATAATGATGCAGAAACTGTCCAGTGATTCACTGGAGAAAATAACTGGGATAGGCAGGCATCAGAAGACATTATTAAGGCTTCAGATGCCAATGTACAAATATGGGTCAAGGGTAATGAGGTGAGAATTGAGATTATAATATTGAGTGGTAGATACAACATCAAAGGACTTAGCTGTAAGACAGCAGTTGGTGGGCTGGGAATTCAAGGATGGTTGTGGCTAGCTTGCTTGCTTTGCTTATTCATATTTCAAATAGTATTCCTATGAGGAGAGGCAGAGTAGCACTACTAGCCAAGAAACATATATCTAGGTGGAAACTCATGAGGTTGGGGTAGAAACATGCTAAGAGCTTGTGAGTGAAGGAAAAACGAGAGAGCAATAGAAGTGCTAATGGTTGGGGAGTACAGAACAGACTGCTCAGCTCAATGGAAGATAGAGATGATGCATCCTTGTCACAACACAATACACATACAGAAGCAAGAAGTGTGGTGATGGGGTGTCAACCATCCAGATAGCCACTACAAGTCTCATTTGGTTAGAATGAGGGCACCCAACAGGTTCTTGACTTACTTTGGTAACAATTTTATCTCCCAGATGGTAGAGGAAGCAATTAGGGGAACTTCAACTCTGGACCTAATTCTGACCAAGAAGAAAAAAATAGTTGGTGAAATGAGAACTGATAGGAACATTCAGAAAGACTTACGATGTCATTCTGGATTATCAAAGAAGGGAAGGTGGACTTCAAAAAATTCAAAGAAAAGAGGTATGATTTAATGGTATGAGACTGAGAAGGAAAAACGGTGGAAGAGGGTTGAACAGCTTTCAAATGTCCAATTGTAACAACAACCACAAACGATCCTCTCAGGAAGAAAAGATGGGCAGCACTTAAGTAACTATCATGGCCTCACAGAGATCTTTCCCTGGTCAGATTTTTAAAGGGCATGTTAAAAAAAAAAAAAAAAAGATGGAAAGAGAGTATGTAATGAGGGACTATAAGAGAGTGGAATGAATTTATAAGAATAATGTCAGGAGAGCTAAAACTCCAAATTAGCTGAGACTTGCAAAAAATAAAGACAAAACAAAACAAAAATGCTAAAGACAACCATCTATTCCCTGTTTTTAAATAATATTTAGGACCCTATATCTGACTCCAGTTCTCCAAAACATAAACAAATAAGCCAAATGGACAAACAACACAGCAACAACACCAAAACAAGGCAAGTTTTTTGTCAATAGCAGTAGATAAAGAGAAAGCAAAGCTCCTCTCTTACTCCCTTTTTGTTCCTGGCTTCTCTATCAAGGAGAATGATTGTCAGATTGAAAAGGGGAGAAGAAATTAAACTCTGAAATGGGTAAAAAGATGTAAGATAGCAAATAACTGATTCATTCTAAATGAGTTACTATACTGGGATGGGCAAATCACAAGAAGCCAGCTGACCTGGGTAGGCCATGGAATAGCTCTGTGGATAGTTGAGGAATCACAAAGAATGGAGAAGTACTAGAAGATGAGATGACAAATGTAGTACAAATCTTCTAAAAATGGAAGAAGGCAGACTTCCCAAACTACAGAACAATAATTTGGAAAGACTTTCTAATGGATTATTAACAGGATAGTCTCCAAGCACTTTACAAAGAATATAGTAACCATTAGAGGCCAGCTTAAATTCACCAGGAATAAATAAATCAGATTTGCTAGCTTAATTCACTCAATAGAGTTATGATAAATTGAAGATCCATAGCTACACCTGGTTCTTAAGATCAAAATGGAGAAATCTGGATTGAAACATAGTTGGGTGGCTTAGTAATTGGCTGAACTACACCAAAGGGTGGTGATTCATGAAGACATGAACCTGGGGGGTGGGGGAGAGGCAGAGTTTCTCTTTGTCATGTCACAGGGTTCTATTCCTAGCCCTGATATTTTTCTCAGAAACATGGATGACACACAGAAGGCAGGCATATTAAATTTGTAGATGATAAGAAATTGAAAAATAAACATGTTGCATGACAGAATCAGAAACCAAATAGATCAACAGGTTACAATGGCAGGATTTCCAACTCTCAAGAGAATTTTTTTTTTTCTGTTTTCTTGCTAAGACCTCTGAAGAAGACTCTGTAACCTTCTTCAGACAAATCACAAAATAGTTTAACAATGACCACTTGGCAAGGAGAGTGCTGAGGTGATTCAAGCAACAGATGGGTGGTTGAGCTAAATGACCTTTAAGGTCTCTGCCAACCCTGAATTTTTATGACTTCAACTTCAAGAATTTCTCATTTTCTGAGATCTCCAGAAAAGATGTCCCAGCCTTTGTTGGTAACCCACAGAATGTTTTTACAATACTAAGCACAACATTTCTTCTTATCTTTGTCTTGGTCTTAAAAAATTTTTTAAATGTTATTTTTCACCTTAAGTCTTTATTACGTTCCCTCTAATAGCAGAAGTTCTGCTTGGAAAATGTGAAAGATGAGTATTCTGTATTTGGAAAAATTTCCCCATCGAATGTTTTAGATACATGAAGAATTGTATTTATGTCCTCACAATATCCCTAGAATAGCTCTTGAAGGATTTAACTTAGCATCATAACAAAGTCAATGAATTGCTTTCTAAAATGACTAAAATCACCTCCACATGGCTGTCCTTCATTCCAACAACAACAAAAAAAGCAACATCACCCATAATCCTTAATCCTTATTATAAGTATCCCATCAATGGAAACAATATATTCAGCAAAGGATAATATATCTTCTTCAACAACAAGATTTACCCTGACTTACTCATTTATCTCCAAGGCTTCATGTGCTGCAGAAATCCTAGCTTGAGGGTTTCTTTCTCTCCAGGCTTTCTGCATTACTATTTTTAAAAAGAGAGAGAAGGAGAAAAGCAAGTCAATCAGTACACATAATGAAGACTCAACATGCAACAACAGTTAAATTAATGGCTTTCCAATTGTTAAATCAACAATGGGAGTCACTGGGTACATGCTCCCCATGTAGGATCTCTGTCCTTAATGTGTTTTACTATGAAACTTAAAAACACTACTAGTCGAACAATACCCTATACCTTGTGCGGTTGTGTGAATGCAGCCTGTTGAAATCCTTGCTTAGTATATACTAAGTTGATCTTCAGTATATGAAGGTAATTAAAAATGAAACTCGATAAAGGGTGGGATGGGAGAGGGAGAGGGGAGGGCCACGGGAGGGAGGGAGGTTGGGGGGGAAGCCACAACAATACAAAGATGCACTTTTGTAAATTCACATTTATGAAATAAAAAATTAAAAAATTAATTAATTAATTAATGGCTTTCAGCTTGAATTACAAAAGAGTATTTCATTACCAAGATGGTCAGCCCAAACCTGAAAACATCGCCCAAATACATTCTGTCTATTGTACTGTTCTGTTTCTACTAGCAAACCTTCTGTGCTCATGAAACAATAGATGTAAATCTAATGGACTAAAGGAATTAGGAAAAGGCACTCTAACCAAGATTGTATTATATTTCTTGGGGTACATTGATATCATTTGTGTTAGAGAACACCTATTATTTTACATATTTGGAGATTATATCACAACTTATCTCTTTATTCTACTTAGGCACAACATAACTTCTGGTCATTTTCCTGAGCATTTATTTCAGACTCTGGATATTAGAACACTTTTAAACCATTTTAGGAATTATATGAATTGGGTCACTAAAAATGTAGTAGCCTTTTGCTTAACATGTGTATGTGTTCCTAAAATTTGCCTGCAAACTGAGTTTTCATACATGAGAACATATTGTGAATATGAGTGCATTGTGGGAAGTTCAATCTTGGGAATCCCAATTTTTAATTAGAACATCAGTGATATAAAGTCTTTCTTTCCATTTCAACTATGAATTTAATTAGCTTCATATACAATTAATACTTATTCAAAATATGTGAATCTTTGATATATTCTTTAAAATCATGTTTTCAATTATAACAAAGGAATTCATTTGTACATTGATACTTCATTGTGATAAAGCTTTATTTAAGTGTCAGAATTCTGAGTTCTCCTAACCAACAATATTTTAATTATTGGAATTTTTAAAGAATAGATATTCTAAATGCAGAAATCTTGATACATAAAGCGAAAAAATCTTCCCACCCAGCAGTTATCAGAGGGATTTTCCATACTTGCATCTGCAGGACGTAGATGGTCCGAGTCACAGGTAAAGAATGTCTGGTGGTCCTGGGCAGAAAGATTCATGTCATAGTAGGTCAGAGGTTCTCGTCCTGTCACCCACGTGTATCTGTAAAGGGAAAATAAGAGGAGGGGGGGAATTTTGAGAGAGGAAAGCAATTCTTATAAAATATTAAGTTGCAGAGAAGTTGAAACATAAATAGTTAGCTAAATACTAAAATAATTTTGCTAATAAATTAAAAAAAAGGCTTTCAAAAAAATCACCCTATTCTCCCTTTAGGAGTCACATCAGGAAGAAAGAAGTAAAGGTTTTCCCCTATATTTTTGTCTTAAAGTTTTATTAGACCTTGCTAATGAAAACTTTTCCTAATTAGCATTATGAACAGATTTTTCCCAAAAAAATTATAATATTCTAAATTATCTGAATAACTTTACTAAATTAAAATTCCAACATAATTTCTTTGGCATCTTTATAGCCAGGCTTCAAGTAAGCATCAAAATGTTTAATTATATAATATATACAAAAATTATATAGAAAAATTCTGAAAACTATACACTTTTATACATTATCCCAATTCCTATGTTAAAATGTTTATAAAATAGAATAATCAAAACAGTTGCGGATAGCATCAAAATACGGAAGCACTAAATAGGCTGTTATGTGACCCCTAAGTGAACCAACATTTGCTGTTGCCTTTGCTCTCTGAACCAGATCCATTTGTTTCCCAAGCTGTCAAAATCCTTACCGATTATATTCAGCACCCCTAAATAAATTTAGTGGATTTCGCCATACTTTGCATTCTGCAACAAAGAGAAATATGAAAATGTTATACATAAGTTCAGTGACACTATGAGCTAATTAATTCAGCAAAACACCCTTCCTGGCTATTTGATAAGATAATTTTATTCTCTATCCTTCACATGGGAAGCCACATGGAAAAACTCTTGAGTGGTTAATCAGAAAATGTGGCTCAGACACTAGGACTTTGGAAAGTTTAACCTAATCTCTCCATGTCTGAGTTTCCTCATTTAGAAGATGAAGGTTTAAGCCAAAATCAGTTAGTTCACAATTTCTATCATTATTTAAAGGTCTCCAGCTAGATTCTATGAATTTACTTTTTAAGTTATAGGTAAAAGCTATAGATAAAAGTAAAACTTTACTTTCTGCTCCTCTAAAATATATCTCCAATAATGTCATACATGACAAGCTAAATTTAAGCTCTAGAGTACAATATGAAAAGAGCCTGACTCTAATTATGGTTTATGCTAATTTATAATTTTTGATAATTCACTAGAGTGCTTGTGCCTTCCAGAAGAGGAGTGACAAGAAATTTAATTACAATTACTAAAGACAGAAACGCTATGAAAATAAATTTTCTTGAGACATTTTAACATCATTTACTCACACAGACACATGTACTAATCATCATAGTAATATTAAATATTGTTTGTACTAATAGATTGTACTTTTTCATTGTACAAAGACCACAAAAACTCAGAACCACCGAACTTTAACTTTAAAAAGTCAATCATTAGCTTTAAGACTGTTTTATAATAAGGGTGTGACTAATAAACTACAGTTATTTTAAAACACCCTATGATTAAGACTTTCTACTGATTCAGAATATTAGATTTATTTGGATGAATAAGGTTTTATTAGAAAATAAAATAAGTTAGTAATTTCAAAACATTTATGTGTGTGTGAGAGACCAGCCAAAAACACACCCAACAACATATACACACAAAAATGAGCCATTATTGCAGAAATTCAAAGGACATTAAAAGGCCATATGGGGATTCTCTAGGATACTACCCTCAGTTCTGTACATACATACATACAATGAACATTGATCTGAGCACCCCAAATCATCAATTACAACACAGTGTGATAATAGAGAAAACAGAGCATTATGACAACACTGTGTGTAAACCCAATAAATATGTTAACACATTAAATGAAGGTTATACATACAATAGAAATACATGGTTTCATTTAAAGAAGATGAATTTATTTTTCAATGAGGACAGGATTCTACTTAAAATTTCCACAGTGTTTATAAATAGTTACCCTAGGTGTTTTGTTACTTAGCTTAACTTGCCATTTAGGAAATAATCTTCGTTCATTTAGCTGAGCACCTCTGAATTCTGTTCTTGAGAAACTGAGATCCAATGGCCATCACTTCACACAGCACTAACTAGAGAACCATGCCCTCTTTAAATAATTATTTTTCTACAAACACAGAAGCCCTTGGAGGGGTCACTAGTACACTAACATGAGATCATAACTTGAAACACACTGGGGAGCCAAGCAATCAAGGCCTCTTCCCATGTGGCTGGTATAACTCTTAGGGCTATGCTACTGTCAGCCCTTCCCTTGATAATCTTTTCCAAGATCCAAAGTGCTTGTCTTACAGCTTCACGATTGGGTCAGTGTTGTGGCACATTGGGTTAAGCCACCAACTGTGACACTGGAATCCCTTATCAGAATGCCACCCCCGTGGGAGACCCAGATGGAGTTCCAGGCCTAGACCAACCCTGGCTATTTGGAAAGTGAACTAGCAGAGAAAGATCTCTCTTTGTCTTTCTCTCTCTCTTTCTCTCTCTCTCTCTGTCAAATAAAAAAAAAAAAAAGCTTCATGAATATTGTAAGGATTGGATTTAGCTTACAATAAACATGCACACAGATTTGTGTACAAGGAGCTTCATGGTAGAACCATTTACAATAAAACAGGGACATTTTGGAGATATGCTCTTCTATTGAATGGTATCTGAAATATAAGTAAAAAGATTATGGCAAATATTTTTTCCAATAAATACATTATTATACTGCCTGGAAAGATAGCACTACTCAAACATCAATTGACAAATCATAAAGAAAACTGCCCTTAGTTAGGATTGAAACTTCATTATATATCAGATGAAATTCAAATTATTGCTAAATGAAAAAATACTCCAAAGAGAAATGTGCATACTTAACCACTAAACAGTATCTAAATATGCTATCTTTATTTAGGAAATAGCACAATATAGCCAGCAGGGGGTGCAGTAAACATTGTGAAATATTGCTTCTATGGGTTCCATTAGCGAACAGAACTTAAAAAAAAAAAAAAATCCTTGTTAACACTTGTGTCATAAATGTGTTCTGTACTTAGTGTTTTCAACTATCCTGATATTCGAAACAGAGATCTAAGTAGTAAACAGATGTAAAATGTTTTAAGTGAGAAAAAAAACACATGCTAAAGTACATAAAAAATGTCTTAATTATTATGTTCTGTGAATTGAGGATGCACTTGTACTTCTCCTCTAAGGAGTGAGCAATCTAGAGATCAAAGTAAGAACACACATTAAAGTTTCACTTCAGTCGCTGCCATCATCTTCCCTTCACTACAAAGTCAGTCTGGAATCACTCTTAGGAACACATCCCGTAAGTATGAGGCTGCTTGATGGTTTCATGATAGGGACAAAGAGTACAAAAGCCAAACATATCATACTATGACGATTTCAATCAAGAAACTGAATTCCCTCTCAAGAGAGGAAGAGTTTTTCCACCTGAGGCCCCATTTCTTATTTGCGCCTTTTAGGAATAAATTCCTTTTTTCAAATCAGATAAAAAATTTTACCTCCAAAAGTTAATTTTCTATTTTCCATTTACATCAACAAGTTTAGTGCCCTTGGGAAGCACTGAAAGTTGACTGGAACTTCACCAAGGATTTGTTAACGTCATTAATAGTTTTCGTTCAAAATATGTTCTGATGGAACAAACGTGCTCTTTTTCTTTTACATTTATTTATTTGAAAGTCAGAGATACAACGAGACAGAGAGAGAGAGAGAGAGAGAGAGAGATCTTTCATCCACTGGTTCACTCCCCAAATGGCTCTAATAATTGGGGCTGGGTCAGGCTGAAGCCAGGAGCTTCATTGGGGTCTCCCATGTGGGTGTAGGGGCCCAAAGACTTGGGCCATCTTCCACTGCTCTCCCAGACAGATTAGCAGGGAGCTGGATTGGAAGAGGAGCAGCCGGGAATCACACTGGTGCCCACATAGGATGCCGGCATTGCAGGCAGCAGCTTAACCTACTACGCTATAGCACTGGACCCAGAAACATGCTCTTGGTGGTACCATCTATAGCACTCAGTAGTAGAGTAAATTGCTGACAGAATGCAATTCAAGAGAAAGAGAAGCAATAAATATTGGAATAACACTTGCTGAGTTCTCAAAGTATGCAATTACAGATGTCTATGTGGAAGACAAAAAAAAAAAAAAAAATTGGGAAAAGAAAAATAATGCTCACTAGCATCCAGGGCTTGTAAAAGCAAGCTCAAGTCTTTTTCATTTTCAGTCCTCTGCCTCACCATTCACTAGTTGCAGTCACATTTTTTTTCTTTTTTTTCTTTCTTTTTTTTTGACAGGCAGAGTGGATAGTGAGAGAGAGAGACAGAGAGAAAGGTCTTCCTTTTTGCCGTTGGTTCACCCTCCAATGGCCATTGCGGCCGGCGTCCGAAGCCAGGAGCCAGGTGCTTCTCCTGGTCTCCCATGCGGGTGCAGGGCCCAAGCACTTGGGCCATCCTCCACTGCACTCCCTGGCCATAGCAGAGAGCTGGCCTGGAAGAGGGGCAACCGGGATAGAATCCGGCACCCCAACCAGGACTAGAACCTGGTGTGCCGGCGCCGCAAGGCGGAGGATTAGCCTGTTAAGCCACGGCACCGGCCTGCAGTCACATTTAATTCATGCCTTTCCATAATCAGTTACTCCTCTAGACTGCCACCCCACTGCTCACAGGACTGTGTGTTATCAAGGTGTATTGACTAGCATGCATTAATCCTTGCACTGGACCCTAGGGTACAAAGAGAGATACAGTTTATGACTTAGAGGAACTCACGGACTGGGTAGGAAAGAGAAAAGGGTACTTTATTGAACCACCATCTGACCTCACTTAAAGAAGCTCTATCGAAGGAGTAAGTATACTGTGAGAACCAGACTTTCTTCCTTGTCACAGTCTTCAAGGGAAAAACAAGAACCCAATTCTAAAGTCACAGGACTTTTAATCACATGAAAGAAAATATTGTATGTCCTACTTAACACTGAAGCCTTTTCCTAAATTTAAAAACAACAAAAAAGAAATGATGGCAACCCTCCCCCTACACACACACACACACACACACTTGTGAGACTTTAAGATATATCATGGAAATGACTAAGTTATAGCTTAGGGAATTTTCTTTCTCTTCTATTTGAAGATTTATTCAATTTACTTGAAAGGCAGAGTGACAGAGACAGAGAGCAAAAGAAATCTTCCATCTACTAGTTCACTCCCCAAATGGCTGCAATGGCCAAGGGTGAGCCAGGCCAAAGCCAGGAGCTCCATCCAGATCTCCCATGTGGGTGGTAGGGTACCAAGTACTTGGATCATCTTCTGCTGCTTTCCCAGGTGCATTAGCAGGGAGCTGAATTGGAAGTGGAGCTGCTGGGACTTTGAACCAGTGCTCCAATAGGGGATGCCAGTGTTGCATGAAATGGTTTAACCTGCTGCACCACAATGCGGGTCTCAGGAAGTTTTCTTACACTGATACAGTATCATCTCTTCTCAGAATCTCAAATTTGATAAGGTTCACTCTCTAGATGACTGCAACAGCTAGAGCTGGGCCCATCTGAAGCCAGGAGCTTCCTCTGGGTATCCCACATGGGTACAGGGGCCCACGTACTTAGGCCATGTTCCACTGCTTTTCCACACCATCAGCAGGGAGCTGGACTGGAAGTGAAGCAGCCAGGACTTGAACCAGCACCCATATGAGATGCCAGCATCACAGGCAGAGACCCAACCTACTACACCACAGCACTGGCCCATTTCTAACCTAAGCCAATCAACTCCACCAAATAACATGGGTATTGTTAAATAAGTTTATTAAATAAATAGTCATAAGTAATTAAAACTATTTTAGGGGACGGGAATTTGAAAGCAATTTAAAAGCTGCTTCAGATCCCCACATCTCATATTATAATGCTGGGGTCTGAGTCTCTGCTCTGCTTCTGAGTCCAGCTTTCTGCTGATGTGACCCTGGGAGGCAGCAGGTAGTGGTTCAGGTGGTTTGATTTCTGCTATCCATGTGCAAGACCCAGGCTGGGTTCTGGGCTGCTGGCTTTGGCCTAGCCCAGCCCTAAATACTGTGGGCATTTGGGGAATAAGCCAGCAGACAGAAGATCTCAGTCTGTTTCTGTCTTTTTCTGCCTTTAAAATAAAAACAATTAAAACTTTTTAGGAATTTTCACCATTTAACTAGAGATATAATCTGTATCAGAACACAAATTTTAATGGCAAAGATTTTAAAAAGATGTAATAACCATTGGCCAAGAGAATCTCTGTGAACACATGTATTAGGTTTTAGCAAGTACATGCACTCTCACTGAGACTATTAGAGAGCAACTCCATGTAGCAACTTGGCCTGTAGCAATTTGCATTTTTGCTAAAGGAAATACTGGAAATGCAAGCACTGCCATGTGTACATGTAAAAGAGTTTTTGCACTAGTGAGGAAGCCAAATTGATCACGCAGTTAAATCTCTAAGTGGTTGCCCCATTCCCCTGCATCACATTTAGAGAACTCAGTCCATCTAGAGGACATTGTCAAATGGTGGTCCTCAGGATTGATACAGGAGAGTTAAAGGACTGGTCCAAGGTCACTTCTATACAAAGGATAGAGCTAAGATTAGGGCCACATCTGTCTGAGTCCAAAGCCTGGGCTCCCAGACATTGGCAACCCTGCTACTGAGCTGTTTAAGTAAGCTGGGATCATGCCACTTCAGAAATAACTTCATGCACTGAAGAATAGAATTTTAATGAAACTATTTTACCAGCTTAATAGTTACACTGATCTTGGCTTTCCAGGCCTCACAGAAAGTCTGGACAGGATCACTTATATGTTTCATTGAGTGCTTACGAACTTGGATTCTGAAGTAAGATGCCCAGACAGTCAGGTGGTTGTAAACAGGTGACTTGACATTCTTCAACCATAAAATGTAGATAACAAGAGTTGCTGTTTCATGGGCTTATTATAAGAATTAAATGAGATAATATCATGTAGAGCTGATAGCAGATGCCAAGAGTCTTAGTCTTAAAATTATATGGCCTTCCATGGAGAAAGTAATTTGTTTTCTGGTATGAGAATCTGGGATTAGGGTTGAGGGGTTAAGCCAATGTCTGCGATGCCAGCATCCCATACAAGTGCCAGTTTGAGTCCTGGCTGTTTCACTTCCAATCCAGCTCCCTGATAATGTTACTGGGAAAGCAGTGGAAGACAGCCCAAGTCCTTGGGCCTCTGCAAGTGGGAGACACAGATGAAGCTCTTGGCTTTGGCCTGGCTCAGCCCTGGCTGTTGGGGCCATTTGAGGAGTGAACCAGTGGATGGAAGATCGATCGATCGATTGATCGATCGATCTCTCTCTCTCTCTCTCTCTCTCTCCTCCCTCTCCCCACCCACCCCTCTCCTACTCTCTCTGTAACTCTGCCTTTCAAATAACATAAATAAATCTTTAAAAAAAAATCTGGGATCTACAAAGCTCTTAGAATTTTTCTTCCACTCATCATCTCCACTGTTTTTCTTTATTATCTTCATTAAATTAGTGCTTGAACTGTCTCTAGCAATATAATGAATTTTAATCTAGAATTTAGATGTATAGTTAAATCCAATTATTAAAATTATTTAGATTTTGCAATATACATTTCTTACAAAGAGTAAATGGGATTAAAATAAAAGAGTAGATGGGATTTGTGACAGGAATCCAGGTAACTACCCTAGAGTTTGTTTAGAGATCTGGTTCTATCCAAGAAGCTGTTAAAGTGTCTTAGATAATTTAAATTGGACTTTGGCAGGGATATTCTTCATGTGATAGAGCATCTTGTCGTCAAGGTATTTTATTTGAAAACTGGCCAAATTATCAAAGAGATGTTCCTATAAACTCAAAATTAAAGTGTTACTGGTGGGGTAGGCTTTTGGCCTTGCAGTTAAAACACCACATGGGATGCCTACACCCTACATTCAAGTACCTGGGTTTGAGTCTCAACTTTACTTGTGATTCCAGTTAATTCACACCATGGAAGGCAGCAGATGACAGCTCAAATAGCTGGATCCCTACCACCCACGTGGGAGGCCCACATTGAATTCTGGGCTCCTGGCTCCAGCCTGACCCAGCCCTGGCTGATATGGGCATTTGAGAGAGTTGAGTTAGAGAATGAATGATCTCTGTCTCATTTGTCTCTCTGCTTTTCAAACTAAAGGGGAAAAAAAGTTACTAAGCTCTGAAAACTCCTTCTCTTAAAACAGGAAGACATAATCACATTTTAAATCCCCATGTATCATTGGCACCTAATTAAGTTAAATTAAGAAATGGTAAGAAACACAGTCATATGATGAAATATATCAGCATGGTTATCAGAAAACGAATATTGGGAGCAGGGAGGAAGGAGGAATACAGTTTATCTCTCAAACAAAGTAAAACAAGTAGAATGCTCCCAAATGGTAACCTCAACTGAATATAAGCTGTAGTCTGGGTAGAGTAAGAAACTGAATGATTAACTCCATTTCTCAACTTGCTCACAGATAAAGATCATTGCAAATTCTGAGAGCATCTGTAATTCAGTTACTCTTGCACAGATGCAAAAACTTAAAAACATTCACAATCAGCCCTGTAACCATAACTCCTCACCCCACCACCCTATTCCAAATCATTTGTAGGTAAGCCAGGATTTTCAGCTTTTAGTCAAAACCAATGATTTTTTTAAGCAAAGAACACTGATTTTTCATACAGACCAATGATTATAACTAAAAACTTAAAATTTTTTTTAGCCTTGTCTATGCTTTTTCTCACATAAACAATGCCATCAAACTGCCTATGGTAATATCCATGAGATTTCATTAGACACATTGTATTTCATGTAAAGTTTAGCAAAGAGGTGACTTACGATGTTCCAGAAAAATAAGTAGATTCATCCTTCTGTTATTCAGCCTATACTCATTTTATTATTATGAAGGTAATAGGAATTTTCAAAACAAGCCTCTCTATTTTAAGGAAAGAGTATTGATTACCCTAAAGGTTCTTTTAGTCTCCTTTCTCCTTTATACTTAGTTGAAGTCAGACTATGAAATACAGAGTGCTTAAGGGTAGAGATAAATGCAGACATTGCACTTTACACATTTTTATTTCAAAAATAAAAATCATCACAGGAGAAATGGAAAACAGCATTAGTCCCTTGATGATCTAGTACTTTCATATCATAATTTGTGTTTGTTTGAGTTAGCCACATATTAGAAGACCAAATTTCAAAAATCAAGCAGATTGGGCCCTAGGTATACTTAGACAAGTTTTCATTTGTCTTTCATAAACTTTATGACTTATTTATCTGAGAGAGAGAGAGAGAGAGAGAGAGAGAGAGAATGAATGAATCCTGTCCACTGATTCACTCCCCAAATGCCTGTTACAGCTGAGGCTAAGCGAGGCTGAAGCTAGGAGCCCAGAACTCCATTAGGCTCTTCCATGAGTTCCAATGACTGAATTATTCGTGCTATCATCTGCTGCCTCCCAGGGTGTACAATAACAGGAAGCTGGGAACAAGAATGGAGACCAAACTCAAACCCAGGCACTCCAATATGGGATGTGGACATCCTAAGTAGCGTAACTGTCACATCAAATGCCCACCTCACTTTTTCTAAAGGCAACTGGTTGAACATGTGATAAGATCATAAACGCTGTATTTATTCAGGTGGATATGAACAGAATATAGAGTTGGCACTCACTAAATACTAATGGAATTGAATTAACAATAATATTCAAAAGCTCAGTCTTAGCCAGGCAGAAACTCAACACAAATAAAACTGAAAATGGCTTGGTTATTAATGCTGAATAAATTTTTAAAAGATAAAAATTAGGTTCTTCCTTATAAAGCTGCTATAACAGCTGAAAGAATGGCATTAAGATTCATATGAAGGGGCCAGTACTGTGGCACAGCAGGTTAAACAGGTGCCTGCAGCATTGACATCCTATATGGGTACTACTTCAAGTTCCAGCTGCTGTACTTCCAAACTAACTCCTTGCTAATGCACCTGGGAATGCACTTGGACCAGAGGATGGTCCAAGTACTTGGGCCCCTGCACCCACATGGGAGACACAGAGAAAGCTCCAGGCTTCTGGCTTCAGCGGGTTCAGCCATGGACATCAAGGTCATTTGGGCAGTCAATCAGCAGATGGAAGAGATCTCTCTCTCTCTCTCTCTCTCTCTCTCTATATATATATATATATATACACACACACATATATACACATATATATACATATACATATATATCCCTCTCTTTAATTCTTTCAAATAAAAAATAATTAAATCCTTTAAAAACAGTGATATGAAGAATAAGGCTTAATCAAGGTATCCACTGAGACAGAAGGCATAATAATTATGGCAATAAGAAGAGTATGACGTCTTCATGGCATTACAGAACCATGTTAAGAGATTTAAATTGGGCAGACGGCATGAGGAGCCTGCATGAAGAGACTGTAATGAAAATACAGATGTATTCACCATACAGAATAGCCTCAAATGAGGATACATTCCGTTTTCAATCTGCTAATTTTCTATAATGTTCTGGGTCATCCAAAGACTGTAACTCAAGTCAGAGAAGAGCATATTTAATCTGTGGGGTCTTTACAGCAGATTCAAAGTGGTGGCAATTATCCACAACTGCTTTGGTTATATGACTGAATGATTAAGGCTCCTCATTAGTATAATAAGCCATGTTTATTACAGTATCTGGTTAAGGCATGCGTTGTTTTGCCCGGGTCTTTCTTATTCTTTCAAAAAGTAAATGAGTTTACAAAATCCCAGATAATTTTACTTGGGTAGTACAATGTCTCATGTATGTACACTTTGGATGAAATAAGTGTGTCTAACAGCTGTCACATACTACTCACAGCTGGTTGGCAAAGTGTGCATTAAAAGAGCATTAAGAGGCCAGTGTTGTGGCACAGTGGGTTAAGCTACTACCTATGATGCCAGCATCCCATATGAGTGCTGGTTTGAGTCCTGGCTGCTCCACTTCTGGTTCAGCTCCCTGATAATCCGCCTGGAAAGTCACCAGAAGGTGGTCCGAGTCCTTGGGCTCCTGCCACTCATGAGGGAGACCTGGATGGAGTTCCAGATTCCTGGCTTAAGCCTGGCCCAGCCCCAGCCATTACGGCCATTTGGGGAATGAAGCAGTGGAAGATCTCCCTCTCTCTGACTCTCCCTCTTTGGCTGTAACTGATTTTCAAATAAATCTTTTTTTTAAAGATTTATTTTATTTATTTGAAAGATAGAGTTACAGATAGCAGTAGAGACAGAGAGAGAGTTCTTCCTTCCGATGATTCACTCCCCAGATGGCCGCAAGGGCTGGAATTGCACCAATCCAAAGGCAGGACCCAGGAGCTTCCTCTGGGTCTCCCACGCGGGTGCAGGGGCATAGCAAAGAGCTGGATCGGAAGAGGAGCAGCCAGGACTAGAACTGGCACCCATATGGGATGCTGGCTCTTCAAGCCAGGGCTTTAACCCGCTGTACCACAGCTCCGGCCCCTCAAATAAGCTTTAAAAGAAAAAAGAGGATTGTCGGCTGAGCATTTGGCCTAGTGGTTAAGCTACTGGTTGGGATACCCACATCGTGTATTAGAGTGCCTGGATTCAAGTTCTGGCCCCATTCCTGAATCCAGCTTCCTGCCAGAGCACACCCTACAAAGCAGCAGGTGATAGATAAAGTCAAGTCCCTCCCACCTAGGTGGGAGACTTAGATTGGGTTCCTGGCTTCTGGGTTCGGATGGCCAAGCCCTGGTGACTGTTGGTATTTGGAAAATGAATCAGCAGATGGGAAAGTTCCCTCTCACTCCTTCCCTCCTTCACCCTCCCTCCATCCCTCGGAAATCCTCTGAAACTGAAGGTTGTAAAAAGAACATTGAATCGATATCTGGAATGAAATCTCTGTACAAAGTTTGTTGATGTGTAGAACCCAGTCTGAAATGTACATCGAGTTATTCTAGAGAAGGGGAGGGGGATCCTAACCTTAGGTCTTTCAATTTCTTCCTTGCTCTCCTTCAAATCTCAGAACTGGCTCCCTCTCGTTCAAAAAGCAAACCCCTTCTACCAGTGTGGTCAAGAGCTCCTCACTGGTTCTCTAAAACACAGCCAGTCTCCCTCATAATAATGAGAGCTCTCATCACTGTGTCTCCTTCAGGACAGAGAGAGTTCCATGGGGATATGGACTCTGACTTCTTAGAATCAAAATATTCATAAGAATCTATATAAAACCAGGCTCATACTAGGCACTTAGGAAATATTTAATGAATTGACACAGAGACTGAGCTAGGAAATTGTATTCTCCCTTCTTGCTTGATAATCAGAGAAAGTATAGGACTTGCATGCATCCATGCATTCACTGTTTCAAAAATAAAGAAGACACTGCACAAGATGCTTTAGATACCACTGTAGAGCAGCATCTTAAAAGTCACAGTGCAATTTGCTAAATGTTGCTAAAGTTAAAAATACCAAGGGGCAAGACAAGTGGAGAGACAGTGTGCAATGTATCAGAGAAGGCTCTCAGGAGGTGATACCTGATTTTAGGTAGTGACGGCTGAATAAACCAATGAGTGGGGAGACAGACTTCTAGACAAAGTCACAAGAAATGTGGCATGCTCAAGAAATAGAAAGTAGGTTTCTAGGAAGCTGGACATACAGGAAAGGGACCGGGCTGTGCAAAACTGCAGCTGGCAAGATGGGCTAGTCAAGCTGTGCTAAGGAAACTGGAACTTGGGCTTTATCTTCAGTGGCACGGGAACCAACGAATTCTTCTCAGCAGAGGGGTAATGTGATCAGATCTAGTTGGACACAAGATTCTGCAACTGTCATGGAAGAAATGGACCATTCATAAAGTCTGAGAAACTATGAACAAGGAGACAAGAGCCTCTAGTTGGAAACACTGACCTAAGTGACCATTTGCTATATAAAATGGGAGAAAAAAGTAAAATCAGCAAAATAAACATTTTGTTTCCCTGGGATGCTTATCCCCTACTTCTGACAGGTTGTCAACATCCTGAGAAAAATGAACTGAATTTTTCTCTGAAGTATAATCTTTCAGTAGCATTGTTCTTACTATTTTATAGTCATAACAATTTAGCAAAAATAATAATTTAGTAAGGGCAACAGTAATAGTTTAGTAAGAGTCAGGAAATAATGTTGGAAACTGAAGAACTTCCCATACCTGAGACACTTTGCCTGTTGGAATCTGAATCCCCATTACTGGAGTTAGAATTGTTGGAGGAGTTGTTGTCAACCCCTCCCAGAAGGGGGCGCAAGTGGCTTACTGAGACTTGTTCAATGAATGATGTTCCATACTTGCGAAAATACCACCATTCAAATATCTAGAACAGAAAAATAGTAAATGTATTTAGGGTCCTTGTTACTTTTTATTATTTCTGTAAAATTGCCCATGAAATATGTTACATTTACTAATTCTATTCCCATTAAATACTTAACTAAACAATTTTTATTCCAAAATGTTTATTCTAAAAAAATTAATTTTAATAAACTGAAAATGTCATTAAGTTGTAAAATTTTCAATGTGCTTTTCTATGCGTAAGATTCATTTTAAAAAAAAAATCCGTAACTACAATTATGGATAAAAGAACACCATTAAGATCTGTTCAGTGTTATTTTCTTCCAAGTTCGTAGAATAATCAAACAAAATTGCCACAGCTGAATGACAATTCCAGAAACATTTGTGAGCCAGCTTTCAAAGTGCAGCTTATGAAGCATTCCATTTTTGGCACTTTGTATTTTGAATAAACCCTACCTGCCTAAATATTTAAGAACACACTCCTTATATTTTTTCTTTTTTAATAACAACTCCTTAGAAAACTGCTAGTTTTACAGAATGAAAGAATGAGAGGCATCTCATTTTATGTATAGTTGGCACACAACTGCTGAGACGCAACAACATACTCCATGCTAAGACATGCTTAATAAACACAAACATCTGTTGTCCACCACCAGTGTTCCCAATACCACGCTTACCAATTGTTACATACTGTGGATTCCAAAAGAGAAAAGAAATAACATTCGTTAATAAAAGGAAAGAACAATGATGCTCATATGACAAGACTGAGGCCAAGATAGCCTATGCCCCCAAAAAGCAAACGACCTTCCCCAACCTGTCTTACTTGAACCCCTCTGCCACAGTATATCCCCATCACCACTGCTCCAGTGTGCTCACGCCCACATCCTTTCCTCCCTTCCTTGGGGATTTGTTCCTTCAGTGTGCACAAATCATTTCACGTGCAAAATTTAAGAATCAATTATATCCCAGAGTGTTGAAGTATAGTTATAGTTCTATAATATATCATAGAATATGTAACTAACATTGAATTAATTATCTTGATCCCTACATATTTCATGAAAACAAGATTTTATTATCTTTTATTTTATTATCTACTCTGAAATGAACTTTGGGGCATTATTTAAAAACTAGCATTTTTTTCTCTTGAAGACTTCTCAAAAGGCAGAAAGAACATTTGTATGACCAGAAGGAAGTAACAATCAAACTAAATGTTTCCAGTCCTCTGTAGGACACCTTGACTTAACTCCAGAGATTTACTCCTTCTGCCCAGACAGTCTCACATGATAAAAAAAAAAAAAAATTCAAGTGATTTCTCTGCACTGAGTAGGGATGTATAGTATGAAAGTTAAGAAGGTACAACACGGGGTTGGTGTCATGACACAATGTGTTAAACCGCTGCCTGTGATGCCAGCATCCCATTTGAGCACCCAGCTTCTCCACTTCTGATCCAGCTCCCTGATAATGAACCTGGGAAAGCAGCAGCAGATGGCCCAAGTGCTTGGGGCCCTGCCACCCGCACATGAGATTCGGATGAAGTTCCAGGATTCTGGCTTCAGCCTGGTTTAACTCTGGCCATTGCGACCATTTGGAGAGTGAACTAGCAGATGGTAGATATCTCTATCTCTCTGTAACTCTTCATTTCAAATAAATAAATCTTTTTTTAAAATGAGGGGAAAGGGAGACAGCGCTAGTGTGTAACATTTTGAATAGCAAGAATAAGAGACTGTCCTTGGAGAAGAAAGGAAGTTCAAGAAAGGTAAACTTACAGACCATGGATCCAGAAGGGAGCCTATAACTCCAAATGATTTAACTGATTCATTTGAACATCAGTTCCCTCAACTGTTTAGCAGAATATTATTTATCCTCAAGAGTCCTTAATTTTCACACCAATATCAATATCATGTAAACAGCTAGTTTGGCACATACTACAAGGTTTTCAAATGAATAGCAAACCTTCCATTATTCTGTTAATGGTGCACATGGCTCCCAAGAGCAATGCACCTCACATACTGCTGTAAGGCATCTCTCTTTTCCCCAGTCTACAATTCAGGCTAGCACAGCATCTTGTCTGTGGCTAGACTGGTGGTGGAAAGCCCTGGAAATCATTGTGACAAAGGATACTGCTCATTATACCATCCTGACCATTCAGCAAAGCCTGGGAGAAGATTTACAGCTTTGCTTTTATTAGAAGTCTCCCAATGGCCCAAAACATGGGCCACAGAACTGGCAGAGGCTGTCCATTACCAGTGGGTGAGGGATGCCTCCACTCCAAGTCTTTGCTTTCCATACTGTGCTGCTGCCAGGCCTTAGCTCATTCATTCCATCATACAGCCACACTGTGTTGCAGGATTACAAAGATTTGGCCCCTGCTACCACAAGTTCATGCCACAGATCCACCATTCCCCACACAAAGATTGCTCCTAGCATACCTGTAGCCATCATACAAAATATCCTTAGGAGTCTTCAGATTCCTCAGCTCCTGTAGCACAATCATAGAATACGAGCACTAAAAAGAAACTTAAAGGACTATGAATAGACTCATTAACAGATGAGGAATGAGAATTGTCCAACGAGGTACGGTGACCTGACCAAAGTCACACAGCTAATGGAATAATTGCTTAGACTGAAGCCCCAGCTCTCTGTCATTAATCTTATCAGCACTCTGTAATAAGACTGTTTTCTGTGGGGCCAGCATTGTGGCATAGCAGGTTAAGCTGCCACCTGAAATGCTTGCATCCCATGTCTGTGCAAGGGTTTGAGTCTCTGCTGCTCTGCTTCCAATCCAGCTCCCTGCTAATCCACCTAGGAAAGCAGCTATAAATGGCTCAAGTACTGGGCCCAAGCTACCCATGCCAGACCAGGATGGCATTCCAGGCTCCTGGCTTCAGCTTGGCCCCACTCCAGTTGTTGTGGCCATTTGTGAAATGAACCAGCAGATGGAGGATCTCTCTCTCTCTCTCTCTTAAACAAATAAAATAAATCTTTGTTTTTTTAAAGAAGGCATCAGATTTTTTTAAGATTCATTTATTTATCTGAAAGGCAGAGGCAGAGAGAGAGAGAGAGGTCTTCCGATTGCTGGTTTATTCCCCAAATGGCTGCAATGGCCGGAGCTGAGCCAATGTGAAGCCAGAAGCCCGGAGCTTCTTCGGGATCTTCCACATGGGTGCAGGGGCCTAAGGACTTGGACCGTCTTCTGTTGCTTTCCCAGGTACATTAGTAGGGAGCTGATCAGAAGTGGAGCAGCTGAAACTCAAATCAGCACCCACATGGGATGCTGGCACTACAGCAGGCAGCTTTACCTGCTATACCACAGCACCAGCCCCTAAAATAAGTCTTTTTTAAAAAGACCTTTTTTGGTAATTTTCATTGCTTCCTGTAAACAAACAGGCAGAAGCCTGTTATTTTGCTTTCCAAATCTTCTAAGTGACCTCTGGCACTGTCCCTTTGTGTTTTCTTAACAATAAAAACTACTTCAGAAGCAGTTCATCAAATGGAACCAGATAGTTCTTTTTTTTATTTTTTATTTTTTATTTTTTTGACAGGCAGAGTGGACAGTGAGAGAGAGAGAGACAGAGAGAAAGGTCTTCCTTTTGCCATTGGTTCACCCTCCAATGGCCGCCGCAGTTGGTGCATCACGCTGATCCGAAGCCAGGAGCCAGGTGCTTCTCCTGGTCTCCCATGCGGGTGCAGGGCCCAAGGACTTGGGCCATCTTCCACTGCCTTCCCGGGCCATAGCAGAGAGCTGGCCTGGAAGAGGGGCAACCAGACAGAATCTGGTGTGCTGGCGCCGCTAGGCAGAGGATTAGCCTATTTTTTTTTTTTAACTTTTATTTAATGAATATAAATTTCCAGTGTACAGCTTATGGATTACAATGGCTTCCCCCCCCCATAACTTCCCTCCCACCCGCAACCCTCCCCTCTCCCGCTCCCTCTCCCCTTCCATTTGCATCAAGATTCATTTTCAATTCTCTTTATATACAGAAGATCAATTTAGTATAAAGATTTCAACAGTTTGCACCCACATAGAAACACAAAGTTAAACATACTGTTTGAGTACTAGTTATAGCATTAAATCACAATGTACAGCACATTAAGGACAGAGATCCCACATGAGGAGCAAGTGCACAGTGGCTCCTGTTGTTGACCCAACAAATTGACACTCTAGTTTATGGCGCCAGTAACCATCCTAGGCTGTCGTCATGAGTTGCCAAGGCTATGGAAGCCTTCCAAGTTTGCCGACTCTGATCATATTTAGACAAGGTCATAAAAGATAGAGTGAGGATAATAACCAATGATCCTAAGAGTGGCATTTACCAGGTTTGAACAATTATACAGCATTAAGTGGGGAAGAGGACCATCAGTACACACATGTTGGGAGTAGAGCCATTGGTGGTAGAGGTTATGATTACAAAGGAATGAGGCCCAAGTGCACTAGACAGGGCCTAGAACAAAGGACAGAGTCATTATTAGAGGAGCTAAGAAAGGTGCTGTCTAAGCTATAATTAAGTTTTCTGATTGAGAGGCAAATAGAACCTGATAGAAGGGGCTTGATAATAATCTGGTGGGCTTCAGGCCTTGTAAATTCAGAGGCCAAGACCTATCTATCTCTTCACATGGGGTATATCCTAAGGGAGGTGTGAACCTCCTAGGGGAAGGCACTCTGTTGACTTTCATTACTTGGCTGGCCTGGGAGGAGAGCTGGCCAGGTAAAGGCAGGGGGCATCTCTAACAAGAAATTTACAGTTCTGCCTGCAATGTTGCTGACCCTACTTGACCATACCCTCAGCTGCAGTGGTCACTTTGGAAGTTGGGCTGAGTGAAGGGCTTTTCAGCTTAGAGCCAATAAGATCTGTGGCTCTGACCTGGGCATCCTTCGACTCCAGGGCAGGTCCATTTCCAGTGATCCAACTCTTGGCAGAGCTGCCAGGGCTCTTCACAAGCTGACTTCTGCTGAAGCCCAGGCTTACCACTTTGAAAGCCACTGCAGTGGACTGGCCTGTTGGGTCTCCTTGAGGGCAGATCACTGTACAGATCAGCCATTAATAGGCCTGCCACCCATTGCTTCTGATGCCGAGCTTTCTTTTCCTCCTGGTTTGTGTTAAAGCAGACCAGAGGATGCAAGTCAAGGGAGTGCCCGTTTCCCATCTCTAATCTTCGGTGGCCTGAACTACAAGTCTATAGTCACAGGCATGTTCTGTAGTAGTTTTTCTAAGGTAGACAATGCCCATGAGGAAAATTATATTCTCACTTTAAAACTTTCTTTCCCTTTTGTCTGAAAGGGAGGTTTTTTTCTACTTACTGTATACTTTGCTGATGGCAAAGTGAATCTAGCTATGAGATTATTATTTGAGTTCTTATTTTGGCTATGCTATTGCAGAAAAATGTTAGCCATCTCTTTTATAAGGTCTAAAGATTAAATTGTGCATCCTACAGATTCCTTCATAATAGAGTTAGTTTCCTACCTTGAAGAGAATAGAGAAATGAAAGAACAAGTTGGGCTTAGAATAGAGAAATGAGGGAGCAAGTCCTAGATCGCTTGCTGACAATTTAAAATTATAAACTCATCAACCAACAAGAGGCACTTGCTTACTTCACAGTATTTTTGAAAGCACCTGTAGGATTTTACAAGTATTTAACCCTTTAAGCCTCTGGGGCTTTCTCATTAAGATAACTATCATGTCTCCAAAATATCTGGTTGAAATAAGATTTCTTAAAATCATGACATAACATAGACCAAATTTGATCATTGTTACAAGGTGATTATTCACATTTTTGAAAAAAGCACATATTTAAATAACCCATAGCTCTTAATAAAAATTCAGCTGTTTTTGAACAATTAGAATTTAACAGACATCAAGAGAACATAATAGATTACTTTAACACATTGCTTTAACAGAGCATCAGAGTTTAATTCTATGTCAAAGAGAAATTGAGCTTCCTGTGATCTTTTGCTGTGAGGTTTCCTTCCTTTACCTTCTTTCATACTGGTGACCATGTTTCTGTGTTTCTGTGTGTAAGACATCTTTAAGCATCTTTTGCAGGGCAGGATGAGTGGCAACAAATTCTTTCAGTTTCTGTTTGCTATGAAAAGTCTTAATTTCACCTTCATTCACAAATGAGAGCTTTGCAGGATATAGTATTCTGGGCTGGCAGTTTTTCTCTCTTAGTACCTGGGCTATGTCTCGCCATTCCCTTCTAGCTTGTAGGGTTTCTGATGAGAAGTCTGCTGTGAGTCTAATTGGAGATCCTCTAAGAGTGATCTGACGTTTCTCTCTTGCACCTTTTAGGATCTTTTCTTTCTGTTTCACTGTGGTGAGTTTGATTACAATGTGTCGTGGTGAGGATCTCTTTTGGTCATGTTTATTAGGGGTTCTATAAGCTTCCTGTACTAAGATGCCTCTGTCCTTCTCCAAACCTGGGAAATTTTCTGCTAGTATCTCACTGAAAATGCCTTCTAATCCTTTCTCCCTCTCCATGCCTTCAGGAACTCCTAGAACCCGAATGTTGGGTTTTTTAATAGTATCCTGTAGATTCCCGACAATATTTTTTAGATTTCTAATTTCTTCTTCTTTTCTTTGGTTTGCCTGTTTCCTTTCCTGTTCTCTGTCTTCTAAGTCTGATATTCTCTCTTCTGCTTCGCCCATTCTGTTTTTAAGGCTCTCTAATGTGTTTGTCATTTGATCTATTGAACTCTTCATTTCATTATGATTTCTAGTCACTATCAGAGTTTCTTGTTCCACTAGTTGTTTCATTTCATTTTGATTCCTCCTTAATATTTCACTTTCACGAGAGAGATTTTCTATCTTGTCCATGAAGGATTTCTGTAGTTCAAGAATTTGTTTTTGAGAACTTCTTAATGTTCTTATCAATTTTTTGAGATCTGCTTCTTGCATTTCTTTGATCTCATCATCTTCATAGTCTTGAATTGGGGTGTCTTTTTCATTTGGGGGTGTCATAGTGTCTTCCTTGTTCTTGTTAGCTTGGTTTTTGCGTTTGTTGTTTGGCATGTTGGAGATATTTGGTTTCTTCACTGTGGTGTTTTTTCTTGTTACACTATGGCTCTATATTAAGTGGACTGTCTGCTTTCAGTGGAGCCTTAGAGGCTTGAGATGAGTGTGGACTGAGAGCTGTGTTTGGTTCCTCAGGGTTGAGGGTGTGTCAAGGATGACACTCCCAGGTTAGGTGTGGTAAATCTCTCTTTCTTTTTTTGATTTAAAAGGGAAGTAATTCCGCATAGCTGAACATAATTGGAGGTAGTTAGCAGGCAAATGATATACCCACAGGAGCCAGAGATCAGAAGTTCTTTCCCAAGGACCACACAGGGAATCTCTGCTGCCCTCAGTGTGAGCTCCAATTCTCCTGCAGTCTCCCACTGGGTTGCCAAGTTAGATGCTAATCTCCTGTTATTTCACCCCTCCCCCCAGAGTCAGGTTTTTCTGCTAGGCTCAGGGCTGGTGCAGACCTGAGGTCACCCTGCTTATGACGTATGTCCAAAATGGCGCCTGCTCTGTCTTGCTCGCCTTTGAGAGGTGAGCGGAGAGAGAGAAACTTGTGTCCGTATCAGTCACTTTTTTTATTTTTTTCTCTCTCTTCTAGTTAGCCTGGTGAACTTTTCCCCACGGAGTTTCAAGCCTCGTTCCCTCTAGCCTCCTCTTTCCGCTTGCCTGCTGGTGTCTCGGGCTATGGAGGTTCGGCTCACCTCGCGTTCCAGCGCTGGTGCGTTGAGTCTGCCGCTGGTGTCCCGAACTTGGGCTCCCACGCTCTCCACGCAGGCCCACTGTGAATCACTAGTTCCGGAAGAGTTTCCTCTGCTGTTTCTTCCCCTACTCTTCCTTGACCCTGCAGTATCTCCACTTATATTAAACTTTCTCTCCCCCCGGACTAAGTGTGCTTCCTGCCTATTCCGCCATCTTGCTGCCTCTGGGGATTAGCCTATTGAGCCACGGCGCCCGCGGAACCAGATAGTTCTAATACGTGACTCACATTAACTAGATATTCTACTGGGTATTCCTGTTTTTTTTTTTTTTTTTAAGATTTTTAAAATTTATTTATTTGAAAGACAGAATGAGAGGGAGGTAGGGAAGAGTGGAGAGAGAGAATATCAATCTTCAGTGTGCTGGTTTACTCTCCCAAGTGTGCACAATAGCCAGAGTTGGGCCAGCGTGAAGCCAGGAGCCACAAACTCCATTTGGATCTCCCCCAAGTCGGAGGGACCCCATTACTTGGGTTTTCATCTACCTCCATCCAAGTGTATTAGTAGGAAGCTGGACTGGAGGCACAGGGCAGCTGAGACTCAAACCAGGCACTCCACTATGGGATGTGGGTGTCCCAAGCACTGGCTTAACCACTCGCACTGTAGTGGTCGCCCTCCACCCAGTGTTTCTAATGCAGGAAAAACAGACCTCAATAAAGACCAGGGTATTTATACAGATGTCTGGAGGGAAAAGGCAGGCCTTCTCAGGCCTGTGAATGAAGCAGTAGCTCAGCCCCTGCAATATACAGGGGACACTCATATAAAGAAAGGCCCAACTATTAGGGGAAAAAAGAACATAGCAACAACTAAAAGAGGAAGGGAAGAACTTGAAATCTTCTGAAACTTCAAACCAAGTCTTCTAATTTCAGGTCTCAGCGTAACAATCTTCCCCTTATTCTGAAATATGTCAGACTTTGGGCAAGCACTACACAGTATTTTCAAAAAGCTACACAGATCCAAATGGGCAGATGGTGTTACTTAATGCGCACATATTTGGTGTCACTTTGAATTCTTTTCCCTGGTGCACACCTATAATGTAAACAGCAAACCTCTCATAAACAAATTTAAATTTTAGAAGTAGTTCTTAGACATGCCCATAGCATAGGGGGCCTGCCACAGTGGAACAAAACAGGTTTTGATCTGAGAGGTAACCAAAAAATTAAGATAAAAAATCGCAAATTTTATAGTTTTAAAAAGTAAATCTCTCTAGTGCTTTTTCCTCACACTCCAAACCAAGAATTACACAAATCAAATAAGAAAATACTCAATTGGGTTTGGCATTCAGAAAATCATCAGAGACCTTACCATCTAGTTAAAAGGCATAATCCTTTAAACTACATAGCTAGATTGTGTGAACTTGGTTAGTTCTCTTTGTTCTCTTGGGTTCAGTTTTCTAATGATTAAAATAAATTCTAGGGGCCAGCATTGTGGCGTAGTGGGTGAAGCCGTTGCCTGTGGTGTCAGTTTCCCATGTGGGCGCTAGTTCAAGTCCCGGTTGCTCCACTTCCAATCCAGCTCCCTGCTAATGCACCTGGGAAAGCAGTAGAAGATGGCCCTGCATCCATGTGGGAGACCTGGAGGCTCCTGGCTTTGGATCGGCCCAGCTCTGGCTGTTGTGACCGTTTGGGGAGTGAGCCAGTGGATCGAAGACCTCTCTCTCTGCCTCTGCCTCTGCTTGTCTGTAACTCTTTCAAATAAATAAGTAAATCTTTAAAAAAAAAAAAAAGTTATAGTAAACACTCAGTTAATGTTGGATGAATGGATGGATGGATGGGGACTGACCAACAACTACAAAATTAGCTAGATGGATGGTTGGAAGACTGAATGGATGGATAAGGGCTGCCTAGTTGATGTAATGGAATATAATTTTTTTTTTGACAGGCAGAATTAGACAGTGAGAGAGAGAGAGACAGAGAAAAAGGTCTTCATTTTTCCGTTGGTTCATCCCCCAAATAGCCACCACGGCTGGTGCACTGCGCCGATCTGAAGCCAGGAGCCAGGTGCTTCCTCCTGGTCTCCCATGCGGGTGCAGGGCCCAAGCACTTGGGCCATCCTCCACTGCCTTCCCGCGCCACAGCAGAGAGCTGGACTGGAAGAGGAGCAACCGGGACAGAACCAGCACCCCAACAGGGACTAGAACTCAGGGTGCCGGCACCGCAGGCGGAGGATTAGCCAAGTGAGCCACGGCACTGGCTGGAATATAATCTTAATAAACAGCAGCTCAATGAAAGGTTTTGTGTCAGTTTTGTTATACAAAATAAAAGCTCACATATTTTTATGGAAATGGAAAGACAGAAACTGAAGGTGAGAAAGAATAGAAATAACCAAGAGTCACAATACCAAAAGCCAAGGAAGCACATTCATCTACCTTGAAAAAGTAACCTACCACTTCTTGCTCTAAGACAAGAGGAAGAGAGGCACTACTTTGGAAGGTAAGGTGTTTCAAAGTAAAAAGGCGGGCCGGTGCCGCGGCTCACTAGGCTAATCCTCCGCCTTGCGGCGCCGGCACACCAGGTTCTAGTCCCGGTCGGGGTGCCGGATTCTATCCCAGTTGCCCCTCTTCCATGCCAGCTCTCTGCTGTGGCCGGGGAGTGCAGTGGAGGATGGTCCAAGTCCTTGGGCCCTGCACCCCATGGGAGACCAGGAGAAGCTCCTGGCTCCTGCCATCAGATCAGCGCGGTGCGCCAGCCGCAGCGCGCCAGCCGTAGTGGCCATTGGAGGGTGAACCAACGGCAAAGGAAGACCTTTCTCTCTGTCTCTCTCTCTCTCTCTCACTGTCCACTCTGCCTGTCAAAAAATTAAAAAAAAATTAAAAATTAAAAATTAAAAAAAAAGTAAAAAGGCAACAAAGGGATAAAAATCAGTGACACTAGTAACAGTGGAGCTACATATAAGGCTGATCTTCTGGAAATAAGGGAAGTATGGATGGGTTTGGATCTATCCTTGCAAGGCTATCCTCCAGGCCAAGACCATATTTAAAATAAAGATTCGAAGATGGCGGAATAGGAAGGGAGCACATTGATAGTTCAGCAAGACACACAGGTTAATAAAAGTGGAGATACTGCAGGGTCAAGGAAGAGTAGGGGAAGAAACAGCAGCAGAAACTCTTCTGGAACTAGTGATTCACAGTGGACCTGCGTGGAGAGCGTGGGAGCCCAAGTTCGGGACACCAGCGGCAGACTCAACGCACCAGCGCTGGAACGCAAGGTGAGCCGAACCTCAATAGCCCGAGACACCAGCGGGCAAGCGGAAAGAGGAGGCTAGAGGGAACGAGGCTTGAAACTCCGTGGGGAAAAGTTCACCAGGCTAACTAGAAGAGAGAGAGAGGAAAAAAAAAAAAGTGACCGATACGGACACAAGTTTCTCTCTCTCCGCTCACCCCTCAAAGGCAAGCAAGACAAAGAGCAGGCGCCATTTTGGACATACGTCATAAGCAGGGCGACCTCAGGTCTGCACTGGCCCTGAGCCTAGCAGAAAAACCTGACTCTGGGGGGAGGGGTGAAATAACAGGAGATTAGCATCTAACTTGGCAATCCAGTGGGCGACTGCAGGAGAATTGGAACCCACACCAAGGGCAGCACAGATTCCCTGTGTGGTCCTTGGGAAAGAGCTTCCGATCTCTGGCTCCTGTGGGTATATCATTTGCCTGCTAACTACCTCCAATTATGTTCAGCTGTGCGGAATTACTTCCCTTTTGAATCAAAAAAAAAAAAAAAGAAAAAAAAAAAGAAAGAAAGAGAGATTTACCACGCCTAACCTGGGAGTGTCATCTTTGACACACCCTCAACCCTGAGGAACCAAACACAGCTCTCAGTCCACACTTATCTCAAGCCTGTAAGGCACCACTGAAAGCAGACAGTCCACTTAATATAGAGCCATAGTGTAACAAGAAAAAACACCACAGTGAAGAAACCAAATATCTCCAACATGCCATACAACAAACGCAAAAACCGAGGTAACAAGAACAAGGAAGACACTATGATGCCCCCAAATGAAAAAGACACCCCAATTCAAGATTATGAAGATGATGAGATCAAAGAAATGCAAGAAGCAGATCTCAAAAAATTGATAAAAACATTAAGAAGTTCTCAAAAACAAATTCTTGAACTACAGAAATCCTTCATGGACAAGATAGAAAATCTCTCTCGTGAAAATGAGATATTAAGGAGGAATCAAAATGAAATGAAACAACTAGTAGAACATGAAACTGTGATAGTGACAAAAAACCACAATGAAATGAAGAACTCAATAGATCAAATGACAAACACATTAGAGAGCCTTAAAAACAGAATGGGCGAAGCAGAAGAGAGAATATCAGACTTAGAAGACAGAGAACAGGAAAGGAAACAGGCAAACCAAAGAAAAGAAGAAGAAATTAGAAATCTAAAAAATATTGTCGGGAATCTACAGGATACTATTAAAAAACCCAACATTCGGGTTCTAGGAGTTCCTGAAGGCATGGAGAAGGAGAAAGGATTAGAAGGCATTTTCAGTGAGATACTAGCAGAAAATTTCCCAGGTTTGGAGAAGGACAGAGGCATCTTAGTACAGGAAGCTTATAGAACCCCTAATAAACATGACCAAAAGAGATCCTCACCACGACACATTGTAATCAAACTCACCACAGTGAAACAGAAAGAAAAGATTCTAAAAGGTGCAAGAGAGAAACGTCAGATTACTCTCAGAGGATCTCCAATTAGACTCACAGCAGACTTCTCATCAGAAACCCTACAAGCTAGAAGGGAATGTCGAGATATAGCCCAGGTACTAAGAGAGAAAAACTGCCAGCCCAGAATATTATATCCTGCAAAGCTCTCATTTGTGAATGAAGGTGAAATTAAGACTTTTCATAGCAAACAGAAACTGAAAGAATTTGTTGCCACTCATCCTGCCCTGCAAAAGATGCTTAAAGAAGTGTTACACACAGAAACACAGAAACATGGTCACCAATATGAAAGAAGGTAAAGGAAGGAAACCTCACAGCAAAAGATCACAGGAAGCTCAATTTCTCTTTGACATAGAATTAAACTCTGATGCTCTGTTAAAGCAATGTGTTAAAGTAATCTAAAAACAAAAAGCAATTCAAATCAATTGGCAATCTACAAAAAGAGTTAAAGATTTTAAAAGCTATTATTAAAATTGCTATATTGGTATATTATGCTATGTTATATGTGTATACATATTGTATGTCCACATAGGAAATTTTATTAAGAGTTTTATTTTAAATGGATTATAGATAAGATTGTCCATAAATTTAAGCTGCTAAAATCAATCAAAGATACATTTTAATTTGTGTGACCTGAAGCTGTGTATCATATGTTTTAAACTTGTTGGTAGAAAGAAACTAAAAACATTTTATATGGTTGTGCTTAAGTTTACTGGTTAAACAAACTACACCATGTTAGATATTTAAGAGGTGTTTTCAAATACATGATTCTTAAAATTTATAGAAGGCATTGGACCTTCTGGTAAATGTTTTCTTAAGTTGTTATCTAATGGTTGAAACGGTTTGCTAAGTATTCATGTGATATTGCTATTGTCACCAAGCGATCTAGGACTTGCTCCCTCATTTCTCTATTCTAAGCCCAACTTGTTCTTTCATTTCTCTATTCTCTTCAAGGTAGGAAACTAATTCTATTATAAAGGAATCTGTTGGACGCACAATTTAATCTTTAGACCTTATACAAGAGATGGCTAACATTTTTCTGGAATAGCATAGCCAAAATAAGAACTTAAATAATAATCTCATAGCTAGATTCACTTCGCCATCAGCGAAGTATACAGTAAGTAGAAAAAAACCTCCCTTTCAGACCAAAGGGAAAGAAAGTTTTAAAGTGAGAATATAATTTTCCTCATGGGCATTGTCTACCTTAGAAAAACTACTACAGAACATGCCTGTGACTATAGACTTGTAGTTCAGGCCACCGAAGACTAGAGATGGGATACGGGCACTCCCTTGACTTGCATCCTCTGGTCTGCTTTAACACAAACCAGGAGGAAAAGAAAGCTCGGCATCAGAAACAATGGGTGGCAGGCCTATTAATGGCTGATCTGTACAGTGATCTGCCCTCAAGGAGACCCAACAGGCCGGTGCACTGCAGTGGCTTTCAATGTGGTAAGCCTGGGCTTCAGCAGAAGTCAGCTTGTGAAGAGCCCTGGCAGCTCTGCCAAGAGTTAGATCACTGGAAATGGACCTGCCCTGGAGTCGAAGGATGCCCAGGTCAGAGCCACAGATCTTATTGGCTCTAAGCTGAAAAACCCTTCACTCAGCCCAACTTCCAAAGTGACCACTGCAGCTGAGGAGATGGTCAAGTAGGGTCAGCAACATTGCAGGCAGAACTGTAAATTTCTTGTTAGAGATGCCACCTGCCTTTACCTGGCCAGCTCTCCTCCCAGGCCAGCCAAGTAATGAAAGTCAACAGAGTGCCTTCCCCTAGGAGGTTCACACCTCCCTTAGGATATACCCCATGTGAAGAGATAGATAGGTCTGGGCCTCTTAACTTACAAGGCCTAAAGCCCACCAGATTATTATCAAGCCCCTTCTATCAGGTTCTATTTGCCTCTCAATCAGAAAACTTAATTATAGCCTAGACAGCACCTTTCTTAGCTCCTCTAATAATGACTCTGTCCTTTGTTCTAGACCCTGTCTAGCGTACTTGGGCCTCATTCCTTTGTAATCATAACCTCTACTCTACCACCAATGGCTCTACTCCCAACATGTGTGTACTGATGGTCCTCTTACCCACTTAATGCTGTATAATTGTTCAAACCTGGTAAATGCCACTCTTAGGATCATTGGTTACTATCCTCACTCTATCTTTTATGACCTTGTCTAAATATGATCAGAGTCGGCAAACTTGGAAGGCTTCCATAGCCTTAGCAACTCATGATGACAGCCTAGGGTGGTTACTGGCGCCATAAACTAGAGTGTCAATTTGTTGGGTCAACAACAGGAGTCACTGTGCACTTGCTCCTCATGTGGGATCTCTGTCCTTAATGTGCTGTACATTTTGATTTAATGCTATAACTAGTACTCAAACAGTATGTTTCACTTTGTGTTTCTATGTGGGTGCAAACTGTTGAAATCTTTATACTAAATTGATCTTCTGTATATAAAGAGAACTGAAAATGAATCTTGATGTGAATGGAAGGGGAGAGGGAGCAGGAGAGGGGAGGGTTGTGGGTGGGAGGTAAGTTATGGGAGGGGGAAGCCATTGTAATCCATAAGCTGTACACTGGAAATTTATATTCATTAAATAAAAGTTTAAAAAAAAAATAAAGATTCAACTGGCCAGAACCCAGTTACCAATGCCCAGTGATCACCCCATCACTCTTCATAGAAGCAGAGAGGATGACCAAGGAGTATAGAGCCTGGGGGCTGGTCTAATGTGCAAACTTGTCTCGTCTTCTTATGCAGGAAGAGAATGAAACTCTGACAAAGGGTTCACAAACAAAACATTTCAAACCATCTCACAGACCCAATTCTTTCCTAAAGAAGCCTGTCTTCCCAACAAAAACTCTTATTCTTTCAAATGCATGTTCTATATAAAAAACACTTCTCTTCAAGAAGGAAATACTCTATAACCTGTTTCACATCACGAAAATACTTCAAGACATTCATTTGGCAAAATCCTAGCCATTTTACAACCAATTACATCAAACCCAGGGGAAATACAAAGATGGCTAAGCTCACAATTTACCAAGTGCTTCCTAAGGACATAGAAGATGATCATCACAGAAGAAAACATACAAAACATACACCTGCTGGTAGAGTTTGAGGAGGGAATACGAAACTCTCTGGCAGTCTATTCCCAGATGAAAGGACTGCCAAATTGACACCTGTTGTAAGTTTTCAAAGATATAGCTGGTGGTAAACAGGTTGTTGCTTGAGTTTATTTATTTGTTTGTTTTGCAAAAGGGGATCAGCTGAGCATAAATGAGATAAACCAAGGCAGTTGGCATGTGTTATAGTCACATCTGTAGCTTTTTAAATTTCTGTGTGGATTCTCAAATATATCCATTTCTCTGTATCTACTCACAATTCCTTATGACAGACACAACATTTTTGTGAAGTTTCAGCTTTTGTGCACTTTGTTTAGGAATACAGATTAGCTACCACATGGGTCTTGACCTCCTGCTTGCTTGCCAGATTCTCAGCCAATCTCTCCTTAGCCAACTGTAACCCCACAGTTGCAGGGGCTCTATGAAGGCTGCATTCACGCCCTTTCATTCCCTTTCTGGGCCACCTGATAAAAAGTGGAGGGGTGAGGTTCTCTTCAGGGTTAACAGCCATCCCACCTTCATGTCTGTGTGTTCACAGGATGACTTTCCACTGTCGCATTAATTACTATGGCCAGAAGGGGAGGGTCACTCTCCTGGAGTGAAGTCATGGAGACCACCGGGATTTGGGCAAAGCCAGTCTGTGCCATTTGTTTGATATCCTGCCAGCTCATACAGTGATGGCAGATGTCCCCTAGGTTCCTCCTCTAGAGATTCTAATTCAGTTGTTCTGGAGTGATGCTTGGAATCCATCATTTTAAACAAAAAGCTCCCTGTATAAATCTGATGCATTTAGTTAATTCATTCACTCACTGGATCTTCTGTGCGTTCACTTAATACGTACCCTGGCCTTATAGGCATAGGGTACTCAGCAGTACACTGGAACACAGATATGGTACCTGTCTTTGTGATACTTCTATTCCAGGGATGAAGAAGATGACGAGTAATCACATAGAGAATATGTAATTATAAATTGTAGTCAGTGTTTGTCCCTGATCTAGATTGGCCAGATCTAACCTAATCCATGGCCAACTGGCAAAAGAAAGTTTGTCTGTTTCAGAGAAGGCTGCAGCCTCCTCCTCTACTTCTCTCCGTTTTGTCATCTTCCTTCTTTCCCTCTCCCTGCTTTCTCTTTCTTATCTACCTAGTCCATTTCTGTGGGTCTGTTGAAATAAAAATACTATCAACTGCTTCACCTGCTGCTATCCACCTTTCTAGATGCAGCAGGATGTGTGGGAAAGCAGTGGAAGTTTATTTTAGTCTTCACTCCATCCTTATCAAGACAAGTGACCTGGGTAAACTCCTTAGATCTTTATTGGTTAAAGTCTAGTGGTTCCTGCCAACCCAAGCAATTGCATGATTTTCAGCCCTCTCAATTCATGCTCAAATGTAAACTGAAAAAGACAAAGAGGCAGTCTGGTGCCTTGATCTGCCACTAGCTCATGCATCCTCTTCATTTTTGCCCTATCTAAGCATTATTCTGATCCCCCTAACTGCCAGTGTTCACAATCAGTCCCTGACAAGCACTTGGATCCACCCTCTGTCTCCTGCAGAAGATCATTACCTTTTTTTCTTGGTGAAAGCAAGAAGCTTTTCCTGATAAGGCCAAAGGAGCCTCAGTTTCTCCCCAGGTCTGCAGGGCCCCCACTATCTGGCCCCCACAGCCTCTCTTTCACTCAAGAATGAAGAGATAACTGCTTCATAACTGACACAGCCTGACATCTATGTGCTGCTTCCCACATGCCAAGAACCTTTCTAATCAAGTTTCCCTTGTGTCTTTGCTTTATTCTTAGGTCCAGAATCACCATCATTTGGATGACCTTTATGCCTATCATTCAAAGTGCTACCTGAAGTTCAGGTCAGGTTTTTTAGATGAATGGAAAAGATCTGAGGGGCAGGCCTTGCAGCAGAGTAGGCTGAGCTGCTGCTTAGGATACCCACTTCTCATATGACAGTGTAAGTTTGAGTCCTGGCTATTGCACGTCAAATCCATCCCCCTACTAATGCACTTAGGAAGGCAGCAGATGATGGCCCAAGTACTTAGACACCTGCTACCCACATGGGAGACCCAGATGGAGTTCCTGGCTTCTGGCTTTGGCCTGGCCCAGGCCCAGCTGTTGTAGGCATTTGGGGAGTGAACTAGAGGATAGAAGATTTCCCTGTGTCTCTCCCTGTTTCTCTGTCACTCTCCCTTTCAAATAAATTAACAATAAAACTTCAAAAACTGAAGGGATATTCTAGCCACACTCCTTTACTTTGGAACAGGAGAGAATAGAGAGCATGGTCAGAAAGTTCCAGTTTGAATCTCACCATTTATTTGCTCTATAACCCTGGTCAGATTATTTAGCCTTTATGTGTATTTTTACTTAGTGGCTTTAAGGCACTGAATATATCACTTAAAATTTCAATGAGAACTCAATAAAATAATATATGCAAAGAATACAATAGAGTAATTGGCATTGAGATGGAACTCAATAAAGGGGCCTCTTGTTACTATGGATTGCTGTCCAATCATCACCTCTTCTACCAATTTCCCCAAAACATAATTTTTAAAATATACAATCCATGAACTGATTATTTTACTTATGATTCTAATTTTCTCTTTTGTTCTTAAGTCTTTTAAAAATTATGCCCAACATATCATTTATAGATGCATGTATAGGCACAGGACATGTCCATATATGAGTACATATTCACAGGGATATGGGGATCTATGTGTAGATGTCCAAACAACACGCAACACTTTCTCCATTCACTAACATTTTGAGAAAATTAAAAGGAGTATTTTCTGCGTATCTGTACCTTACCATTCTCAAAAGCAAGAACAAAACCCAGAAATTTTCTCCACTAAAATAAACATTGCCGGCAGAGGCTACTTCAAGCAGACTGGGCGAAACCTTCCTGGTAAATTAAAGACTAACTTGGCTGGTGGACTGTGATGACAGGTGTAGCTCCTGGGGCTGGAGCTGGACTGATACGAGAAGGCTTGTGCTTAGCAGACTTAGGGGCAGCTTGAAGATAAGCAAAGGAAACAGTTGTCTACACGGGTACAGGCATGGAACCCAAAGAGAAGAGAGATGGTACAGCAAACTCACTAGCTCTCAACTTGTAAGATTAACAACCACCAATGATATACAATACATGACTATTTGCATTTAAACAAATTAGTGTGAAAACAGCAGCACTTGACAAATGAATTCTATTTTTAAGTGTGTGTGTGGTTCAGTGAACTGACTCTCTTCACAGAGGAAATAAAGGGTCTGTCATTTTGACCCCTCTTCTCCTAAGAGATAATTTCAGTGTCTAGTATAGGAATCTTGAGGTCCCAAAACAACCAGTTTCCCTAGGGGCAGCCCTGTACTTTGAATGTTCAAAGCAGGCTCTCTGACTATTGCTCTGGGGAGGGCAGTTAGGTAATTGTCTCCCACGTGCCAGGAAACAAACCACTAAGCACACAGCTATTTGACAAAACACCTGATCCTCTGCCTGATTGCTGCCTCGCCCTGAAATGCACACAGCAGAACAGTGTCTGAACAGAAACCTCACTCGGAGTTCATTGCAACACCCAGCCAAGTTTGTTTCCTAAAAGCCAGACCACTCCAACATCAACAGACTCCATAGGAGCCTAAAAGCTACCAAGAGCTAGTCCCGCATTGTAGTTACTTTGCCCTCAGCGCAAAGCATCATTTTGGAGAAAATCCTTTCAAACTCTTCCTATCAAGAGGTTTTCCTTTGTTTAAAGCTTCCTATCAGTCAGGAGTATGTATCCAATGTACAAGACAGTCCAGCCGGGATCAGCAGCTGCACTCTACAAATACGAGGAAGCTTCCCCACCTCAGCTCTGGGGAAACCCCTTTACTGCTGATGGGACTTCGCCATTGCTGAATTAGAAAGGAAAATGACCACCGGGCCCAGCTCACCAGAGCGAAAAAGAAAAAACCCACACTCCAGTAATGAATCTACGCCTACAAACTCACACCAAGATGCTGCTAGAATAAAATCCAGACTTGCCGATTGTTCAGCAGGCTAGAAAACAGTTGAGAACTTACCTAGCGAGGCAATGCAATGAGTGAACACGGGCTGCCTGGCTGAGGTGGCCTGTGTTCCAGTGGTACTGTGCCATTTCTAGCTATGTGACCTAAGGCAGGTTACTAACTTGCCTAGTCTGTCTATTCAGCTAATGTGTAAGTAAAATGCAAACAACACTAGCAATTACTAGCACAGTCAGTGCTTCAGGTCAGCACCTGGCACATAAATGGGCGAGGGCCTTACGTGGAATGCACAAACAAAAACCTGCCTTGAGGTATCAGAGGGGATCGCTGGCTTCAGCATAAAGCTGTCTCCAGGGAGTTCACATTTTGTTGTTGTCATCAATAAAAAAATAAAATCAAAAATATATTGGGACAAAAACGTTAATATGTTACTTTAAACTACACATGGAGGCCTATAATACTTCTCCCTTCCTTCCAAGAAGGAAGCTAAGAGATTGCTGTGATTTCATCACACACTTACTAAGAATTCAAGAAGCTCGTGGAAAAATTTTCCAAGTCTGGAATTTCTTCAGTTCACTTAAGAATACCAAAGTAGGAACCTGAAGCCAGTAGGTTCTAGGCACAGCTTTGCTACAAACTGATACGTGCTTAGACAAAACACTTCCTTTTCTTTTCCTTGGAAGGCTCATTTTTCTCTTCTGAAGAAAATGAAGCACTGGGGCTGAATGACCATAACGTCCTAAGAGATCAAAAACCACTGGTTCCCCATAGCTTTCACTTCGATCACCTGTGTCGCTGAAACTGACTTCCCTTTTTCATCATTTTCTCTTCATTTTTACCTGTCCTCGGTCCTTTTCTGGATATTGCACAATTCCTGATATAGTAACAGAGCTTCTTACCTAGCTCTAAATAGTAAGTATGTTGCCTTGAATAAAAATCTATTTAACCACGCAAGTTAGAAACCTTCAGAGTGAGAGATTCACTCCTAAACCTCCAACATTCACCTTGATTTTTCTGTGGCACTCTAGAAAGGCAGCTTCTGCACCATTTTTCTCCAGCAAATTCCTCCTCAACTTGTTTCCCTCTTTCCTGGATCCGTAGATTAAAGAGCTTTCCAGAGACAATCTAAAGCCTCTCTCTTCTCCCATCATTGCTCTAGGTCAGATTCAAATCTTTTTGTTTGCTTACTTTTATCCTAAGAGAAGTAAATTCTTGAAGTCCTTGGCCTCAAAGGCCAGTGGTTTCCAGACTTCCAGTTTTTCCACTGTGTTAAAATTTCTCCTGTCTCCCATCACATTTGACGATCCCCTCTGGGGTTGCTAGTTTTCTTGCCAGTTCACAATAGTAAAATGACACCACCATACACTATCACCATAATTTCAGAAGGAAATTTTAGCATTAAAAACTAGAAGGGACAAAATTTCAGAATAAAATATAATCCTTACATGGAATAAAGAAGTGATCAACTTCATGGCTTTATGAACAAATCTCAACAGTGTCTTTTGTTGCTCGTGTCTTTACAGTACAGGAACGACTTCAGAGACATGCACAGGTGACCAGATCAGGACATACAACGCAATATGGTACACGTTACCGCATATACATTATTTCAATCCATTTTAAGGAGGAGCTTGCAAATGCTTCTCCTTACATTGGGTTGGACTTTACAGCCAGCATTGGGCTTTCTATATGGATCTCCACCAATGCAACTCTCTAGGAGGAATTCCTGCTGATATTCTTCACATTTTTGGGTCAATAATACCAACCTGAAACAACCCATATCTTGAATCCAGTAGCCCGTGTGATACAGTTCTGATATGGTCTGTCATAATTCATGTCAATACAGTCAAAGAAACAGAGCTTTATTTCTACTGATCTTGTTTATGTCAAATAATCCCTTTTGATGAGGAAAAATATTTTTTAGTTGATATAAATTTTACATTAGTTTTTTAGACATTAGAATTTGACAGAGAATTGTGCCTTCTCTTACTTTCTATATTATATACATTTGTTTTTCCTTTTCAACAAAAGTTATATATGAATGCTCACCATGTATTTCAATATTTTTTAGACATATATAACCTGGGTAGTGAAAGGCCTCTTAAGCGTGCAAGATAATCACTGTAAACCACTACTGTTAATTCTTCCACACTTGTTTCTCATACATATACTATCATATGCATTAGTAAACAATAGGTTTACAAGTAAGAAAGATTCTACCACTTACCAAAATAAGCCCTGATATTAGTGAGGACGTGCCTGTCAGGGCCACGTAGAACTTCGGTGTTAATGTGTTCAAAAACATGCTCACTGGAAAACAGAAAAGGGAAGAAGAACAAAGAAAGCATTAGCATGTCAGTAAAACCAAGAGTTTTGTTCATGTTTTCTTTCTGAGGAAATCATTTGTCCCTGATAAGAATTCTTAGGGGCTGGTGCTGTGGCGCAGTGGGTTAAAGCACTGGCCTGAAGCGCCGGCATCCCATATGGGCGCCGGTTTGTGTCCCAGCTGCTCCTCTTCGGATCCAGCTCTCTGCTATGGCCTGGGAAAGCAGTAGAGGATAGCCCAAGTCCTTGGGCCCCTGCACCCACGTGGGAGACCTGGAAGAAGCTCCTGGCTCCTGATTTCAGAAGGGCGCAGCTCCGGCCATTGTAGCCATCTGGGGAGTGAACCATCGGATGGAAGACCTCTCTGTCTGTACCTCTCTCTATAACTCTTTCAAATAAATAAAATAAATCTATAAAAAAAGAAGAATTCTTAAGATTCACAGCAAAGTCACATTAAAATGGTTCACATCATGTAGGGGCTGATTACTAGGTGTCAAGTTACATATCCTGAAAGAAAAAAGTTATGTATAAGGACAAAGGGCAACTTTATCATTTCTACCTCCCAAAATGATTGCTGAGAATACTTCTCATGGACTAATAACCACTGAAGAGTTTAATAAAACCAGTTTGTGACTGCTAGTCAAAAGGAAAAGGTGCTCTTATATTTTCTGTGGGACCTGCACATCAGAGCCCTTGAGAAGTCAACAGTAGTAGTTCAGCCTTAGAGCAATTGGAAAAAACTATAGTGAATATACTAAATAATCATTTAAATAACTGTATAATTGGGGCCAGCACCATGGCTCACTAGGCTAATCCTCCACCTGTGGCGCCGGCACCCCGGGTTCTAGTCCCAGTTGCCCCTCTTCTAGTCCAGCTCTCTGCTGTGGCTTGGGAAGGCAGTGGAGGATGGACCAAGTGCTTGGGCCCTGCACCCACATGGGAGACCAGGAGGAAGCACCTGGCTCCTGGCTTTGGATTGGCCACAGCGTGCCAGCCATAGCGGCCATTTGAGGGGTGAACCAACGGAAGGAAGACCTTTTTCTCTGTCTCTAACTCTGCCTGTCAAAAAAAAATATATGACTGTATAATTGAATAGTTAAATAACTGTTTAACCAAATCATTATTTAACAGTATGGTTACCCCTAAGGACAAAGCACAAACTAGCAAAAGGTAGCACATATCATTAAGTTTTTTTCAACTTCTTCAAAATGTCGCTAGATGACTAAAATCACTAAAAATTAATGTTCACTGCCAGGCACCCTCTTTACCAATCCTCATCACTCTTCACATCCAACATCTAGTTCATCTGGCTGCTCATTAAGTAAGCCACTGATTTTTTTATATATTGTACAAAATTTTATTACCAGAACTAAAACAGATACAATGAGTTTTTGCAAGGATATTCACATTTCTTGACTAAATCTGTTAGTGGAAGGAAACCACATCCAGTCTGGTTTCAGAATAAGGCTTTAGAGGAGGACTGCCCTGAGCTGGGCCAGACAGTGAAGTAAGATCACCGAAATGAACAGCTTCCATGTTCATTCATTCAACAAATATTTCATTCTGTTTATCAATGAGACCATGGATAAAGAATGAAAGAATGACTCACACACAGTTCCCGCCCTCCAGAAGCCCACAGTGCATCTGGGGAACACACAGTACACAAACAACCACTACAAAGCTTGATATGTGCATAGATAGGCCCTATACACAGGACGTTATGAAAACACACAAAAGGGATGAACCCAATGGGGGGCGGGGGCGGCAGGTGCAGGAGGATATCAGGGAAGGTGTCCAAGAGAAGAGGCCAACTCTGAGTCCTGAGGAGTAAGCCAGAGTTAACCAGACCAAAGAAAGAAGGAGGAGGAATAGGATGGCAGTTTGAGCAGAGAAAGGCACCTGCTTTAAGGTGCTCAAGAGAGAGACAGAGCCTTTTAAACAGATAGAAGGGATGAAGAGAGAAGGAGTTAGGGCAGTAACCCCTTTGTGAAGATGCAGAAGCAGAAGGTTTCAATGATTCCACTTTTCCTTGCTACCTGGGCTTCCTCTTAATAAGCCCTGCTCTGGGGGCCGGTGTGGTGGCACAGTGGGTTAACACCCTGGTCTGAAGCTCCGGCATCCCATATGGTCACCAGTTCGAGTGCCGGTTGCTCCACTTACGATCCAGCTCTCTGCTATGACCCAGGAAAGCAGTAGAAGATGGCCCAAGTCCTTGGGCCCCCGCACCCACGTGGGAGACCCAGAAGAAGCTCCTGGTTCCTGGTTCCTGGCTTCAGATCAGCACAGCTCTGGCTGTTGTGGCCAACTGGGGAGTGAACCATTGGATGGAAGACCTCTCTCTCTTTCTGCCTCTCCTCCCTCTGTGTAACTCTGACTTTCAAATAAATAATAAATAAATCTTTAAAAAAAAAGAAAAAAATAAGCCCTCCTCTGTTAAATGAGTGAGTTTAACTTCTGGTCTGCTATCGGCAATCACGAGAGACTGGACTAAGGCAGTGTGTGTGCTGAATGAAGTCCACATTCACAACTTGGAATATGTGGACTGTTCCAGAGTCCACATAGAAGAAGGAAAAGGAGGAGAGATCAACCTCAAGCTGGAACAGAAGAGGGAGCAGGTGCAGCGTAGTTGAGGAAGGTTTGCTCGATCATTTAAAATTGACAGCGATGTCATCTCTTGTGCAAGAGTTAGTGGAAGGAGGCAGATCTTTTAAAAGGAAACAATTATACTATAAGAAATCCTCCAGGCTGGCATTGTGGTGTAGTGGTAAAGCCACAGCCTGCGATGCCAGCATCTCAATATGGGTGCCGGTTCATGTCCCAGCTGCTCCACTTCCAATCCAATTTCCTACTAATGGCCTGTGAAAAGCAGCCGAAGATGGCTCAAGTGTTTGGGCCCCTGCTACCCACAGGGGAGTCCCAGATGAAGTTCCTGGCCCAGTGCTGGCTGCTGCAGCCATTTGGGGAATGAACCAGCAGGAAGAAGATTCTCTCTTTCTCTCTCTCTCTCTCTCTCTCTCTCTCTCTGTGTGTGTGTCTTTCTCTTTAAGTCTGATTTTCAAAAATAAATAAATCTAAAAAAAATCCTCTAAATTTCTCAAAATCCCCCTCTTCACACTATGAATGGTTTTATATTTCCCATTATTGAAAAAAAAAAATCACCGCTTGAAGACTATTTTCTTTGTTATTCTGTATTTATGAACATTCATATCTGTACCATATACTTTTCTAGGTTTGGGGGAACAAATTGATCACAGAATTTAATGAAAATTTCTAAAAGAAAAGAAAAAATACCTGGATTAGAAATATTTTACTAGCTGCTGTTAAGTTACCAGCAACAAAAGCATAAAGCAATGGAAAGGAAAGGTTTTCTACTGAAATTTGTGACTTTTAAAAAAGATCTATTTTATTTATTTGAAAGACTGAATTACAGAGAGAGAGGTAGAGACAGAGACAGAGAGAGAAAGAGAGAGAGAGAGAGAGAGAGAGAGAGAGATCTTCCATCCGCTAGTTCACTCCCCTAATGGCCGCAACAGCTAGAGCTGAGCTTATCTGCAGCCAGGAGCCAGGAGCTTCTTCCAGGTCTCCCACATGGATTCAGGGGCCCAAGTACCATCCTCCACCGCTTTCCCAGGCACATTAGCAGAGAGCTGGATTGGAAGTGGAGTAGCCAGCACTAGAACCAGTGCCTTTATGGGATGCCAGCACTGCTCTACAGTATCAGCCCCCAAACCCACTGCTTTGAAAGAGGAAAAGGAATCAGAATTAACTGATAAGTGAAAAGAAACAATAACATTATTTGAGTTTTTAAAACAGATAAAAGATTATACTAATTTGCTTTTAAAGTTTTACTGTCCTTTTGAAAATTAAAAAAAATGACAGACATAAAAATTGAAAATATTTTTGAGGTACCCTGTGAGGTGTCAACACATATATATATTGTATAACGTCCAACCAGGGTAAACATATCTATATCCTCAAACATCTATTTTTACGGTGAAAACATTCAATTCTATCTTTCAGGGTTTTTTATCTTTTTTTTTTTTTTATTCTTGAAAGAGAGACAGAGATGTACAGAAATTGTCTATCCACTGGTCCACGCCCTAAATACCCACAACAGCCAAGCCTGGGCCAGGCTGAAGCCTGGTGCTAGGAACTCAATCTGGGTCCCCCAAACAGGTGGCCAGGTCTTGACTCCATGAGCCATTACTGCTGCCTCCCACGATGTACATTAGCAAAAAGCCAGAACTGGAAACAGAGTCAGGAGTCAAATCCCAGCACTCTGATACAGGATATGGGTGTCCGAAGCAATGTCTTAAACTGTTGAACCAAATGCCAGCCCCCTCCCAGGTGTGTTTTTTTAATTAGAGAAATATAAACTATACTGATACTATCTATTGTCACCCTAGTATGTAGCAGAAGCCCAGAGCTTCTTGTTATATCTGACTATAACTGAGTATCTGCTCATCAATCTTTCCCATCCCTCTCTCCTGCCTTCCTTTCCCTCCCCAGCCTCTGGTAACCACCATGACACTTCCAGCTTCTTTTCTTAGGGTCCACATATAAGTGAGATCATGTGATGCTTGTCTTTCTATGCTTGGTTTCCCCTAACATAATGACTTTCATTTCCATCCATGTTGTAGCAAATAACAAGATTTCATCCTTTTTATGGCTTAGTGGTTCACGGCATTCACGTACCACACTTTATCCGCCCACTCATCAGTAGATGGGCATTTGAGCTGTTTCCATTTCTTGGCTATTGTGAATAGTGCTGCAATAAACAAAGGATTGCAAACTTCTCTTTGTCCACCTGACCTCATTTCCTTTGGATATACACAAAGTAGCAGCGTCACTGGATCATATGGGAGTTCTATTTTTAGTTTTTTCAGGACCATCCTGTTTCCACCATGGCTGGAAGGATTTACATTCCCACCAACAATGGATCAGGATTCCCTTGACTCCACGTTCTCACCAGCGTGCTATCTTTTGTCTTGATACCTCATTGTGCTTTGGATTTACATTTCCCTGATGATTAGTGCTATTGGGCATTTTTTTCATGTACCTGTTGGTCATCTGAATGTCATCCTTTGAGAAATGTCTGTTTAGATCTACTGCCTATTTTTTTTTATTGGATTCCTTGGTAATTTTTTGCTGTTGAACTGAGTTCCTTATATATTCTGGTGTTACCCTCTTGCCAAATACATAACTTGCAAATATTTTCTTGTCAGATACATAACCTCTGACCCAAAAAATCCACTCCAATGTCCTGAAGCATTTACTCTGTTTTCTTCTAGTAGTTTTGAAGTTTCACATCTTAAATTTAGATCTTTAACGCATTTTGATTTTTGTACCTAGTGGGATACAAGGCTCTAGTTTCTTCTGCATGTTAATATCCAATTTTTTCTAGCACCATTTATTGCAAAGGGTGTCATTTTTCTAATGCATGCTCTTACAGCTTTTGTCAGAGATCAGCTGGCTGTAGACACATGGGTTTACTTCTCGGGTCTCTATTCTATTCCATTGGTCTAAGCATCTATTTTTATACCAATGCAATGCTGTTTTAATGCAGCTTTGCAACATTTTAAAATCAGGTAGTGTAAAGCTTCCTGCTTTGTTCTTTTTAATCAAGAAGGCTTTGGCTGGGGCCAGCATTGTGGCACAGCAGGTAAAGCCACGGCCTGCAAAGCTGGTGTCCAATACTGGCACTGGTTCAAGCCCTGGCTACTCTACTTCTGATCCAGTTCAGAGCTAATGCTTCTGGGAAACCAGAGGAAGATGGCCCAAGTGCTTGGGTCCCTGCACCTACATGGGATACCTGGAAGAAGCTCCTGGATCCTGGCTCCTGGATCCTGGCTTTGGTCTGGCCCAGCTCTGGCCGATGCAACCATTTGGGGGAGTGAACTAGTGAATGGAAGATCTCTCTCTCTTCTGTTTCTGCCCCTCTCTCTCTGTAACTCTGCCATACAAATGAATGAAATAAATTTTATTTTTAAAAAAAAGGCTCCAGCTTTGGCTGTTTATGGTTTTTTGTGGTTTTATACAAATTTTAATAGTACTTTTTTCTAATTTTATGGAAAAACACCACTGGCATTTTGACAAAGATTGCACTGAATCTACAAATTACTTTGGGTGGTATAGACAATTTAACAATATTGATTCTTCCAATCTATGAACACGGGATGATTTTTCATTACTTTGAGCCCTCTTCAATCTTTCATCAATGATTTAGAGTTTTTCTTGTATAAATCTTTCACTGTTTGATTAAATTTATTCCTATTTCTTTTTTGTAGTGATTAGAAATGCGATTGCTTTCTTAATTTCTTTTCCCAGATAATTCACTATTAGTGACTAACAATGCTACTGATTTTACATATTGACTTTGTATCCTGTAACTTTGCTAAATTTGTTTATTAATTCTAATAGCTTTTTGGTGGAGGCCCTGGCGTTTTTGGCATATAAGGTCATGTCATTTGCAAACAATGACAATTTTACCTCTTCTTTCCCAATCTGTATGACTCTTACTTCTTTTTCTCTTGCTTAATTGCTCTAAAACTTACACTATTGTGAATAAATGTTTTTATTTGGTAATGATTACATAGCAGTGGTGATTAATAACTTCAGTTCACCTGTTATATCCACTTGTAGAAATATGGCTAAAGCTGAGAGAGATAATGGTACACATTAAGAGAAAGATATAAATGGAGAATGAGAAAAGCAGCAATATAAACATTTAACAAGTAGGAAGTTGTCATATTAAAATCGATTAATCTTATAGTTCTACTGAATATTATAGCTGAAAACATTAGGACATAACATTTGGCAATTTTGGAAATAAATATAAACACTCAGTAATTTTCATTTCAATCTATTTATCTTTGTATTTAAAGTTTACAACAAAACACTTCCAGATATTAGAGACTTTAATTCTCACTTCAACTCTATGACATCGATATTATTGTTTATTTTATTTTGCAGCTAGAGGCTGGGTTGGGCAAAGACCTGACCGAGAGTTGACCTGCCCCCAGGCTCCTAACCACAGCATCAGAAAGTATACATGGATAGTAATGAAAAGCATTAAGCCACAAAAGAAAACAGAAAGATTGTAGTCTTTCTTTGGAAAAGAGAGGAAGCTCTAAATAAATGATGCTACAGGATAGATGTTTGTAATATTATACTTATTTTTACCTCCAACCCTTAAAGGTAAGTCTACTATAATTTTGTTACTTATATTTAAAGTGCCAGGGTGGAGACAGGAAGCCATCATGGACAGGGGTGGGTGATCAAGTTTAAGATCATTCCATTAAATGAGGAAGACAGCAAACTACAGGCTGGGCTGTCCTAAAACCAGGAATATTTTTGCCTATTTGCATCAGGATCACTAGAAACTATTTTTGAAAACATAGTACAGACTATTAAAGTATCTAAAAGTTGGACTAGAAAACTGTAGGCTATGTGCTTTGAGACAGAAAAATGAATATTCCTAAAATTTCACACATTAATATTACCTTCATACCTGTTGAGGTTAGGGAAGACAAATAGGTAAAGACTAATCTAGCTATGAAGAATAAATTCATAAAATTTCACTAATGCTCTATTTCAACCCAGAAACAAAACTGAATAGAGCTTGGGGCCTTCCGTGCGAGCCAGCTGGGTACCTCTGACAGGTCACTGCTCACAGAATACTACAGCAGTTATTCAGAGAGCCTCAGGGGCTGCATCACACAGAGCTCCGATGATGCTGAATTTTAACTTAGCACTGCCTTCATGGCCCTGAAAAGAAACTATGTAGGAAGTGTGGCTAAATAGGTTGAAAATTAAATGACTTCTGTGGATCATAGAAGAGTGGGGGCAAGAAGATGATACAATAGGTTCAAATCCCTCCCTGGAGGGAATCAGAGCACCAGAAGGTGTACTTGGGAATCTTGGAATGGCCCTATGAGGTTATGTCTCTGAGCCAGGCACGTTTCTGGGTTGTTTATGGTGTTCTTCCTTTTGTGATTTGGCATCTTACATTACCTTAGTTGTAGAAAGCAGAAGAGACTGAGTTGAACTGTGTAAATAACAACAGTGATAGCAGCTGTCACCCTAACATTTACTGAGCATCTTCTATGTGCCAAGCCCTGTGCTACAGACTATAACCTATGAAGCAAATCATCTGCACTGTTGTTTGTCCTTATGCTGCGCATGGAAGCCACACAGAACAAATGAACGCTCAATTAACAGAGGGTCCTAGTAATTGGACTCTAGTTTCTTGTGGTGGTTACTAAACTTGAAAGCTAATTTGAAGGTAGCCATCTTAGAAGCAGAGAGAGGACTGAGTTCCCACAGTCTATCACATGGTCCTAAATCTCTGACTGCTACCTTACTAGATTCTGTGGGAAGAGCCAATTCAGCCACGGGCCACACTAGAACCACCTGCAATCCTATTCTTGTTTTGAGTCCCCAGGCCCATTGTGGCTTATGATATAAACCATATTAAAGCCTGCACCATAACCCAAGCACATGGTTTTCATCAGTAGGGATGAATATCAGAGGTCACAGTATCTTTTAGGCTCTAAGACTGGTATATCAGGCCGGACTAGGAAAACTGTCTATTTCTTGAAAAGGAATATTTCTGATTTAGTTATAGAAAGCACTTAAAGGCATGTAAGTCTAGCAGAAATCTAGTTTCAAACTTTTTTCTCAGACCTCCAAAGTGAATTAGGAAACACACTGGAATAGTTGAATTTTTTCCATTTTTTATTCTCTTCCTGTATGTCACTGTTCTTTCAACCTTGCTAACATCTCTCTTCCTTTCTGTCATCTTCCATTAAATAAGGTTGCAACTTCACTTCGCTTCTTCATTTATCAAAGAGCAAGAAAAAGAAAAATGGAAATTTTACAAGCTTAGTTTCTGCACATAATTTTTATCAAATATCTGGATTACAGTTTTTCAAATTAGAGAGGGGCTGGTGTTGTTAAACTGTACCTTGCAATGCCAGCATTCCAGATGAGCACTAGTTTGAGTCCTGGCTATCTGGTTTCCAATCCAGCTCCCTGCTAATGCACCTGTAAAGGTAGTGGATGAAGGCCCAAGTACTTAGGCCCCTGCCACCCACAGGGAAGACTTGAATGGAGTTTTTCAAGTCTGGCTCCTGGCTCCTGGCTGTGGGCTGGCTCAGCCCTGGTTGTTGCAGCCATTTGAGGAATGAAACAGCAGATGGAAAATCAATCAATCAATCAATCTCTCTCTGACACACTGCTCCAAATAAAAAATAACTAAATCTTTTTTTAAAAATAGAGAATTCATTATTTTCCCAGAATGACCCTGTGATAGGCAAACCCTAAAATGTCCCAGTGATCCCAGTCCTCCTGGTATGCACAGCCTTATAAAACTCCTTCTCTTTCAGTGTAGCGGAATATAGACTTGTTTCTTTTCTTTTCTTTTCTTTTTTTTTTCTTACAGGCAGAGTTAGACAGTGAGAGAGAGAGAGACAGAGAGAAAGGTCTTCCTTCCCTTGGTTCACCCCCCAAATGGCTGTTACGGCCGGCACGCTGCACCAATCCAAAGCCAGGAGCCAGGTGCTTCCTCCTGGTGTCCCATGCAGCTGCAGGGCCCAAGCACTTGGGCCATCCTCCACTGCCTTCCTGGGCCACAGCAGAGAGCTGGACTGGAAGAAGAGAAACCAGGACAGAATCAGCACCCCAACCGGGACTAGAACCCGGTGTGCCTGCGCTGCAGGTGGAGGATTAGCCTAGTGAGCCGCGACGCCTGCCCTAGACTTCTTTCTAACAAAGAACTACTTAAGATTTCACCTTGGTACCAGACACAGCAGAGATCTTTGTTACTAGTTTAATGAAGTAAGTGGCCATGCTAAGGAGACTATGTGACAATGGACTTCAGGCAGCTTCTACAACAGGCAATAAAAAACTGAAGTCCTCAGTTCTAGAACAACAATTTTTGCCAGTAACTAATGAGTTCAACGTACAGATTGAAATCACAGTCTTGATCAGAGTTTTGGGAGACACAGAATAAAAGACCCAGTTAAGCTATGCCTGGACTCCCACAGAGGTAGGAGATAATAAAAGTGTGTTGTTTTAAACTTCTATATTTATAAAAATTTGTTATTCATCAATATAAAACCAATCTGGTCATCAACATAATTCATGAAAGTGAAAGTCAGTGTGGACATCTAATAAAGATGACTAATTGCAGTGTGCTCAGAAAGAATGCTATGATAGGCCACCTCTATGTGCCCCCAAGAGCTTCTTTCTTGGAGGTTCATAAATAAAATGCGACTTCTACCTCTACTACACTCATATGCTATTCCACCACCTGATATGTAAATGGCTTTACAAACTGGCCAATATTAAAGTAGAAGCTTATGAAGAACTCTTTAAATCTGGGAATGAAACATCTTCATTTTACTACAAGTCTTTTTTCCTAGGCACAACTTATATATTTGCACATTTTTTAAAAACTCAGTTTACTGATAGGCATGCATGCATCAGTAAATTCAATTAAGGATTAAAAGCACCCCAAGACCAATTATCTTCCTTATTTGTTGCTTATCCTCTTCCTGCCCTTCAATCCATTCTCACAATTCCCTTGGTAAGTCCTTGGCGTTTATTCTTGTGAGGGGAGGACAGGACATGGATGTATATTTTTAGATTCATTCTTATGGCAAGAAATCCTCATAAATCACTGTGTCCACTGTTGCTCCACCCTAGATGTTACCTCAGCAATTTCACACGTACACTGCTTCTGCTTTCGTGGGCATCTGACTGAAGAGAGGAGCTGAGTGCATTCTCTTCGCTCAGCTGTGATCTGGGAAACTATATTGATGCAAACTGCACCGGTGTGAACACTACAGTGCTCAGTCTTCATGGCTCCTTTCCCCTTGTTGGAGGAAAGCCATCCATCAGCCTTCCCTGTCACCATGAGAGACTGCCCACACCCCATCACACACAAACCTTGATAAACTTCAAGGACTAGTAAAGTGGGATCTCAGAGTATCTGTTCCCCTTCATTTAGAAATAGGCTGATAATGAGCAACTCTACACTGGCCAAGAGAAGAAAGGGAGCTGAGCATTTGGTGCTACAGTTAGGACACTGCTTGGGGCACCCACATCCTATATCACGGAGCGCTGGATTCAAGTCTTGGTTCCACTGCTTTAATCCAGCTTACTATTAATGCACATCTTGGAAGGCAGCTACTGATAGCTCCCTGCCACTCACGTGGGAGACTCAGATGGAGTTCTGGACTCCTCCCATCAATATGGCCCAGTCTCAGTTGTTATGGGAACTTGGGGAGTGAATCAACGGATGGAACATCTCTCTCTCTCTATCTGTCTTTCAAATACAATGAAAATAAGTTAGAAAACAAAACTTACAGAAAAATTCCTGTATACGTTCTTACTATGTTCTTAAACATTTAAAACATGCTTAATTTGGGGTTGAAGACAATTTTATGAATGCTTCTGTTTCTCATAAACTATATAGCAGTAAGGAGAAAATCTTGCCCATGGTTAGACTGCAGAGAGATAGAAACTTTGCCAAGACAAGGCACTCTGAGCTCTGGGCAATGCTGGGCCATAAGCATTCACACTGTGTCTCAATCTGCCAGCACCCAGCACAGAGCCAGGTCCACAGAAGCAGTCAGTGTTCAATGGCTGCTGACTGACTGCATTGGGGCAGAGCTCTGGGTGAGAAAATTCTAACAAGCATTCTCCCAGGACTTGCAATTATCAATTCCATATGAAAATATAAATATGGCAAAACTAGACATCTTTACTGGCTAATACCTTGTCTTTTGGGGTCTGTGTGTGTTTCTATCCCCAGAGTATCTGTACAGTACAGATGCATATTAGTAGACTGTGAGACTGTTGGTCATTAACAAATTGAGAAAGTCCCAGATAACACTCAGAAATCAGTTATTTAAGATAGTTAAGGATTTATCTTATTAAACACCAAAGACACTTTTTAGGTTGAAAGCAACTTCACAAGGAAATCCTTGCATGATACATTGCATACTTGACTGTATCTTTAAATGTCCTGAACATATTTCAATCTTTGATAGCTCAAAGCCATCAAAATTACTATAAACTCTACTACTATACTAGTAGGCAGCAATGTTTTCAGAAACAGTGGAAGTATTCTGGGTTATTTCCCTCCAAAACTAAGTGACCTTGGACAGATGTGGGTTTTTTAAAACAAAAAATTTCATACTACTTTTGTAATCTGACATGTTATCAAGAATTGATTATTATCTGTTCTTGTGTGCCTTCTTCAAACTCTTGTCTCTCCTTCCTAAAGTGCTAGTTAAAATCATTGACTTTAAAGGCAAATAACCAGATTTGGTAATTCAATAGACATTTATATTTAAAGTGTGCCAGGCGCTGTGTAAAATGCTGGGAATACGACACATAGTTCTTGTCCTCCAGGATTCTGCATGTGTGTGGGAGAAGTAGACATGTTCATAATAAACAGGCAGTTAGAATTCTGAGTGTTGCTCTGGAAAATAAAGTTGGTGCTCATAACTCAGCCCTGGGCAGGTATGGGGACCAAATGTGCCTTAAAGAATGTTCCTTTGAGAAGGCTGCTAAGCACAGCCTCAAGGAATGTACACTGGAACTGTGTAAAATAAGAGCTGTGGTTGAAAACCAAAGTTCAGGGACCGCCTAGCTAAGTCTTTGATATTCATCTGTATGAGGCCTGTTTTTTCTAACCTAGCACTTGGTGGTCTGGAGAGCTGAAATGCCTGGATTGCAGAGGTCTCGGAAGGTTCTCACGGTAGTGAATTTTAATACATGCTTGCAGACAACGGTTGTGGCGAGAGGTTGAAAAGAAAACTGCTAGTGGTTCTCTGATTCACACTGCAGTGCTCCAGAAGGCATCACTACAACAGCCAGGCAGCATGTGCCAGGGCTTTTTCATGATCTTGAAGTGAATGTGGTTGCTGGCTTCTCATTTACTATTTCTTTACTGGCAGTTATACAGAAAAATATTACAGAAATTTTTGTGGTTGGATTTAGGAAATTTACATGCTGCAAAGCTGAATCAAGCAAATCCATTACTTAATGTGCTAAAACAGAGAAAACTAATAGAAGAGTTCAAAATACTGGTAGCAATCAGCTATTTGAACAGGTAATTGTTAGATCTAAAAATGCATAGAAATACCTAAGAAAGGTAAGGAGAATATTAACAAAAGAAAGATAACAAAGATCAATATTTTAAAGTATCTTCCAGTATATGCTCTACATTTATTAATTATTAGCTAATTCAATTATCAAAATGCATTTAGCTTACAAAAATATGATTCAATGAGAGTAGGAAATATGGTAATAATGACACTGATACTTCCTTTGAGAAGGGAAAATTAGAGACCCACCCAAATAACAAAGAACAGAATAGAAAAATATCAGAAGAGAGTCTCAGATAAAATCTAGAAGGGACTGGCACTGTGGCATAGCAAGTAAAGCTGCCTCCTGTAGTGTTGGCATCCCATAGGGGTACCGGTTTGAGTCCCAGCTGTTCCATGTCTGATCCAGCTCTCTGTTATGGCCTGGGAAGGCAATAGAAAATAGCCCAAGTCCTTTGGGTCCCTGCACCAGCGTGGCAGATCTGAATGAAGCTCCTGGATCCTGGATTTGGATCAGCACAGCTCCAGCCCTTGCAGCCAATTGGGAAGTGAACCAGCGGATGGAAGACCTCTCTTTCTTCCCCTCCTTCTGTGTGTAACTCTGACTTTCAAATAAATAAATAAATTCTGGGGGGAAACAGGGCAGCTAAGGAGAAGCAGCAGAAGAGAACACTGACTCAAACACCAGACAGTAAGAACTGTGCTACTTTACTTAGCAGCAGTGAGAAGATACTTGACATCCATGAACAGATGTGTGACACAGATGCCTCTAGTAATAATAGAGCAGTGCATAAAATGTGTTCCTGTGGGAATTATTTCAAAGGGGAGCACCTGTAATCCCACTATGGTAGGGAGTTGGGCACATCAGATGTTGCACAGGTGAATCAACAGGGTATGGCTGTTGACAATGTGACATCAAGGAGAAGAGTCAAGGGAACGTTGGCCAAGTGGAGCCAAAACTAGATTCCAAGCGAGAAAGACCAGGAGTGGAAAGGCAGAAAGCACAGGCTACCTCCAACGGAAGTCTGACAGTCAAAAGAAAGGAGTTTATCCATAAGTTTGACTTGAAAAATGGTATCAAATGAGTCAGTAAGTAAATTATGAATATAAGGCAAACCTTTATTCCAAGAGCAATCAGCTTTTCTAAGAGACACCGGTTAATTCTCACACCAAACTCTTCTTTTTTTTATTTTTATTTATTTATTTATTTATTTATTTGAGAGGTAGAGTTACAGCCAGTGAGAGGGAGAGACAGAGAAAGGTCCTCCCTTCCATTGGTTCCCTCCCCAAATGGCTGCAAGGGCCAGAGCTGAGCCGATCTGTAGCCAGGAACCAGTAGCTTCTTCATGGTCTCCCACACGGTGCATGGGCCCAAGCACTTGGGCCATCCTCTACTGCTCTCCTAGGCCACAGCAGAGAGCTGGATTGGAAGAGGAACAGCTGGGACTAGAACCGCTGCCCATATGGGATGTCAGTACCGCAGGCAGAAAATCAACCCACTGCGCCATGGCACTGGCCCCTTTTTCTCTTCTTTAAAAAAAAATTACTTGAAAGACAGACAGGGAGAAAGAAAAAGACAATAAGATCTCCCATCTGCTGGTTCACTGCCCCCCCACACACACCCCCAATGCCTGTAACAGCAAAGGTTGGAACAAGACAAAGCCAAGAGCCAGGAAGTCAACCTGGGTCACCAAGGTGAGTGGCAATGACCCAAATATTTAAGCCATCACTTACTATCACCCAGAGTGCACATCAGCAGAAAGCTGGAATTAAAAGTGAAATCAGGACTTGAATCAGGCACTCAAATATGGGATGTGGGTGTCTCAAGTTGTGTCTAACTTTTAAGAGAATTTCTGAAAAAGTAAACCCTAACTTAGAATTCAATTTTAATTTAACTATCCATGGACTACAGCTTCTTCTCTAACCCAAAATATCTTCCTCACAACAAATTTGTAAGATATAGTAAATCATTAGACATGTGTCATTTCTAAGAAGCTTATTTTTATGTATGCCTTTAAAAAAAATTAAAACACAGTCAAGCATTTTGACATGGTTTTGAACCTGACCATCACACACAGGTATAGTCTATTTTATCAGCTAGGATTATTTGACAAAATAAATCTGTTTTCTATTTTATTTATTCTGAATTTTGCACTATTGCTTACTTACTTTGTATTGAAATCCTCTGCTAACTTAGAGCTGAAGAGTTTGCCTCAAAAGAGGATAATGTTTTGGGCTAGAGAAGCAGCAATAGGCCATGATAAATAAAATTCAGATTTGACTTTAAGTTAGGTTTTACTTTTTATTAAATTCTCGAAGAGCTCAAGGACCAATTTACTTCTCTTCTGAGAAGAAAGATACTCTACAGAAGACTGGCTGCTGGAAGCTGGGTTAAGTCTATCTCCCTCTGAGGACGGGTGCATAACCCCTAGAGATAAGAAGCCACATGGGAAACCACCAGGCAGGCCAGTAATTTCATCTTCAGCTGCTCTAACTGCCTGGTTGCTAAAAATAAGCCCTTGATTTTAAAATGTTCAATTCTAGTAACTACATTTGCTTTGCATTTGCATCAAATGACTGGATACTATTCTAGAGGTCACCTGAAACTATCTCCCCAGGTTGGAGGCTGGCAGTAAGCTGTAATTCGCAAATCTCAAATGTACCTTGTTTGCCAAGTGACAGTAGAAACTGAAGTTCTTTTTTAAGTGGATAAGCCAGTTTTCCAAATATACATAGATTTAGATAGATGATATAGAGATATAGATAGCTATAGATATAGACATGGATATAGATGCTTCTAAATTCCAGATACTCTATGTAGTCCTTAATACAAACGCTCCCAGTCACTGTGGATGGCATTTTTCTCTCTTTCAGTGGTTTTTAGACATCGTCATCCCTCACTATGAATGATCCATTCACCAGTATTTCATGTTTTCAGTTAGCAATTGCCTAGATTTTTAGAAGCCTGGCAGTTTCCCTCTAAGTGGATTTGTAGTTGGTGAAAACCCAAAGTTAATGAAGCCATAGTCCTGGGTCCGAATGAATGAATTAAACTCACATGGAAAAATTCTGTGCCACAAACTTAGAATGGCCCTGTGACCAGCTATGGTACAAACAAGTATCACTCCCAGGGGCCAAGCATCATATTAACTATAAAACAACCCCATTTTAATTTTTTAAAAGGAAGGGGATTGCTTCTCAAGCAATCTAAGATTTTCTTTAAATACAGGATATTTTTAAAATATCATTCGGGGGAAAACCAGGAAAAAAGAAAAATCAGCACACAAAAAACTGATAGTGATGACCTGCACAGGCTGTTTTTCTTAGAAACTGTTGCTAAGATCAAATCATACAGATACAGAGACCAAACCACAAAGAAATATGTAACATGATTACTCATTAAGCAAATATAGTAAATGATTTAGAAAATGCCATCTTCAAAATAAGGTCATTAACTGCAAAGTCTCCAATATGATTGCTATGACAAAAAAAGTCTCATATGGCCACACTTTTAAATAATTGCTTCAATTACACACAGACACACAGACACACAGAGTGGAAAAAAGACCTGATCACTATTTGCCAATATTTACCATGGGCTGGGTATTCCCACATGTTGGGCACTATTTCATGTGTTCATGGCATGTTTATTTATCATTTGATCCCCATCTCAGCCTTGCAAAGTTAGCATTATCCCCATTTTTCAAGAATGAAACTGAGCTCTTCAAGGTTAAATGACTGACCCATAGGCATGCAGCTAGTAGGTGAACAAATTGATTTGAACATAGCTCTACCTGACCCAAAGCTACACTCCTTCTGTCTCAGCATATCCTTCTGTTGAGTAACTGACAAAATATTTAAAGAGATAAAACAAACAGAAATGTGCAACTTTCAGATTTGCTGTTCAAGCTTTGCAACGTTTACTACCTCCACTGAAACGGCAGTTTAGTGCTTGATTCAAGGCCAAGCTCTATGTGCTACCCCAAACCACAGGCTTGGTCTAGGGTACATGGACCCAACAATGACTTCCTCTTGATCTGAGGGTGAAGGAGAGTGGCTGATGACTGAGGGACTGTATTACCACACAAAACTCAAGTTAATGACTGCAAGGTTAGCAATGCAGTGTGAGGTCTACACATCCTGATGTTTGTTCTAGTCTGTCTCTTACCCAGTGCCAGATACTTCCCATAGGGAAGGGTGGCACTGTGTTCTGATCAGAACAGAAACATGAACATAGAAGATCTGGATCCCCTCTCTGACGCTTTGTTAGCTACTTTTCATTTTTCTCTATTTAAAATTAAAATGCGAGTATTTTCTGATGCCACTAAGTGTTTTTGAGGGACCAGCACTGTGGTACAGCAGGTTAAGCTACCATTTGTGATGCTGTCATCCCATATGGAAATGCCAGTTTGAGTCCCGGTTTCCCTGATTCTGATTCAACTTCCTGTTAATGCACAGGGAAGACAGCAGAGGACAACCCAAGTACTTGTGCCCCTGCCACTCACATGAGAGACATAGTGAATTCTGGGCTCCTAGTTTCTGTCTGGCCTAGCCTTGGTAGATATGGCCATTTGGCGAGTGAACTAGTGGATGGGAAGATTTTTCTCTCTTTACATCTCTCTCTATTGCTCTGCCCTTCAAACGAATGAACGATAGAATGAATGCATGAATCTTTAAAGATATATACAAATTTTCTTTTAAAACATTGTTGGCCAGCGCCGCACCTCAATAGGCTAATCCTCCGCCTTGTGGAGCCAGCACACCGGGTTCTAGTCCCGGTTGGGGCACCGGATTCTGTCCCAGTTGCTCCTCTTCCAGGCCAGCTCTCTGCTGTGGCCTGGGAGTGCAGTGGAGGATGGCCCAAGTGCTTGGGCCCTGCAACCCATGGGAGACCAGGAGAAGCACCTGGCTCCTGCCTTCAGATCAGCGCAGTGCGCCAGCCGCAGTGCACCAGCTGCAGCAGCCATTGGAGGGTGAACCAATGGCAAAGGAAGACCTTTCTCTCTGTCTCTCTCTCACTGTCCACTCTGCCTGTCAAAAAAAAAAAAAAAAAAAAAAAAAAAAAAAAAAAAAAAACAACAACAACATTGTAATGGGGGGCCGGCACGGTGGCGCACTAGGTTAACCCTCCGCCTGTGGTGCCGGCATCCCATATGGGCACCAGTTCTAGTCCCCGTTGCTCCTCTTCCAGTCCAGCTCTATGCTGTGGCCCGGGAAGGCAGTGGAGGATGGCCCAAGTACTTGAGCCCCTGCACACACATGGGAGACCAGGAAGAAGCACCTGGCTCCTGGCTCCTGGCTTCGGATCGGCACAGCGCCAGCTGTGGCGGTCATTTGGGGAATGAATCAACGGAAGGAAGACCTTTCTCTTTCTCTCTCATTGATTGTAACTCTACCTGTCAAATAAATAAATTTTTTAAAAAATCTTAAAAAAAATTATTGTACTGGGTGTATAATAATGCTCTCTTGAAAATTAGCTTGTTTCAAAATTTTCTAAGGTTTCCAATGCTATTATAAATAACAGTGACTATCATGCATAATGGTATCTAATTATTTCCTTAGAATGGATTCTTGGAAGTGATACTACTAGGTCAAAGATTCCAGGCAGTTTAAGTTTATTTACTTGTTTATTTTTATTTGACAGGTAGAGAGAGACAGAGATATATCTTCCATATGCTAGTAAATTCCCACAACACCTGAGGATGGACCAAGCCAGAGCCAGGATCCCAGAACTCAATCCAGGTCTCTCACATGGGTGATGGGTACCCAAGGACCAGGGATTTTTAGTCTGAATTCATATTGCCATATGGCTGTCTAGAATGGCAGTACTACTTTCCACCCCAATAATGTGAGAGAATGTCTGCCTCATCAAATTGAGAAATACTTTTGACCAATTAGAAAAAAAGAAATACACAGAGAGAGAAAGAATGAAAGAGACGGGAAAGAAGGAAGGAAGGAAGGGTGGAAGGGAACAGAAGAAGAAATGGGGAGAAAGAGAGTAATTATTTCTTTGATTACTAGCTAAAGTAAAATTTTTCATGTTTATTTTCTCTAGCTTTTATTCTTTGGGAAATATTGGTTTGTGTTATGGCTTGTTTTTTTCTATTGGGATTTCACTGATATATAAATGCTTTCTTTAGTTCTATGGTATGAAAGGATATGTCTACCAAATGCATGGTGACCTTTAAACCCCAAAGTCATAAGTTGATAGTACTAAGAGGATGAAAACTGAATCCAATTATGGTGCTCAGGAGATGGGCCTAGAGGGATGTTCTTACATCACTGAGGGCATGTCCTTGGAAGATAGCTCACAGGAGAGAGATGGTTATGAGTCAGGCCCAGCCACTCCCTCTGCTTCCTGGCTCACCAGGTGATTCTTCCTCCAGACTTGCCTGCTTTTGCCATGCGATACTCTGCACCACACTGGGGCTCTGGCACCATCTGTCCAAACAATTGGGTTGCCCGTGAACCTCCAAAATCATGAGCAGAAATAAAGCTCTCGCCTTCATAAGCAGCTTGGTGTAGGTATTTCTTTGTAGTAATGAAAAGTTGAGTGATACATTTAGCAAGTATGTTGACCTCTCATCTATCCCAGTTGCTGCAGTTTTCCCCATGGTATCTTTAAATTTATTTAATTTCCAGAATGCTTGCAGAACATTTTCTATATAAAAATTGAGAGGAAAACACTGGAAGAAAAACACTATATACAATTTAATAAAAACTAAAATGTATTGTAATGTCCCTTATCTTCGAGTTGTCTTTGATGCAACACCCTGGGAGGGTTTTATGACACTATACTGAATACACCGGGTTTCACAGCACTCCAGGCAACTGCACTGCGCACACATACAAACCATGTTATTCAGTAACAGAAGGGAGAATAAGCAGAGAGGCATGTCGTCACAGGAGCTGGCATGATACGACGACTGGCTTAAATGCCTCCCGGAGAATGAAAAGTAAACAGACACAAAACACAGAAACCAGTAAAAGGAACTATTTCTCAGGCTTCGACACAGGAAAAACCAGATTTAGAAATGATGGGAATGTAATATGAGACAGACCAACAGCTGCAGAGAAAATCAAACAGGAATCTAGCTGCTGAAAAGATATACGCGGGGGAAAAAAATCCCAGTTGCAGAGTATTGGGGAGAGTATATTTTTAGCATAGAGTCGACCTCAATTTCTTGGGAAATAACCTCTTTCTGTTCTGTCATAGAACATGAGTGACTTAATGTACTTCTATTTTCCTTTTGCTGCTTCCTCCCACTTTCCCTTCCTCCTTTTCTGGTACACAATTCTGATGTTCTGGTCTCTTATTTCCTCTGACTTTCTCAGGAACAAATACCATGACTGACTCGGGCTTTACACAGACACACCCAAATGACAGAGAACAGGTAGCCACTGGTCTCAAACCAAGAAACAAGAAATGACAATGTAAAATTGATTGGCTCCTATCACTTTTGATCAAAGCAGAACCTCCAACCTGTCCCTTTGATGCCATCTCAGTGTGGGCTAACTGAACCTCCATGTTGCCACCTTGGTCATCTTTCTAACACACAGGAACCAATCAACTCTATCTTTTTTTTTTCTTTTTCTTTCTTTTTTAAAAAGAGTTAAAGACAGTGAGAGAGACAGAGAGAAAGGTCTTCCATCCGCTGGTTCACTCCCCAAATGGCCACAACGGCCAGAGCTATGCCAATTCAAAGCCAGGAGACAGGTGCCTCTTCCCGGTCTCCCATGCAGGTGCAGGGGCCCAAGCACTTGGGCCATCCTCCACTGCTTTCCCGGGCCATAGCAGAGAGCTGGACTGGAAGAGGAGCAATGGGGACTAGAACCCGGTGCCCATATGGGATGCTGGCACCTCAGGCAGAGGATTAACCTGGTGCGCCACGGCGCCGGCCCCCTCAACTCTATCTTAAAGAGCACCAACATTGAACTAAAACAGATGAAGAAACTAGTACCCAAAGATAAGTGTCATTCCTCATATCATTTGCCTTGCGACCAGCACAATCTCCTGGTTTTGTAGCCTATGACTGAACTAAAATTTATACTATAGTATTACAGCAGAAAATATTCTTCTGTTACTGAATTTGGAATATCAAACTCAAATATTTGGAAGCCTGTGATGTTTTTCCAAATGCCCACATCCTCTAGATATATAGACAGATAATTCCTCTGCTTCTTTTCCCTCATATTATCATCATTAGTTAATAAAGAGAAGACAGAAGGAGGAACCAGCCAGGAAGCCGACAGTCAGGAGCCTGCCCTACAGTTTTGCCTCCATATGCTCACGAAGCAGTCTCCACACTGGGTCTAGTTTATGCACTAAGAAAGAAAATGACACAAATATTTGCCTTTTCTTTTTCCTTTCTTGAAAGTTGAGGAAATATACTTCATTGTGTGCATCTAATAGAGAAGTCAAAATGCAGTATATTTTATAATCAAATATAATATGTAAAACGCATAACCCCACATTGCTAGCTAATAATTTCATAAATTTTAATTCCTAAAAATATTGGGCACTGCCTTATTCCTATACCTGCTCTGATTCTGCCATCATTCTTTTTTTTTTTTTAATGTATTTGACAGAGTTATAGATAGTGAGAGAGAGAGAGAGAGAGAGACAGAGAGAAAGGTCTTCCTTCCATTGGTTCACCTCACAAATGGCCGCCACGGCCGGAGCTGCTCCAATCCAAAGCCAGGAGCCAGGTGCTTCTTCCCGGTCTCCCATGTGGGTGCAGGGGCTCAAGCACCTAGGCTATCCTCCACTGCCCTCCCAGGCCACAGCATAGAGCTGGACTGGAAGAGGAGCAGCCAGGACTAGAACCGGCGCCCATGTGGGATGCCAGTGCCACAGGCGGAGGATTAACCAAGTGAGCTACGGTGCCAGCCCTTTCCATCATTCTTATTAAAAGAGCAGAAAAATAGAAGTTGACTAATAAATAGTTGACTAGTTCTAAACTTTCTGAATTGTGTTGAAATATATCGTGTTACTAAATATGCACAGTACTGTAAGCAGAGTATGGACTATTTTAACCGACACACCAGATTCAGCTTCATTAGGGACTGCAAACTGCAGGCTCCAGGAAAAATCAGGCCATAACCTGTGTTAGTAAGTAAGGTTTTATAAAAACTGCCATGCTCCTTAACGTATTATCTAAGACAGCCTTCACACCACAGCAGCAGAGCCAGTTATGACAGAGACTCTATGGTCACCAACACTTGAAAACGTTTACTATCTGGCCCTTTTCAAATAGAGTTTGCTGGCCCCCTGGTTTACATTTAGCAAAAGCTGAGCTTCTCTAGTATCGAATACTGAAGAACTGCTAATAGCAGAAGAAAGTATCTACTTCAGAGGATTCTAAGCCTCAATTTGAGAAGCACAGATTTAAATGATTGCTTTAAATCCCGTTGGGAAGTCATTAGTATTCCAATGATGCTGCCATTCCTCAAAATGTTTTTTTAAAGATTTATTTATTTATTTGAAAGAGTAATGGAGGGGGGGAGAGACGGGGCCCTGGAGAGGGAGGTCAAGGGTAGATATTGAGAGATCAATCATCCATCCACTAGTTCACTATCAGGATGACTTCAATAGCCAGAGCTGGGCCAGGGCCAAGCACGGAGCCAGGAGCTTCATCTGGGTCTCCCACGTGGTGGCAGGGGCACAAACACTCGGGCCATCTTCCACTGCCTTTCCTAGGCCATTAGCAGGAAGTGGGATCAGAAGTCCAACAGCTAGGACACCAATTGACGACCACATGGGACATCACTGTTGCAGGCAGCAGCTTCACCTGCTACTCCACAATGCCAGCCCCAAAATGTATTAATTAAAATTAATTGCAATTGTAGCCTGAGCTACTTTCTTTCCAGTGCTCTCAACTCATAAATATTAGTACTTCCATAGTAAATTTTATTTTTGATAAGATACAAAATTTAGCATTAAGCTGTCAAATTTGGTATTCCTGGTTTTGATCATGGATAAACTATGTTTTCATATTAATGAAGCTGACCTTTTGATATGACTTGTGAACTGGTTCATATGTCAAGGGTGATGGTCAGTTCTGTGGTCAACTTGGCTAGGCAACAGTCTCTGGGTATTTAATCAGCACTAGGCATTGCTGTGAGGGTACTTTGCAAACGTGGTTAGAGTACACAATCAGGTGACTGTAAGTAAAACAGATTATCCTAGACAATCGTGGCAGGCCTGATGCAATCCAGTGAAATGCCTTCTCACCAGAACTGAAGAAACTCCAATTATGGAGAGCAAGGGTAGACTGTGCCCCAGAGTTCCAGCCTGTCTATCCCAGTGGTCTGAGTATACATTCCACACCGGTCAAGCCTGCCCTCACCCCTGTCTCTCTTTCCTCCTGTGTATATCCTACTACTTCTGTTTCTCTAGTGAAATCCTGATATATCAAGTTTCAATAGTGAAAATATTTCAAAAATAAGTTTAGTTACCTCTTTACAATTATCAATTACAGAACATTAGTCCCTTGGATAGAAATAGCTACACAGAACTAAAGCTCAGTATTTTATAGTCACACTACCATATAGCTACTCCTATTACACCTGAATTCTTCATTTCACTTGGGCAAACCATATATTCTAAAGGAGTAAAATCAAGCTTAACCAAAACCGCTTGAAAGATAGAGTACTAAGGGGTCATTTAGATAATAGGAGCCTTCTTATCTCAGATAAAGCTTGGCAGTAAGATAAGTGAAATGATTGAAACATCTGCTACAGGAAGGTTTGGCTGAATTACACTGGAAGTAATTTCTAGAAAAAATGCTATAGTCTAAAGGAAATGATTAATATGTTGAAAAAATTTAAGAAGTTTTAAAGAGACATTAAAATATTTCCTGGATCCAAAAAACCAAAAAGATGAATAACTGGAGGAGCATTTAAACTGAAACCATTCAGGCTTGCCATACTCCGACAGTTACCCTGACTTTAATGAGGATTTATAAGAATGGCAAGAAGATCCTAGGTCATGTCAGGCACCTGCTGTGAGTTCACTAAACAGCAGCTATGACAATTACATTTATAAAGCTGTATTTTCATTCAAATAATATAGTTATTGCTTTAATCAACAGCTGATAATATTTTTTAAGTTATGCTAATTTTTTATTTTATTCTGAAACAAAATAACTGATAAAACTCTACTAAAAATGAGATTTAAAACATCCTGTGAAGTCAGCACATCCTCTCTCCAAGAAAATCTAGCCACACTTCCTATTTCTATTTCTATTACTGAGCATACCATAAATCAGTGTTTACCTATGCTTTTCACTTTGGATTTGGATTTTGGTATACACAGCTCCAGTCTGTCAATGCGTATAAAACTCAGTGACCTAAACAAAGGCTGTATTAAAACACACACAAGGGCCAGCGCTGTGGCATAGTAGGCTAAGCCTCCGCCTGCAGGGCCATTACCCCATTCGTGTACCAGCTGCTCCTCTTCTGATCCAGCTCTCTGCTTAAGGCCTGGGAAAGCAGTGGGAGATAATGCAAGTGCTTGGGCCCCCACACCCACATGGGAGACCCAGAAGATGCTCCTGGCTCCTAGCTTCAGATCCACTCAGCTCGGGCCATTGTGGTCATCTGGGAAGTGAACCAGGGAATGGAAGACCTTTCTGTCTCTTCCCTCTCTATAACTCTACCTCCCAAATACATAAATCTTTTTTAAAATGCACAATAGTCATCCCTTACACAAATGTGGTGATGATTTATTAAACTACATTATTTTAATACCTAAATCCAGAATGGTTAAGGCTAGAAGATTTATTTTATTTGAATTAAAAAACTAAAACTTGGAATTTTCAAAAGTCATCGACTTGGTCATTCACTTATTAGACAGAAGTTTACAGATGTAGCAGCAGAGGATGGCCCAAGTACTCGGGCCTCTGCCACCCATGAGGGAGACCCAGATGGAGTTCCAGGCTCCTGGCTTCAGCCTGGTCCAGCCCTGGCCACTGCAGCCATTGAGAGAGTGAACTAGCAGATGAAAGATCTCTCTGGCTCTGTCTCTCTGTCACTCTGCCTTTAAATAAAATAAATTTTGAAAAAAGGTTAAACATGTAAATTGATTAGTTTTGTTGTCCTTTAAAAATCACTACATAGCTACAAATTAATCATAATAATGGATATGTACAAATATTTACCTTCAAGGATATTTAGCAAAATATATCTGAATATTTTATAAAAGGAAATAAAAATACTCAATGTCCAATAATAGTTAAGTATTGCATATTTATGTGAAAGAATAGTGTGTAGCCATTAAAAATCAAGTTATATGCATCCTGATTTTTCTTTACTGCAAAGTGTAAATAATAAGACAATGTAAGACCTTCCTTATGTCTAATATAAACTGGGCATGTTGCCCTATTTTTATTAAGTCTTGAAGTTTTTTATGGGTAATTTTTTCCATTTTAAATGTATAGTTGAGTGGTATCTATGTATTAACTATAGTGGGATTTTGTCCAGCAAGCCTGAAATTTATATTTTAAAATAAACAACTGGATTCTTTTTTTAAAAAATCAAGTTATAAATGACATGGGCAGATGATCACCACAGTTTAGTTTAAAATCCATTATGTACCATCACCCAATATATAGGACACCTATAAAGACTTAAATTAAGCAATAAATATAACACTTATGGTATGTTTGAAATAAATATGTCATTGATGTATCTGTGGAATTGAAAACTTGAGACATAATCTTGGAAAAATAATCATATAGCTATGTACAGTTTGACAACTTCTGTAAAACATGCATAACTATACATTAGCTATCTATATAGGTACATAAACATGTACAGTTTCTGCAACATACATAGCACAGGAAGAAATGTGGAAGACTACAAACATAGCAAACATTCCAACAGTGCCCATCTATGAATGATAGAATTATGAGTAACATTTTTTTCATTGCTACAGACTTTAGATTTTCTGTAATATGTGAGGGTAGTGTTATTTAATTAGGAAGACAAAGGTTTTCAAAGCATGACACAGAAACCATACAGCATTTATCTTTGAAGGCTGGGATTACATGAAATTTTCATTTCATATTATTAACATCTACGTAGTCTTAAAGTGTTTTTAATGTGTGTATTATTTTGGTAATAAAAGCATAGATAGTCTTTAAAACAACCAATACATGTTGTTTTTTCTTCTCTTAATAAGTACACTTCTAAAACAGGAATTTAGGAGAACTTTTCAAATATCTCAATTTAATTTAGTTTTAGACAAGCTGTTTAGGAATGAGTTGCCAGAATAATAGCAACAGCCAAAGTCTTCTAATCTTTAAAGGTTTTTCTAGGAGAACTAAAGAGAAAAGTTATATATTTATATGCGTCAGTTCCAGTTTTAGACAGATTGTACATAACACCAGGCAATTTATTTTACTTATAGTAATCCTTTAAAAAAATTATTTTATTTCATTGAAAGTGAGACAAAGATCTATTGCCCATTCACAGGTTCACTCTTCAAATGTCCCCCAAACAGCCAGGGCTAGACCTGGCTAAAGCCAGGAGCCAGGAACTCAATCCCAGTTTCCCATGTAGGGGGCAGGGACCCAATCACTTAAGCTATCACCTGCTGCCTTCCCGAGTGTGCATTAGTAGGAAGCTGAACCAGCAGTGGGGTTGGGCCTGGAACACAGACACTTCTATATAGAATGTAGGCTGGAATGTAGGATGGAATTTGGAGTCCCAAGCAGCATCTTAACTGTGTACCAAAAGCCTTCCCCTGTAATAATTTTTAATGTTTACAATGCTACGATCACAAAATCTTATATAGAATTATTGGTTTCATTGCATTTATGATTTTATATGGATAACACAGAGATTTATGCAAGAACCTAAAAGACTGTTCCCAAGTCAGAGAAGGAGAGCCATTTAGGAAGCAGCAACTCTGATAAAAAAAATGCACAGAAATGCATTGAGCAGTGTCATCCACTCAAGCACTACCACCACCGCTCAGTGTCACCGTGTGTTGATGTCATGACTGAGCTGCTGAGCTACATCTAATTATAAGGCAAATGAAGCACTGAGAGACAATTCATCCCAGCCAATTAACTAACAGAGTGGACATTAATGGTCTTGGAATGTTCTGCATATCCTAATTTAAACGTTATCACCCATAAAGACATCCACACAACCATGACTCTTTTTGTTCTGCTCTTTTTCAAGGTATACAATAGCAGGACTGCCCCTAAAACAGAGCATCTATCTTGCTTCCGTGTAGCTGGCAGTCAGCTCTTTCCAGCTGGGCATGAATTTCCAGCTTCGCCCTTAGGCTTTAGGTAGTGCTGTTTAAATAACGTAAGTTACTGCATGGTAATAAATTGATAAGAACATAATCATTCATCAGAAAGAATGAAGGTAACATGGCAACTCTGATTCACAATGTTTACATTATAACCCAATAAGTTGAATTAATTTGTGTCACCAGATGGCTGGACTAATTAACACATCTAATCTATAATGCTCCTCAAACTAAGATTGAAAAAACATGACTGCAGTTGCTGACATTCTCATTTTTTTCTAGTTTACTGTTAAATATTTGGAATTCCCAATTGTATTTTTTCAACTTAAACAGCTATAAACTATGTTTTGAATTCTGTCACTGCTGGAAAAAAAACCTACCACATGACCATAACTGCAATGAAAAGCTCTTCTCTCTGTCTTTCAATCCACAGTGCTGTAGCAACATGGAACATATATTCTTATTTCCTAAAAAAGATCTAGGAGTCATCTGCTATCTCTTGGGCCAAGAGCTTAATGTTTCTGGGCCAATTTTTTTCTCCTATAAATTGAGGGATTTGGACTGTAAGGTCATTTTCAGCTCTATGACTAATGACAAATCTCTAATAACAAATCTATCACAGGCAACTTCTGCATCTTATATCACAAAAGACTAATCTCACCAATAAATAAAGAGTTCTCAGTTGCTTAATTCCTAAAAAGTCACCCCTTCTCTGGTTCCAGCGCAGTCCTCTAGGACAGTGAATAAATTTGTGTGCTAATCACACCCAATCATAGACACACACACACACACACACACTTCCATCATTCTCTAAGGGCTGTTTATAGAAAATAAGGAAATATTGCTAAGCCACTCACATTTCCTAGTAAGAAATACTCCAATAAATGTTAAAGGAGTTTTATGAATATGTATGCACATACATATTGGATTAGCTAAATTCTGAATTGTATCTTGATTAAATTCTAAATTGATAATCTGGAAATGAAAAATGTCCTTTCAGTTAATCACAGATTTGTCAAGATATTTTCTATCTTTGTATAATAGTTTATTTTTAAAATAGGATGTTCTGAAATTCTCATTTTTTCTAAGAAAAATTAGGAGAAATTATTTAGTTAAAGACATCCCATGAAATACATGGTACAATTTTTTTAGAAAACTGTAAGGATTGAGCAGTGTGAAGATGAATGTTCTGCTCTCTTTTCATACCTGCCCAGGCCAACAGACAGGCCAAGGAGTAAGAGAATACACACATGGAGGGGAGCACAGAAAGACACCTTTCTTCCCCTTACTCTGCGTAACACCCAAAGGAGTGGATTGCAGGAAAACAATAGGCTGTGTTGAGAGGCTGGACTTCCTAGTCTGCCAATTAGTCTAAATGCCTCAATTTTGATGCAAAGAAATGTGTAGTCCCCACACTACCAGGCTGTCCTTCCGATCCATTGTCTTCTGCTCCACCACTTTATTTCTGAAGGTATGGCTCCTGCCATGGAACCAAGTAAAAACTGTCACTGTGATGACTTCAATGGATACACAATGTACATTCAAAATTAAAATTACAAATTTTGTTTATATACATATGTAACATGAAGGATACTAGTCATTGGTATAATTTTACATGGACATGATTTATTTTAATAAATTTATAGTATGTTTTACAGTAACTACTTTCATCTATATTCCAAAAATCCATTAAGAAGTGATAAGAATTATTTTTACCATTTAGCAAATCACTAGAACCAATTTCATCACCAAGAGATAATTTTTTAATGTTTAGTTCCTTGAAATTAAAATAAAGAAAATGAACTAAATATACTCAAAATTACTAAATACCCAATAACCCAGATTGCCCTATCATCTCATCATTCAGGGGCAATGCTAATTAATTTTAAAACATTCTAGGGGACTGTACATCTAAACCAAAAGGACTGCAAACCAAAGACAGCACCATTCTCCATGGCATCACTACTTACTGGCAAACAACAAGTCAGCTAACTACAACTGAATGTCTTAGGAGAAGCTAATCAAATCGAATTTTGCTGGAGTTCTAACTACACCATCATTGTTTACCTAGTGTTGGCTTCTTTATCTTAGGAAAGATTTAGGAGGTTTAATCTCTCAAAATTAGGACAAAAGCTTATTACCCAGAGTCATTATCTGAAGTCTAATGACTTTTCTTTTCATGTACCTATCAGGCCTAACCATACACAGATATGTGAAAATTGTATCATCTTTTGTGAAGGTAGCTCACGGTGTGTTTGGGAGAGGAGAGAGGATAAACAGCTTTAGTGTGGTTTAATTTTCCTGTCAAAGCACCATCTATGATATTAAAAAAAATCAGCCAGACAAACCAGATACTAGATTAACTGTATATGAAAATCACACAATATCTACTCACCCTATCCTTAGAGTAAAATACATTGGGTGGCCAGCTGTAAGTAACTAGTTTGATTTTCCTTAACTTCAAAAAGATTAAGGTAAAAAAAAAAAAAACAATTCAATGATCTACTAGAAATAATGCTTTTTGAAAATGTTAACGACAGTAATATTCACATGAATAGACAGAAAAATCAAAGGGTAGTTCCTGATTCCTTGAAGCTAAGAGTCGTTGCTTTTTTGTTGTTGCTTATTTGCTTAACACATATTTGTATGCAACTAATTATTAGCCAGATACTGTTCTACAGACCTCTCCAACATTAGCTCACTGGATCCTCATAACTACCCCTTAGGCTAATTACTTCTGTTACCCCCATTCTACACATGGAGAAACAGGCACAGAAAATTTAAGTGATTTCTCTGAAGCCATGCATCCAGTAAGTGGTAGGAACAGATTTCAGCCCATGGTGCTATGATCAGAGTTTGCCGCCTACTCAAGCACTGCCCTCTGTGATAAGCTACCTCTTTTTGGGAGTACTAGCAACATGTTAACATTTTGGCAGCTACTATCTGACAATTGTCCACCTTCCCAAGGCTAGACAGATGAAAACAAGAGGCAAAGTATCTGTCCCTTCAGTGTGCTTGGATCATTCATTTGCATAAGGTTCGACCTTACCATGACCTAAAGTTCCTTTATCTATGATAGCATACTTTTTCAAAAAATACATACATATATATTATATATTAAAATTTACATTCCACTTAACTTTTCATGGATGTTTTTCATTTCCTGACCTGTCCTATCCATTTCATTCATTCCTATTCATTCATTCATGCTACAGTGTTATATCTCAGAGAGGCCAGATACTAAATAGCTTATTGATGTCTCATAGTTTTTAAACTTTTGATAAAGTTTCTTTTTCTTTCTTTCCAGGTTTTCTCCTAGTAACAGAAGCCCTGCCTCAATGCTCCCTGGTAGGTGCCCACACAGCCTGCCTGGACTTGACAGACAGACTAGCTGAGAGCTTCGTTACCCTGTGCCCTCTTTCTTGGTCTTAAACTCCTTCTCACTATGGTTTATCATGTGCCTTGACTGAGCACCATCTTGGACTCTGGATGTGATCTGACACCTTTCACTTCCTTCACCCACACTTGAACCTGGAATTGAAATGGCTGCATCTCTTTCACAATTCTGGCTCCTGCTCATTAGCCTTGATCTATTAGCAGGAATCAGCACTGTTTGGCAAGATCCCAAGAAGTGACAAATCAGACTTACTCAAATAGGTGTGAATTAAACTTCCAGCTCAAAAGTTCAGAATAGGTTGTCAATGGGATTTCTCAGCGGATCACTGCCACTCAACAAGGATGCAGGTTTTTTTTGTTTTTTTGTTTTTTTGTTTTTTTTTGACAGGCACAGTGGACAGTGAGAGAGAGAGAGAGAGAGAGAGAGAGAGAGAGAAAGGTCTTCCTTTGCCTTTGGTTCACCCTCCAATTGCCACCGCGGTAGGCACGCTGCTGCCGGCGCACCGCGCTGATCCGATGGCAGGAGCCAGGTGCTTATCCTGGTCTCCCATGGGGTGCAGAGCCCAAGCACTTGGGCCATCCTCCACTGCACTCCCTGGCCACAGCAGAGAGCTGGTCTGGAGGAGGGGCAACTGGGACAGAATCCGGCGCCCTGACCGGGACTAGAACACAGTGTACCGGCGCCGCAAAGCGGAGGATTAGCCTAGTGAGCCACGGCGCCGGCCAGGATGCAGTTTTACATTTAGTTTTAAACCTTGAACTCTCTCCAATAGGATTCTTAGTAAAAAACAGCAAAGAGTAATTAAAAGTAAAACTAAGAGTTATTTCATGAGGGAAATGAAAATAAGTGCAAAAGATAACCTGGGAAGGGCCTGACATTTCTGAAATCAAAACATCTACTACCAAAGTACAAGGTGATAACTTGTTTTGTTTCTAGCTGAGCTAAATGAAAACACCAGCTGAAAAACAGGGTACATAATTTTCAAATCCAGTTTGGTGCCTTGTTTTTTTCTTTAGTACACAATCTTTAAATAAGCAAAATATGATATCATAGAATGATACTGAGGGAATACGAGAAACATATGATGGCTGAGGAAACTTTCAGAAAGAGGCCCGTAATTGTAAAAAGTGTTGATCTCATTCACTATACCACACTTATTTTTTTTTTTTTTTTGACAGGCAGAGTGGACAGTGAGAGAAAGACAGAGAGAAAGGTCTTCCTTTTGCCGTTGGTTCACCCTCCAATGGCCGCCGCGGTAGCGCGCTGCGGCCGGCGCACCGCGCTGATCCGATGGCAGGAGCCAGGTGCTTCTCCTGGTCTCCCATGGGGTGCAGGGCCCAAGTACTTGGGCCATCCTCCACTGCACTCCCTGGCCACAGCAGAGAGCTGGCCTGGAAGAGGGGCAACCGGGACAGGATCGGTGCCCCGACCGGGACTAGAACCCGGTGTGCCGGCGCCGCAAGGTACTATACCACACTTATTCTAATCATGTACTAATATGAATTGGATTCTCCCCATATCCAATTTGTGTCACTACACAAAAAATGTGAAGTTGGGAAAAATAATCCCCTATTACATGAATATTGTTCTGCTTATGACTTTAAAAATAATCAAATATTGGGGCTGGAGCTGTGGTATAGTGGGTAAAGCTGCCACCTGCGGTGCCAGCATTCCATATGGGTCAAGTCCTGGCTGCTCCACTTCTGATCTAGCTCTCTGCTAATGCACTTGAGAAAGCAGTAGAAGATGGCCCAACTCCTTTGGTTCCTGCACCCATGAGGTAGACCCAGAAGAAACTCCTAGCTTTTGGCTCCTGGCTTTGGATCGCTCAATTCTGCCCATTGTGGCCATTTGGGAAATGAATCAGCAGGTGGAAGACCTCTATCTCTGTCTCTACTTCTCTTTGTACTCTGTCTTTGAAATAAATAATTTTAAAAAAATCAAATATTAAACTGTCAGAGTCTCATCCTCTTGGAAACCTCTCATTCTTTACTCTCCCAATTAGGGGTTTCCAATTAGCTCTATTGACCAATTATAACTACAGCTGTAGGGATGGGCAGGTGAGTTCCTGTTGGCCTAACATGGACAATAAATAGTTGCCAAAAACAGCAGAGAGTTTAGCATGTCCGCCTCTAGTGCCTCTCTCCCAGGCCAAAAGTGATAATGTAGATCATCTGAAGAACACATTTTGTGTTTCCTCAGCAACTTTATAAACATTTGGTGACCAGATCTCTACCCAGAGCATGTTGATTGAGTTAAAAAACTCCTTAACCCAGAGCCACCTCATCTATTTTTTTTTCTTTTCTTTTTTTTTTTTTTTTTTTTTTGACAGGCAGAGTTAGACAGTGAGAGACAGACACAGAGAGAGTCTTCCTTCCATTGGTTCACCCCCCCAAATGGCCACTACGGCTGGCGCACTGCACCGATCCGAAGCCAGGAGCCAGGTGCTTCCTCCTGGTCTCCCATGCAGGTGCAGGGCCCAAGGACCTGGGCCATCCTCCACTGCCCTTCAGGGCCACAGCAGAGATCTGGACTGGAAGAGGAGCAACCGGGACTAGAACCTGGGGTGCCGGCGCCACAGGCGGAGGATTAGCCTAGTGAGCTGCGGCGCTGGCCATACCTCATCTATTTTCTCCAATATGCCAGACCAATATTGGTACGATGTCTTTGAAAACTGACAAAGTTCAACTGAAAAAGACCTCAGATTGCCTCTTATCAAATATTTCTCCTTCAAATGTGAGTTGCATGAGCTATTTCTTAATGTTAGTTGAATTGGGGAAGGGATAATTTGAGAAATTCTGAAATACTGAGTTAAAGTTGAGAAGACTTTCTTGGTGCATGTTCAGAAACGTGGATATGATGACTATACTTTTAAGTCTTCAGGGTGGGGGGGCAGGGTACACAGGACAGAATATTTAAAAGTGGAGTCTTCAGACTATCTTTAAAAATGCGGTAGAATGCACATAGCATAAAGTTTACCATCTTGATCACTTTGCAGTATATGGTTTAGTAGAGCACTGTTGTGCAACCCATCTCCAGCACATTTTCATCTTGCAAAATTCAAATTCTATAACCATTAAACCACAACTCCCCATTTCCCTCTCCTCCCAACGTCTGGCTACCACCCTTAAAATACGTTTTGCAAGGACAGGCATTTGGTGCAGCAGCTAAGATACACCCATATCCAATATCAGAGTGACTGGGTTCAAGGCCCAGTTCTGCTTCCAATTCCAGCTTTCTGCTAACACATACTCTGGGAGGCAGCAGGTGATGGCTCACGTACCTGAGTCCCTGTTACCCACGTGGGAAATCTGGATTGAGTTCTGGGCTCCTGGATTTGGGCTAACCTTGCCTCTAGCAGGCATTTGGAGCATAAACTAGCAAATGAAAGATTCTTTCTCGGCACCTGTACTCTGTCTTTAAAATCAAATGTTTTTAAAAAGAATACATTTTGCAAATGAAAATTCACAAAACACTTTGGAAAATGACAATCTCCTACAGCTCATTCTCCCATTTTACAGGTGAGAAAATAAACCTCAGGATGTTAAGTGATTTTTTCCAGTATCACAGGATAATAGTGAGCCAGGTCTAACAATCAGGCTACTGGACTTTTAGTCTGGCCACTTTCACAACACTAAGTAGAAAGCTGAAATAAGCTGCTTATTATCCATCTACAACCATATGCTCTGAAATCATTGGCATCTATCAGGTCCATTTCAAAATGGAACGAAAATAATTTTTCCCAAAGCCAAGTTAAGTCCATAATTTCCCAAACAGTCGTGCATATGACATCAGGAAGCCTAAACTGAAATGTGACAGGCCTTCCTAAAGTATCAATTTTATTTGATGATTAGAAAACCAAATATTTTATATTAAAATAATCAGGGATATGCTGTGGGATAGGATGCAAAATCCACTTGACTTAAAAGGACTTCAGGCCGGCGTCGCAGCTCACTAGGCTAATCCTCCGCCTTGCGGCTCCGGCACACCGGGTTCTAGTCCCAGTCGGGGCGCCGGATTCTGTCCCGGTTGCTCCTCTTCCAGGCCAGCTCTCTGCTGTGGCCTGGGAGTGCAGTGGAGGATGGCCCAAGTGCTTGGGCCCTGCACCCCATGGGAGACCAGGAGAAGCACCTGGCTCCTGCCTTGGGATCAGCACGGTGCGCCGGCCGCAGCGCAATAGCCGCGGGAGCCATTGGAGGGTGAACCAATGGCAAAGGAAGACCTTTCTCTCTGTCTCTCTCTCACTGTCCACTCTGCCTGTCAAAAAATAAAAAAAAAAGAAAGAAAAGGACTTCAATGGGCTGGGTTTCAGCAAGGAGCTGCTTTGGCCTGTGGCCCCAGCTCCCTTGCACGTCCACTGCCATATCTGTCTCTAGACCTCTGACAGTGAAGTGTGAGAAGCACGGAACAGAGCAGGGAGGCCTGAAATCTGCAGTAGGACCCCAGGCACAGCTGTGGAGAAGGCCTGATAACCCATAAACCAAACTGTGACTCCACATGCACCTGGTGGTTCACGTCCATCACCAAAGCTCTCTTAAAAAGCACATGAAAGCTCCACAGAAAAACAAGTTACATGAATCTTCTGTAATAACAATCAGCTGAAAGAACATAAAAATAAGTGACACTGTTTACTGCTGGACATTAGGTGTAGGATAAAATGGGAGAACTGGAAGCAGAGGAGAAGGATTAAATGGCACAAAAAGCTCCTATTCCGAGGGTGTACCATGGGATGACGTTTAAATTTCAGTAGTTACTTCTGCAAAACTACATCCACATAACTTTAAATAGTTACACTGTACCCATCCAAATTCATTTTTATAACTTACTAATTAAAATTCAGTTGTATCTAATCATATTAATAAAGAGTACAAACTATTTTTCCCAAGTCTTCTGAAAATTATCCAAGAAGGGAAGGCACACTCTTTTAAAAATAATTCTACAGAGGGAGGAAGGATAAGATAGTTTTCTTCTAGAACTCTAAGGTTTTGGTTTTCTTCTAGATGCTACTGTGAATATTCTCAGCTTGACAAATTACTGGCAGATTTTCAGATATAAAATATGCATTCAGAATATCCTTTCCTTCATTTTAGCTATGCTTAAGCAGCTGGCTCGATGCAGCTGGCAATCCAAAAGCAAAATGCAGCAGAATGACGCCAGGCAGCTCCTTGACGGGCATCACGTGCCAGTGCGAGGTCTGCTTTGGTTCTACTTGGCATTTCCTTTTAACCTGCCTCAAAAGATCCCTTCTCAGAGGATCTACATCAGTATGTTAATCCTGGCACTGGGTCTGCATATTTATTCTTTCCCCAGCTGCTCTCTGCTTCACACCCTCCGAAATCATGGTTCCTCATGCCAAAATGAATGGCAAAATGGCACATTAGTGAAATACACAGAGAATGAGGACCATGTAAGGTAAGAGGCATGTGCCACGAATATTAATGAAGCTCAAGCAATTATCATTAGAATCCACTTCCTGTGATAAAAGCGCATACAAAGGGAGCTGGCACAGGTTGGTTGCTTACTGTATAGAAAAGGCTGCTTGCCCTGCCCTTAACCGTTTGAAGGTTAGGACGCTCGGCTTTAGTCACTCAGAGGAGGCCTTCATTTTTCTAATTCGGTGAGTAATAATTCTGGATTCCCAACTTTCTAAGACTATCATATTCAGGAGTACCGCTAAGTTCTCAAAATAAACTTGAATTTGCATTAACTGTAGAAATGTGACATATAACAGACAGGTGGTGGCAAAGTAGAAAAAGATACAGGATGAAACAGTGAAAAAGTTAACATTTTTAGCAATTGCTGGTTAGTTTGTTAAAAAAAAAAAAAAAAAAAAAAAAAAAACACTATGTTTCAGTGAGTTGGCATTGGTAATACATCTGAGCCACTACCAACCCTGAGGCATGGAAACAAAATGCTTCTAACAGGAAAGAATAGTAAAAAGGGGAAAAGGAGAGGAAAAATTCCCAATTCATTATTTAAAATATGCTCTTATGGGGAGAATAGCAATTTACCTAAATGAGACCAGTGTCCTACTCCACAGTAATAAATGAATTGCTTTTCACTCTTAATAGCATAAATAAGATTTCCAAAGATACCAAAACTACAGCTTGCCAAATATTCCCATAGAGATCTTTTAAAGGGGGGGGGGGGGGACTACTAATATATAACTATGGAAAAAAATGGAAGAAATTTTTCAAGCTTTAAAAAATACTCCATGGCACAGCAGGCTAAGCAATGATGTGCAGCACTAGCATCCCATATGGGAGCGGATTTGAGTCCTGGCTGTTCTACTTCTGATCCAGCTCCCTGCTAATGCGCCTAGGGAAAGCAGTAGAGAATGGCCCAAGTGCCTGGGCTCCTGCATCCATGTGGGAGATCCGGAGGAAGTTCTTGCCTCCTGGCTTCAACCTGGCCCAGCACTGGTCATTGTGGTCATTTGGGGAGTGTGCCGGTGGATGGAGAAGATCTCTCTCTCTCTCTCTCTCTTTCCCCTTTTCTCTCTCTGTAACTCTGCCTTTCAAATAAACAAATAAAACTTTAAAAAAATACTCCATAGATTATATCCCAGCTCAGCCAACACTATGAAAACAGTATATGCTGGGTGCCAAATGAAATGAACTTCTGTAGAATTTAAGTGAAGTTTTCTTGTTAACACAGTAGAGGAAAAGCACTGGAAAGAAACATGTGAACTTTCTGTCTGGGACAAGGCAAAGAATGTCTCCTTAGCTGAACTTTAGCCAAGCTCCTCAGAATCCCCTTCCCAAGCAGGCCTTGACTTTTGGACCTGTGTCCATCTTTGCACTGCCCAGTTTCAGCAAGAATTCTGTGAAGTCAATTTAGCCACAACCCCTCACCTAACCTCATCCCTCACATCTCATCCCCAACCATTCCTCAGGTGACATCCGATCACCCTGGCTAGCCTTGATTATAAATCCCTACTCTTCCTTATTCAAAATTGAGGCCAGTTCTATACTGGGTCTCTTTTCCCCAAGTACAGGAGCCCTGAATAAAATCTGTTCTTACTGCTGTAAGTACTGGCCAGCTCTGGTTTTTGTAATCACTGTACCACACTGGAAAATAGCCCAGTAGTTCTTCAAAATGTTAAAAATATGAGAGTACTTCAAAAAGTTCATGAAAAATACATATTATGAAAAAGCCATACATGAATTTCAAAAATTCCTGCTCCAAAATAAATTTATCTTTTCATTCCAGTTTTCAAAAATGTGTTGAGAAACCTTGATAGTTACCACATGATTCTGCAATTCCACTACTAGGCACACATGCATAAAAAATTAAAAATATATGTCCATGCAAAAATTTGTACAAAGTGTTCACAGAATTGTTCATAAACAAAAAGTAAAAATTACCCAAATGTCCACCAACTGATGAACAGAATAATAAAATGTGACACATTCATATAATATAATTGAGTAATAAAAAGCAATAGAGTTCTGATACATGCTACAGCATAGAGGGACTTTGCAAACACTGCTAAATGTAAGAAGCCAGTCACAAAAGGCCATGTCTTGTGTAATTCCATTTACACAAAATTACCAGAATAAGCATACCCACAGAGACAGAGAGCAGATTAGTGGTTTCCAGGGAGGGGAAAATGGGAAGGAATTGCTAATCGGTATAGGGTTTCTGTTTGGGGTGATGAAAATGTTCTAAAATTAGATAGTGATGACGGTTGCACAACTCTGGGAATATGCTAAAAACCACTGAATTGCCATTTCACTCTTTGTGAGCTATATATAAGAATATATATATTGCTTCTCGACCTTTTGGCTAAGATCAAATGTAATAAGATAGATAGATAGGTAGATGTAAGAGTAGATCTTACTCTTTGTGAATTATATTTCAATAAATCTACTACAAAAAGCAAGTCAGTGCTGTGGGTTCATTTGTTCAACACATTTGTAGAGGGCCTACTATGTGCCAGACCCCAGGGACATCATAATATGCAGACATGGCCGCTGCCCTCCCAGAGTCTACTCTTTTGCAGGAAACCCGATTTTAAACCTTAGTTCACAACTTGCTGTAATGTAGGTATTTTACTTCCTCATTTACAAATAGGATTAAAGACAGATGATTGACACATTGGAAGGGTTTGTTAAATGTTATCATTAATAATTGAATATAAAGACAATTAGAAATATTGAGAAAGAAAGCACATGAATAAAAACAGAAGGACACAGGCTGGGAGGTGGCAATTGTGTTTCTCTGGGCTGATAGCTGAAGTCAGAGGTAATCAGAAAGACCTTGCAGAACTGCAGAGAAAGTGCAAGTGCTAAGGCCCTGAAGAAGAGCCTAGGACGTTGCAGGAGGCATGGCCATAGGATGCTAAGCCAAGGAAGGAGAGACAAACAGAAGCGAGAGATGCTGGTCCTACAGACCAAAATAAGTCTTTGGATTTTATCCCAAGTACACTGGAAAATCACTGAAAATCTTTAAGCAGAAGGAGACATGATCCAAATCACATTTCAGAAAGATGGCTAGCTACTATGAGGGAAAGAGCATACAATCAGAAAGCTACCGCTGTGTTCCGAGGGCAAAACAATGGTGACCTGTGGTGGAGATCCTAATAACCTCGACAGACACAAAAATAAAAACATAGACTTGAGGCAGAATTTCTTCCTTTCTTGCTGCATACTCACAGCCTGTTCTGAGTAAAACATAAAATGAAGAATGAACTAGTATAGAAAAAAGTATACCATACCAGACTTGAATAAAAAAGCCCTCAAATCACCAAGTTCTATTCTCAACCAGCTATGGCATCTTGGCAAACATTCACTCACTGAGTCTGGGTTTCCTATATTGTAAGCAGAATAGCTCTACCTCCCAGGGTTACTCCAAGACTTAAATGACTTCACTGTTCAACTGACTGCAGAATTTCAGGCAGTGTCCTCAATAAACATTAGTCCATTTAAGGGATACAGGAAAGGAAAAAAAAAAATCCACAAGGTCAAGATGTGGTTTTTTTTTTTTTTTTTTTTTGCTTAGTTTTAATGAGCATGAATTAAGTTTTTTTTTTCAACATAGTATAGAGAACACAGCAGGAATCCACTGACTCCTGGTCCACTGGTCCATGGCACTTACTTGCTGGGAAACCCTTAAGACTTTTTCAGGTGTTCAACAAAAAACAACAGGACACCATTGTTCTGGACTAAGCTCCTGAACAAGGCCCAAACAAATCAGGCTGAAAATCAAAACGGAGCCACTCAACACTAAAGTTCCTCGTCACCAAGATGTTTATCTGAACTTTGAGGAAATCAGGATTAGAGAGAAAAACCCAATTTTCCAAACAGGCCAATTTCATTTGCTTGATAATATGAATCCTTATACAGAAGAAGTAACCTGAAGTAACCTGATGTTAACCAATCAGTTATTTTTCTATTGCCCTGTCTCCCTGTCCCCTCCTTACAGGGAGAGTAAATTTCAAATGACCAATCTGCTTTTAGTTTTCAGGGTTTATTTTTTTTTTCCCTCCCTGCTTTCTTCAGCTGTTTTCTGTTTCTAAAACCAACCTCTTCTGCTGGGCTCATCAGAACACTTACTACATTCTATGGAATGAAGTGCTGACAGTGGAAAATAAAACCAATTAAGATCATTAAACTGTTGTTAATTTAGTTCTTTGACACAGGTGAAGGACCTCTCCCATAGACACATCTCTGAGGATCAAACGGTATTGAGAGAAAGCTTTTCCCTAAGGCAGCTCAGGTCAGCAAATGTATTACCACATGGAGAGAAGCAGTAACATATTTGTTGTAAAAGCTTAGGAAGCAACAAACATGGGGACTGATTTTAGGGGGCATTTTGTCAAAATTCATAACAAAACTATATACCTTATATTGAAAATTCTGCTAAAATTAATGTGATAGAAAGTTCTATCCGCAAACACCACCACTTTAGTCTGGCTGCTGTCAAGACACCAGTGGACACATCGGAGTCACCACTTTTCCTGGAGCATGTTTGTAGGAAGGGTACATTTGGGACTTTTCTCAAGCTAATTAAATAGTTGTGAAAAAAGCAAATTCTTCTGAGACTTTCCTGACAGCCCCTGGCAGAAGCCTATAGGGAAGTCATTTCTTTAATTACCTTGATAATTCATTAATGTTTTTTGCTTTTGATAATTACATCACATTTCTTCTTAAATTTTTTTTTAAGAAAGCATTAACCAAATGGAAACACACATTTTTATTTACTAGTAAGTTGAAAAGGTGGTTCATGAAAGAGAAAAAATCTTTCCCAAGTACATTGTCCTGTAAATGTTAGTCTTCAACAGAAAAAGGGACTAATTTTTTGCAGCTTAATAAAATATTGTATTGAAAAAGACAGCAAAAGATAAAAAACTTTAAGTGCATGTCACATGCTTTTATACGTAAAACAATTATTGAAGAAATAGGAAATCTAACCTCCTCCCTAAAGAGTGATTTAATGTTCTAAAAACTACTATACCTTTTATCTTACACAAGGACACTGAAGCAGATTAATATCAATCAAACCTGTTGGGGATTGCTATGAATGACATAACTGCATCAAATTATAATCTCTAGGTGAAGGGGAAATTAGAGGATAATAACATCACAGGTATTTTCCAAGTTACTGTATTTTTTAAAGATTTATTTATTTACTTAATTGAAAGGCAGAGTTACAGAGAGGCAGAGGCAAAGAGAGAGAGAGAGAATCTCCTCCTTATGTTGGCTAACTCCCCAAATGGCTGCAATGGCTAGGGTTGGGCCAGGCCAAAGCCAGGAGCTTCTTCCTGGTCTCCCACATGGGTGCAGAGGCCTAAACACCTGGGCCACCCTCCACTGCTCTCCCAGGCACATCAGCAGGGAGCTGGATTGGAAGTGGAGCAGCCAGGACTCACACTGGCACCCATATAGGATGCTGACACGGCAGGCATTGGCCTTATCCACTACACCAGAGTGCCAGCCTCCAGTGTATGTTTTTTATTTTTATTTTTTTAAATCCAGCTTTGCTCAAAGAAACAAGTAAACAAATACTTCTAGAGGAGATAATAAACCGAGAAGGCAGCAGATGGGATTATTTTATAAAAAAAAAATAAAATAAAATAAGAAATGTAAACATAAGAAATCTATCTCCATGATCCACCAATAGAAGGAAAAAAAGGTAAATGTGCACAAAAGCTTCACTCTGAACAATTTTTAACTTTTTCCTGGACAAAATCCAGGAAGAATTGCAACTGTGTTTTATAATTCACATAAAATCATCACCTGTAAAAAGAACCTTATCACCCACATTTCTTTCCAGTTTAATTCTGCCTAGGACTTCAAAAGACAACAGAGTAAAATATAAAAACAAAAACAAAGAATCCCAAAAAAGAAAACTCTCTATTTCCAGTTATCTCTGACTTTGAGATATTTTTCTATCTATAAAACAATACCCCATAACAGTATGCTTTAAAAACAATTCAGTACTTTAAAATATCAGTACGTATTAATGAAAGTCTCCACAAGTCAAAACTAAGACATTTCTTCTTAACTTTCTCTTGAAATATATTAAAAAATAGGAGAAAGCTTTTTGCATTTTTGTGCTCCAATATTTGTCTACAGAAAGGACTAAGGCAATAATAATTCCAACCAGAATAACAGAACTAACTCATTTTTGCTTTTTTGGCACAGAATAGACAGACTGGGTTGGTCACAAAAAGTGCAAGCCAAGTTCAGGATGTACCATTGCTCATCCTGAAATCCATCCAATGTTTGACATACAGAGTAGATAAATATAAGCATTCACTTTTTTCCTACCAGGAACCTAAATGTAATTCACCCATGATAAACTACACTAATCATATCTTTTGAGCAAACCACACACATTTATTATATCCTAGAACTTTCAGCATATATTGAAAATATTAGTGTTCTAGAAAAGGAAGAAACAAACACAAGAACTGAATTCTCATGGCTGCTTAACATTCTACTGCTAGAAGGCTAACTCACTGAAATACACTTCAAACATTATTATGAAAGTGGGATTGAATTTCATACCACAAGGATGAAAAGATTAACAAGCTATCACCTTTAATCAAACAATATGGACTTAAATTCATGACAGTGAATGTGCTACAGCAAAAATGAACTCTCTGCTTAGGGGTTGAGAAAGTGTAAGATAAGGTCCTTGTTGGTAAGATTACCGCCTTGGTATGTTTTAGCCCTAACCTCTAACATGATGTTATTTGGGGCCTTTAGGGCAAATAGAATTGGATGTGGTCATGAGGAAGGGCCCTTTGAGACAGGTTGAGTGACCTTATTTGAAGAAACATCAGAGGGCTTGCCTCTTCTCTCCACTCTTCCATTAAGAGAAGACACAGAAGATGGCCTCCGTAAGCCAAGAGAGCCCTTCTGACTAGGTAATCAAATCAACTGGTCCCTAGGTCTTAGACTTCCCAAGTTCCATAACAATGAGTAACACATTCCTGTTTTATGAGCCACCCAGTCTATGGTATTTTTGTTACGGTATCCCAAGCTGAATAAACACACCATCACATCAGTGACAAACAAGTTACCCTTTTGATTGAGGATAAATCTGAAATATAATCTGAAAACAAGCTTAGATTGTTAAGCTTTGTCCTACATATTCATTTGCTAGGTGATAACTTGTTTATAACCATTGTTTATTTCCTTTTTTGGCACAGCAATAGCCAGAAAGTCACAGCAATGTCCATGCCATCCTGTAGTGCCCACTTAAGTGTAATCCTCCATCTTTGCCTATCTGTGGATTCAGACCTGCCATCTACATTCCTAATTCAATTTATTCTCTTCCCATACCTTTATAGATATAAAACACAGAGGCTTTAACCAATGCCTTCCTTGAAGTGGAGCATTTACATCTAATTTTTTCATCAGTCTGAGATTCAGTAAATACACATATCTTGTTGTTTTGGCATCTAATTATTTCACAGGATAAATACTTTGCATAAAGCTACTTTTAAAAAGCCTCAGTAGAAAAAAAGCCTCATGAATTATGCCTACTACCCCCTCACCCATCACACGCCTAAGTTGTAGAAATGAAGGTTCAGCTAGATTTCAGCAAGCTGGCCAATGACAAGGCTGCACTAATAGGCTCAAATCCTGTGAGAACTGCCCTCTGTAGTGCAGGCGTCATTAGAGCTGAAGTGTATGACTGAGAGTGCAGGGAAAAAGCCAAATAGACATTCGGACTCCTCCCTTCAGCCCGCCCACATCAGGGACGGGAATCTCCACATCCTGGAGATTCAATGCCATGATGCTTTTAGATGGTTTCACAACAGTAGGAATTAGATTTTTTTTCCCCATATATTTGTGGGAAAGTCAACGTTACATTCAGCATTTCAATAAATTTTAAAATTCTGTAAACTCTCATTTAAAAGAATTAGCTTGTTTTCTGTTGGCATTCACACAAACTTATCCTTGAAATCATATTGTGGGCTTTATTCTATTTATCATTATACCTGAAGTGTACAAGGAGGCTTCTAAGAGCTCATGGAAAACACATGTTGTGAAAAAAATTATGCATCGATTTCAAAACGTTTTCAGCAAAATAAATGTATCTTCCAATTCTATTTCCATGGATTTCTGAAGGACTCTCTATTCTCAAGTATTCACTCTTTGTTTTTCATGATAATGACTACGAGATGCTGCCATGTTGATGTAGCATCACTTACATAACTACCATTTCCATGCACAATAGGGTTATTCTCCAACTCTCTGCTATAAGAGGAAACAAGTGTTTCTACATCACACGCATATATATTTCCTTGGAATAGATTACTACAGATAGAATTATTGGGCCAAAGGGTTTCAGCAATTTGTTTTTTTGTTTTTTGTTTTTGGGGGTTTTTTGTTTTGTTTTATTTTGGCTTTTCCTACATTTTCCTTTTTCCCCAGAGGGCTCTCCCAATTTTCTTCAACAGCACTGAATGAGCTTCCTTGATTCTTTTATAAATAAAAGTGTACAAATTTTACTGCAGTTTTGCCAAAATATTCTCTTTCATAAAGGAAGAGAGGATGACCTTAGTAATTACAAAATGATATCTGTATGTCATAGGTTCAAGCAAAATCTGATAGTGATTTACAATAAGCATTTTTGTGCTCACTTTACTAATTGTATTTCCCTTTGTGTGAATTATCTGTCCTGTACATTCATCTACAAAATTCTCAATGTTTGGGGGATAAAAATGAACAAATACTGGTTCCTAACACATTTTAAATAGTTACCATATATGATGCAGCAATTTTACTTCTGGATATATGCTTAAAAGAATTCAAAACAAGGTCTCAAAGAAATGTTGTACACCCACATTCACAGCAGCATTAGCCACAAAAGATAAAATGAGGAAGCAACCCAAGTGTCCACCAACAGATGAAAGGATAAGCAAAATGCAATTTATACATATAATGGAATATTATTTGGACATAAAAATAGAAGGGCAATGCTGCCATCTACAACAACATGCATGGAACTTGAGGACATTATGCTAACTAAAATAAGTCACAGAAGGCCAAATACTGCACGATTCCACTTAAATAAGGTAATTAGATAAATCAAAATCATAAAAATAGGTGGGTTTTAGCTTAATCGATAAGATGCCAGTTAAGACATCCTTGACCCATATCAGAGTACCTGAGCTCAATACCTGCCTCCAGCTTGATGGTTAAGTAATTGGGTCCCTGGAAACCTGGATTGAATTCCCAGATTCCAGCTTTAATTTCAGCCTAGCCCCAGCTGTCATGAGCATTTGGAGAGTGCCAACAGATGGGAGCACTGTGTGTGTGTGCATGTGTGTGTGTATGTGCCTCCCTCCCTCTCTTTCTCTATCATCTCTATCTTTATATCTTATCCAACATATCTGCTTCTCAAATAAAAATGAATCACAGAGACAGAAAGCAGAAAAAGTGGAGTTAATGGGAAGAAAAGAATGGGGAATTATTATTCAATAGAATCACAGTTTCAATTTTACAAGATATCAGGAGTTAAGGATATGGATAGTGGTGACAGTTGTACAAGATTATGGATTTTTTAAATGTTTGTTTATTTATTTGAAAGGTAGAGAGATAGGGAGAGAGATCTTTCACTTTGGGTTCTCTCTCTAAATGCCTACAATTTAGCTGGGGCCTGATACTCCATCCAGGTCTCCTACATGGGTGGCAGGGACTCCAGCACCTGAGCCATCATCTGCTGTTTCCAAGGTGCCCATTAGCAGGAGGCTGGAATCAGAAGCAAAGTTGTAACTCAACCAGGCACCCCAACATGGGATGTGGGTATCCCAAACAGCAGCTTAATCCACCGTGCCCACTCTAATTATGAATTTGTTTAGTATCATGGAACTATGCACATAAAAACAGTTAAAGCAACAAATTTGCTATATGTACTTTACAATAATAAAAATCTTCAAATTTGTATTGATATATAGTAAAAGATATTGATGAACCTACTTACTCTTCAAAAAAAAAAAAAAAAAACCTGCTACCCAATTTCCCAACACCACTGTAATTCTTCTTGCTTTTGTTTTTGTGAAAATACAGTTACCAAATTAAGAATTTGTTATTGTAAAATCTATTTCTAGATACAAATATTTGCCACATATCTGAGTTTCTACTCATCATCGTTACCCATTTTCTTTTTCACAAGGTTCCATGTTTACTTCTCCCTTAGCTAATCCTTTCAAGTTCCCCCTGAAAACCTCAGAATAATGTTGACTAAAATTGTGGTACATTCATAAAGTAACTTTGAAACACATTGAGAAATTAGAACGCTGCCCACACATAAAAAGAATGGAAGAATGGTTTAAGATTTTATTTATTTATTTGAGAGGTAGAGTTACAGACAGTGAGAGGGAGAGACAGAGAGAAGGGTCTTCCTTCCGTTGGTTCACTCCCCACATGGCCACAATGGCCAGAGCTGCGCCAATCCAAAGCCAGGAGCCAGGTGCTTCTTCCTGGTCTCCCATGTGGGTGCAGGGGCCCAAGCACTTGGGCCATCTTCCACTGCCTTCCCAGGCCATAGCACATAGCTGGATTGGAAGAGGGGCAGCCGGGACTAGAACTGGCACCCATATGGGATGCCAGTGTTGCAGGCGGAGGATTAACCTACTGCGCCACAGTGCTGGTGCCAAGAATGGTTTTCTAACACTTATTCTTACTTTCTCTCAGAGTGAAGAAGCCTCATTCTTGCCTATTTCTTAAGGCTGTTGAGGCAACATTTCTGTAATTCTATTTTCATATCCAGTGTTTACTTAGATCAAAAAATATTTAAGGGCCCACTTGTCTCTTTTAGCTACAAGTACATGTGGAAAGAAGCAAGGTTTTCCACACTCAGCCAGAATCACGAAAAACACAGAGGGAAATCAGTTCCAGCACTGTAATTAAAAATCTTTCCTTACACAATGGGTTTACAGACACGAGTTGTCTGATGTTCTGTTTACCTTCTCTGCATTTCCTGGCTAACTGATTCTTCAGGTTTCAGGCTTGTTTTGACCTCCATGATTCACTGGCTCCTCATCTTTGACCAGCTGGTAACTAGCCCCATCCAAGGTCTGCCTCAAGTGACCCTGACCTCCTTGTCCAGGTTGCATGGCTACCCCACGACTTTCACAACAAAATATCCCACTGTACTTGTGTCAACTAGCTATAATGATCAAATGGATATGAACTTTCAGAACAAAACTTTAATACTTAAAGAGTGGTGGGAGCCTAAGGCCCGAGGTCAGAAATGTATTAAACAGTAGGGGCTGGCGCTGTGGCATAGCAGGTAAAGCCGCTGCCTACAGTACTGACATCCCATATGGGCACCACTTGGAGTCCTGGCTCCTCCACTTCCAATCCAGCTCTCTGCTATGTCCTGAGAAGGCAATGGAAGATGGCTCAAGTCCTTAGGTCCCTGCACTCACGTGGGAGACCTGAAGGAGGCTCCTGGCTTTGGATCAGTGCAGCTCTGGCCATTGCAGCCATCTGGGGAGTGAACCAGCAGATAGAAGACCTCTCTCTCTCTGCCTCTGCCTCTCTGTAACTCTGCCTTTCAAATAAATAAATAAATATTAAAAAGAAATAAAATATTACAGTTGGCATGTAAGAATTTGATTTACTATCAGATCAGATCCATAATACTTTATCCAAGTGCCACCACTTGTATGAAATGTGTGAAGTACCTTCATATTTGTATAAAATATGTAGAATTTTTGGAACAAGCACACATACTCACATACAGGAAATTCCTAATAACTATAAGTCAACCTAGATTTATTCTGGAGCTTAGAATTATGAAGGTACCTCATACTTTTTTTCATAATACACATTTCTCATGACTTTTTGAAGAGCCCTCACATACATGGACTTCAAAATTTCTTTGCCCTAAAATAAACTTATCTTTTAATTGTATTTTCCACAAACTTTTTGAAGTAATCTCACATACACACATACATTTGTACTCACAAATAAATAAAACTGCCATCTGTTTTCCTAGGACATGTTAGATTTCAGCACTCTTTCCTTTTAAATAATAATCTAGTTAAAATGTAGAAATCATATCTGATATTTTATTGATACCATCACACAGCAGTTGAACAATAAAAACCATCAATCTATTGACTTAAAAGCTGAGTAAAGAGGTTGGCGCTGCGGCTCAGTGGGTTAAAGCCACAGCCTGCAGTGCTGGCATCCAATATGTGCACTGGTTCAAGTGCTCTTCTGCTCCACTTCTGATCCAGCTCCCTGCTAATGGGCATAGGAAAGCAGTGGAGGATGACCAAAGTGGATAGGCCCCCACCTCCCATGTAGGAGCCACAGAAGAAGCCCCTTGCTCCTGGCTTTGGCCTGGCCCGGCCTTGGCTGTTGCAGCCATTTGGGGAGTAAACCAGCATTTGGAAGATCTCTCTGTCTCTCTGTCTCTCTGTAACTCAGCCCTTCAAATAAATAAATAAATCTTTTTAATAAAAGCTGAGTAAAACTTTTCTACATTGTGATTTCTCATAAAACAGAGGATGAATATGAAAATAGGATTTATAATTCTTAATGATTTCCCTTTTCTGAGACTTTGTTTCCTCTGAAGAATTACAATATTCAGTTTCACCACAATGAACTAGGAAGTCAAAGCAAAGTCTGCACTCAAGTAAAAAGCACAAAATACACCTTCAAAAAAAGAGGTCACCATCAACAACCAATAGGAAAGAGTTATAGCAACTTGCATTAAATAGAATGTATTTTATATTTCTTTTTTCAAATCAACTGGCTTTTTATGCAAACCAATCATTTACTTCAAAGACAGATGAAGTCAAATATTTATGTTTTACTTGGAAACACTAAAAATAATCATCATGCAAACATTATGGGAAATAACTGTTCTTTTGCAAAGAAGAAAATCTGTTATTGATGTCTCTGTCTTATTTAGACAGATAGTCTGGTTGGCTAAAGAACAACCTATTCCAGAAAAGCAAAAGCTGGTGTTTCCAACCACTCACTCTCACAACTTAGTCAATATTCTTGACACTCTTGATACTTACTTACAAATATAAATAATTTTAAAACAAAGTTTAAGATTTTAAAAACTTGTGCAAATTTTTTTTTTTGGACAGGCAGAGTGGACAGTGAGAGAGAGAGACAGAGAAAAAGGTCTTCCTTTTTGCCTTTGGTTCACCCTCCAATGGCCGCCGAGGCTGGTGCGCTGCGGCCGGCGCACCGCGCTGATCCCAAGGCAGGAGCCAGGTGCTTTTCCTGGTCTCCCATGGGGTACAGGGCCCAAGCACTTGGGCCATCCTCCACTGCACTCCTGGGCCACAGCAGAGAGCTGGACTGGAAGAGGGGCAACCGGGACAGAATCCGGCACCCCAACCGGAACTAGAACCCGAAGTGCCGGCGCCGCAAGGTGGAGGATTAGCCTGTTGAGCTGCAGCGCCGGCCCGAGTTTGCTTTCTAATATGTATAAACCCTAGAGTCTGTGGACCATCCACAAGAAACAGTCCTTGTCCTAAGTCAAGGAGTCAAACCAACTGAGGTTCTGCAGTGTTCCATTCTGATAGGATTGCTGCAACTGCCAGGCTTTGTCGATGGTCACAGGACTTAGAAGAAAACATGAAGGCCTCTGGATGGATGGATTGATTGAGAGGCAGAGTTAGAGAGGCAGAAACAGAAAGAGAGAGAGAGAGAGAGAGAGAGGTCTTCCATCCACTGGTTCACTCCCCCAGAAGACCGCAATGGCCAGAGCTGTGCCAATCTGAACCCAAGAACCAGAGACTTCTTCCCAGTCTCCCACTTGGGTGCAGGGGCCCAAGGACTTGGGTCATCTTCTACTGCTTTCCCAGGCCATAGCAAAGAGCTATGACCTAAGGAATGCTAAAATCTAATTTTAGTTTAATCCTGGGTCAGCTTTACTCATAAATAAGGACAAAAGACAGTTATTCTGGGACATATTAAGAGTGAATAGAACTATTCTACTTGACTGCATAATGAAATAAATTAGGTAGTGGAAAACAGCTCTAAGTATGTTTATGAAAAGCTTTAAATTGGCCACAATTTAAAATCATTACATTTTGAAGCATCTACCTTGCAGATAATTAGAGAAAATAAAATGTAAGCAATCAATGAAAACACAATCTACATGCACAAATATAAGCATCTCCTGTATTTATTTCATTTTGCTAGTGATCAAAGTTAGGACCCTGAAATATGCCACCAGATTCCTGTCCCCAAGGTGACCTGATGAAAAAGAAATGTAAGAGAACCCTTTGCATGTGTAAAGTGCTTTCCAATTTCCACTTTCTTCATTTCTTATCTCATTTAATCTCATGTATCTCTCACAATTCTGAGTTTAAAATATTCATCAACAATGCACAAAACCCTCTTTTTCACCTGCAACAAAACTCACATCTCACCTGGCTCACTAAGCTGGCACAGAAAGTCCTACTGCCAAGCTGAATAGAAAGAAGAAAAAGTACCAGGTAAACATGGAATTTACCAAAATACAAACAACAGCACCAGATATTGTATCAGATAAATAAATTCCCTATGCCCAACACAGCTAATTGAGACTTAGAAAGATTAAGTGGAGTCTAGTGTTTGGAGTAGAGGCTGCTGGTCACAATGATCTGAATGAAAAGCCTGAGTCCAGCAAAGACAGCCTATGTGATCTGAAATTATTCACTTAATAGCTCAGCAACACATTTTCTTAATATCCAAACTGAAGAATAACAACACTACCTGCATCTCATAGAAGACTGAATCAACTAAATTTATTTCTTAGTATAGTAAATTACCTTTTAGTAATGGAGCAATTACTAGGTGAATATCAATTGATATTAAACATAATTATGAATATTGCTATTAAACTGTCCAAGGCTGTGTAACTAATAAAAGGTGAAGTAAAAATGTTAATCAAAGATCAGTGAATGCTTGTTGCTTGTACCACTTCATCACTAAATAAAATACCTAGCATTCATAATTCACCTGCTTTTCCTTATGTCTAGCCCATATGTCTTCATCATTGCTAAAATCCAGATTTATTTATCTGCTGCATTTCCCTGACTTGCCCAAGCAGAGTTCAATAGTAAATATCCATAAGAAATATTGGTTGTTCTTAAGAAATTATTAATGTGCTAGAAAAATGCTCACATACAACTTGGCAAGTGAAATCACTGAGTTCCTCACCCGTGAAGACATATTTGCCAAATTTCCAAATAAACCAAACCCAACAAAAGAAAAAAAAAAAAAGTCAACATTGGCCCACAAGTCAAGCATACAATATTTATAGTACAGATCAAGTATAATCAAGGAATAATCAGACAGAGGCAAAATTCACTTATATTCTATGTTCATGGGTCCTCCTCCAAGGAGGAGGGAATTACACAAGAATAAATGTCACCTGGGTAGGCTGACACCCAGCTGTCCCCAGCTCCACTTTTAGAATGCAGCATGTATGCTATCACAGGTACAGGAGTGGCAAAAAAACATTGCTGACTTCAAGGATAACAGACATGCATTGCGGCACCAAGGACCAGCCTGACAGCTCCAGGAGTGGAAAAGGCTGGAGCCACAGCACTACTAAGCAATGCCTCTGGTTCACTGTATTTTTTCGTCTTTCATGATAGGGTTTTAAGATAAGCTCATACCTAAAGGTATACGTGACAGATTCCAAACTACAGTATGTAGAGCGTATTCACAGTGTGTGGGAAAGCTAGTTAAGGTCAGAGCTATCTAGAACTCCATTTTAGTAATCACTCTCCCAAACCAAACATAATGATGTAAACTCCCTCCTGACGATAACTTGCAACCAAGCAGAAACTGTGAGAGTTGCTGATTCCGTCCTACGTTGTATCCCAAACATCTACTCAGTTCCTGGATCTTGCAAGGTGTTCAGTAAACAGTTACTGATTACATGGGTAGCTAGAAAGAGGAGCCCTCCTGAGACTTGAAGGACCACCCGTTGGGCTGGGGGCGTGGCACAGTGAAGTGGTAAGAGGGCTGTGCCTGTCTCTCCCTAGTTCTGATCAGTGCTGCAAGACCAGATCCAGAGGTATCAGCAACAAATGGAAACACCAAGAAGCCTCAAAGCATCAGGGTGAAGATGCCCATGATTAATGGTGTTTTGGAGTCTAGCAAGGGAAGACCATGCTTAACTCTGGCACTTCCCAGAGTCTCCAAAAGATCTGCAAGAGGTAAGAGACTAAAACAACATACCAAGAGACTAGAGATTTACTGTTATTGTTCTGATGCCACAATCATGCTTCTAAAGCTGTCTTTAGAGCACGGATTTTTGGTTTGAGTAGAAGATTTAGTTTCTTTTGTTAAAACACGATATTCAATAGGACTTGTCTAGCTTTTTCTCCTGAACATAAAACTTCTCCATAAACAACATCAAAATCTAAATGCTCAACAGTAGGAAGATAATTAAGTACTCCATGGCACAGAATATTCTACAGCCATTTCAAATGTTGTCTTTGGGTAACAGTTAATAAGCCACAAAAGAACGTTAAGAAAAAAAAAATGCAGGATACAAATTTACAGAGTATGAAGCATCACACTGATGGGATTTTTAAAAAGATTGGAAGAAAATATAGCTTCTCAGTATTGAAATCACAAGTGGCAATATAACTTTCTGTACTTTCCAATGTATATACAATCATTTTATTTGCAACAAAAAAATTACTTACTAAAAGAATAAGACCTGACAATAATAATCACTTTCCAAAAAAAAAGTACTACCAATGTCAGATTGAAGGTTGCAAGGCTATAGCTCCAAAATCCTTTCTGGTGATGCATACGGAGAAAGAAAAGAGTAGCTGAAAGAAAACATATCAATCAATCTGTTAACTTTCCTATAAATAGGGTGCAGGTGTTGATTCAACTGGTCCTAGAGGAAAGATCACCTTTCTAGTTAAATTACACACCTACAAAAAAGGAGAGTGACCCTGAGTATGATTTAATGTTGCCCTTTAAAATGCACCAGGGGAATAAGTGATGTAGTTTCTTGTTTTTAAATCTTTCCTTTCATATCTGCCATGTGAAATATGCTGGGAAACCAGATCAGAATCACAAGGCCTTGGACACTAACGCTTTTACTTGAGAACACTGCATAAATTATGGATGACACAGAGGCTGCACTGTGTTCAAAGAGTCTGCAGCAGATGAAAAGCTTTTATTTTGGTAAAGAGCAAGAGAATGAGAATGAAAACATGTGGGTGGCTAGACTCTGCTAAGGGTTGCCAACCTTCAAATCCCCTTTGGCTTTTGTTGTTTCCTTCTCTAGCTCTTTCAGATAATTCCCTAGGTCAGTTTATGGCACTCCCCTCCACCCAGGTACACAAACTAGAATACTTGGGAGTTATCCTTGATTTCTCCGTTTCCTTCACTCTCCACACCCAATCCAACAGCCCCCACCAATTCTACCATGCAAATGTGTCCCGAATGCATCCTCCTTTCCTCTCCACCTGGGAATATAGGCCATGGGCAGGTCTCTTCTTACACAACAGCCTCCTAATTGGTCTCCTGCTTTCATTCTTGCGCTATTCCCTCCAGTCTACTTTTCATATAATACAAACATTGAAACTTGTTGGATTTTATATCCTTACAGTGGCTTCCCATGCACTCAGAAGAAACCTCAGATTCCAAGCCATTACATGATCTGTCCGTTGCCTACTTTTCCAACCTTCTTCACCAATTTTTGTCATACTGGTCCCCTTGCTGATTGGAGAAGGACCAACTTCTTTTCTCCAGGAGAGATTTTATACAAGTTGAGATCCTGCCTGAAATTCTCCCTTCACCATGCTGACTTCCTGAATCCTGCAACTTAACCCCCAAACCTTCAGGAAGGCTGTCTCTGACCACTTTACTACCTGTGTTAAGAGAATGATCATCCCCAGCCTCTGCACCCTGGATGCTAAATAAATATGATGGGTTGCACATTTGTTTACTCTCTGCCTTATCCATTAAATTATCTTCATGGAAAGTGTATATAATGAAGAAATTATTCATGGATTTCAAAAAAATTGTGCCAAAATAAGCTCATACTCACTTGTTCTAACATGTCTGAACAAGATCTAGTTCGAGGCACTAAGAAGAATGAGACAACAGTTTGAAAACAGTCCCTATCAGAGCCACAAGAATTCTGCTAAAATTGAAGCAAGAACAAGTATCACATTTATGGTCAAGCTGGGGTGGAAAAATGGTGAAATCACAGATGTTTTATGAAAAGTTTTTGAGGAAAATGCCCCAAAATAAATCAGCAGTTGACAAATGAATAACATTGTAAGAAGGGATGAGAAGATATAGAAGGTGAAATTTTTGAGGAAACAATTAATCTTAATTGTTCCCTAGTTGAAGAGGACCAATTACTCAAAGAAGAAACAACGGCTATCACTCAGATATCTGAATTGATTCAGCTTACACAATTCTGACTGAAAAATTAAAATAGAGCAAACGTTTTGTTCAATGAATGCCAAAACTGTTAGCTGTAAATCAGTTACAGACAACGGAAGAGCTTTCAACAAAAACTTTTAGCAATTGAGATCAAGATCCTGAAGCATTTCCTGCTAGAATTCTAACAGGAGATGAAACATGGCTTTACCAGTGCAATCCTGAAGACAAAACACAACCAAAGAAATGGCTACTAAGAGGTAGAACTGGTACACAGCAAAAATAAAACTGGTCAAGAGTAAAGGGAATGACAACAGTCTTTAAGGATGTTCAAGGCATTTTGTTTATTGAGTTTTTGGAGGTCTGAAAAAATGATAACATCTACTTTTTATGAGTGTGTTCTGAGAAAGTAAAAGTTCAGCAAAAAGTTGCCTGGGAAAATTTCGTGACATAGTCCTTCTCCACAATCTTCCTACTCATGCATGGGCAATTTGCAAGATTTTCTATAGGAAATTTTTAGACATCTGCCATATAGCCTTGATTTGGCTCCTGACTTCTTCCCTGACCTTAAAATACCTTTGAAGGGCACCCATTTTTCTTCAGTTAATAATATAAAAAATAAATAAGAAAAAAGGCTGCATTGACATAGTTAAATTTCCAGGAGCCTCAATTCTTTAGGGATAGACTAAACTTGATAGAGCTTATGCTGAGAAATAAAGGATATAAATTTTACTTTTATTTTTTAGTTCTATTTTTTCATAAAATTTCAAAGTCTCCTTGTATAACTTTCATGCAGTCAGGAACATTTCCATCTTTTACTCCTCTGTATCTCTAGCAGCTAAAGAGGACATTTAAATAAATTGAATACTTAGTTGCATCTGTAATTTATGGTATTATACAACTGTATAATAATTAAAGCATGACAGAGAAAATAAATCCCTGACTTCCCACTTGACTTAAGTTGTCGTTTACTTCTACTTCTGCCTTTGATTTCTCAGAATGCCCTCTCAGGCCGATTTCTAGAATGAAATTTGGTATGGAGATAGAAGCACGCGCGCACACACACACACACACAATTCACAAACAGCTGGTGTGAAGCTGGCTCACCTCCTTCAGAAGTCAGACTTCACATCACGTCTATTTAGCCCAAATGTTTTCATTATTGCCAGCCTAAAATGTTATTTGACAATGCAGAATATGAAATGCCAGACACTAAATTAATATAAAATTTTATTTCAGCTGGATATGTATTTACATGATTCTAAAATTTCCCTACAGGGCCCTCTAAACATGATTCTATCATACAGAAACCATTTCACAGTGCCCTCCAGATGGATTCTGGGTAAGACTCAGTTCTTCCAATCAGATGCTCTGTTTGATAAAAACCTCTCCCTACCTTATCTCATAAACAATGCAAAGATTATCACTGCCTGCAATTAAATTGCTCTGATCTACAGAACTCCCAAGTTCCAACTGTTTCCTCTGAGATAATACCTATCTCTAAACTTTTTAAATTTTTAAAATTTTCAATTTATCATTTCAAGTAGGACTCTATCTAGAAAAGAGACAGAGAGATGGGCCGGCGCCGTGGCTTAACAGACTAATCCTCCGCCTTGCAGCGCCGGCACACCGGGTTCTAGTCCCGGTTGGGGCGCCGGATTCTATCCCGGTGGCCCCTCTTCCAGGCCAGCTCTCTGCTGTGGCCAGGGAGTGCAGTGGAGGATGGCCCAAGTCCTTGGGCCCTGCACCCGCATGGGAGACCAGGAGAAGCACCTGGCTCCTGGCTTCGGATCAGCGAGATGCGCTGGCCACAGCGGCCATTGGAGGGTGAAGCAATGGCAAAAAGGAAGACCTTTCTCTCTGTCTCCCTCTCTATCCACTCTGCCTGTCAAAAAAAAAAAAAAAAAAAAAGAAAAGAAAAGAGACAGAAATCATTCTGAAAGATGAACCCAAAAGATAACACACAAAAAAATCTGACTTGCTGATTTTTAATGACTAATTTCATTAGTTGAACATTTTGTTAAATGCAATTTTTAACTAATATCATGTAGTACAAATAACACCAGAAAGCTTTGTTATAATTATGTATACTTATTTAGGTTTGAATATGCAGTAGGCACTTTATATGCATTGTCATTGAATCTTCCTGGCAACACTGTTAGGTAGGAACTGATATTATCTTCCATTTCATGGATGAAGAAAAGGCTCAGAGAGCCAAGAACCTTGCAAAGTCAGACCTGAAATAAGTAACAGGGCAGTGTTTTGAACTCATTAAATCCATGTACTAATGATTTTACAGCGATGAACATATGAATGAGTGCTTTATCCACAGAGTATTTCTGAGCTGTCATCTGGACTTTTCTCAGATTATACCTTTCTTCCATTTTTAAATGTATAAAGCTTGTGCAATTCCATTACCCACTACAGCTCAAGTCAACACTAAACCACTTGTAAGAAACTTTTATTTAGTACATGGTATATTCTAGTCCCTGTTCCAGACACCAGTGGAAAAAAGAACAGAAGAAAGCCCATTGCTGATGGACTAACTACAACACAGTGGAAGATCATAGGTGGCATGCAGTGACCAGCCACCTCAAGAAAGCTAAAAAGGCCTCATGGAGGCCATAGAGGAACCGAGATTCAAAAGCGAATCACACATTCCTTTGGCAGAAAGGGGATGGCAGAAAGGCATTTCAGGCAGAGGAAAAACACTTTGCAGACGTGTGTGGTATGAAACTGCAAGCATATGACCTTTCAGGTGCAAAATAAGACTTTAAGAGAAGCTGGAGCTGGCAGCGCCCCAGAGGAGAGAAAAACAACGAGAGCTCACCAGGCAGGCTGAAGGCAGACTGGCAAGAGTTTTATGTTTCAGGGTAAGGACATGTGGCTCACCCTGCAAGCGACGTGATGAGGAGCTGACAGAAAAGCAGCATGGCAGAATGGAAAGAGCACCAACACACAGACAGGGGGGTCACTCTTCCGGTGCTACTTACAGGGAGGGTGGTTGCAGCAAGGAGCATAATCCCCAAACCACAGTTTCCTCAAGTGCAGAACACAGATACGGTCCTCACAGGGCTGCTGTAAGGTGTAACCGAATGTGCTACATCTGTAGGAAGCGTATGGTATGAAACATGCTGGTGCCTTTTACCACTGGGAGTCAGAACTTCTCTAGAATCTGGTTTTAACTGACAAGTAGAAATCCTAAAACGGTAGAATCAATGAAAGAGCCAGGGATGGCATCTAGATCCTTCACTCTTAGCACAGAGCTTGATATATATTTGTGAATAAATTTATTCACTCCACAGATACTATTGGTGTGCAACAATATGCCAGGCTGTGAGAAGACAGACTATACTATATACATTAATACATAATTGACATAATCTATTAGAAAGAAGTGGGTAAGTATAGTGGAGGAAAATTAAGGTAAGAGGGATGAGGAGGGTCGGGAAAGAAAGTGGGCAGAGCATGCCTGCCTGAGAAGAGGTATACCATTTCCTCAAGAGCTTGAAGGCAATAAAGGAGTATGCCAGGCAGACATGGAGAGAGAGCCTCCCAGGAAGGGGAGACGCCAAGGGCTAGCACGGCCTGCTGTATTCCACGGATAGCAAGTGGGCCTGTGTTGCCCGAACAGATGAGCAAGACGGAATTTAATGGAAGCGGAGGTAAGTAACTGGCACAAGATCCCTTGGGGCTTTAACTTTGAGGGTGCAGAGGACCTGTTGGAGGGTTTGAGGGAGACTGACAAGGTCTGAATAGGGTCTGCAGAGGCCCTCTCTGGCTGCTGAATGGCTGCGGAGAAGCAACGATAGGAGCGCTGTCACTAATCAGAACATCATGGCAATCCCAGCAGAGGATGGTGACCTGGACCACAGCAGGCACGGTGGAAGCACTGGGGATATCTTCAGAAGGTAAAGCTGACATGACTTCTTGACAGAGTGCATGTGGAGTGTACAAAAGGGTCATGGATGACTTCAAGATTTTTAGCCTGAGTGGCCAGTGGGATGGAGTAGTCACAGCCTGAAAAGAGATGGCAGGTAGGGGAGGCATCAGAAACCAGTTGTGGCATGCATTCAGCTTCATGTGCTGACAGCACATCTAAGCAGAGGTGTGGCACAGGATCAACAGGTCTAGAGTTCAGAGGAGCCGTCTAGACCAGAGAGGTCGAGACCAGTGATATGCATTTGTGAGATGTCTGCATCTAAATGTTATTAGAGAGGCAAGAACAGACGAGTGAACATTAACTTTGAAGTCACAGAGTCCTAGGTATGACTCTTACCACTTACAATGTTATGTGTAAACTTAGACAAGCTTCTTTAAGACTTTTCTGAACTCATTTCCTCCTGTGTGAAGTGGGATGATAAAACTATTACTATAGGGATTAAATGAATTAAGTACACAAAACATGCAGCTGGTACCTGACCCATGTCAAGCTCCCAAACAGTACCATCACTATCAAGTTTTCAAGCAAATGAGTAATATTATAAAATGTGTTTTAATAGATATGATTCCTAATGTCCCTCCTTCTCTTTCTTCCACCCTCCTCATGCTTGCCTATCAATTTCACTAAAATGAAACATTTCATCAAACACATCAATCAAAAGTGCAACAACCCCCTGTCTTCTCCTTATGAACTCAAGGAAAAAGACCTCCAAAAGAGAAGAAAAGGGGGAAGTGTTTTAGCAGCATCCCAGTGCTATGTACTGTGAAACAACAATGTATTTTGAAAAGTGAAAAAACAATAAAAGCCAGGGTGGCCCATGAGGCAGAGTATCATAAAGTTCTCTTCTTCGGAGTTGCTGCCATCAGTGATAAAATGGTGGTTCTCTATCATCATCCCCAAACCTCTGGACCCTAAGAAATGCAAACCTAATTAAAGGAAATGAGTTGGACAGTGAATTAGCACAGGCCATCATCTTCATCCTCAGACAAAGCAGATCAGGCACTGAGGCTCAACTGGAATCTCTGCCCCTGAGAATGGAAACAAAACACACTACCTCACTGAGCTGTGGTGGTGGTATTTCCCAAGTCTGCACTTAAAAACCAATAGCACTGGCCGGCACTGTGGCTTACTTGGCTAATCCTCCACCTGCGGCGCTGGCACCCCGGGTTCTAGTCCCAGTTGGGCGCCGGGTTCTAGTCCCAGTTACTCCTCTTCCAGTCCAGCTCTCTGCTGTGGCCGGGGAGGGCAGAGGAGGATGGCTCAAGTGCTTGGGTCTCTGCACCCGCATGGGAGACCGGGAAGGAAGTACCCGGCTCCTGGCTTCGGATCAGTGCAGCGCCGGCCATAGCGGCCATTAGGGGAGTGAACCAACGGAAGGAAGACTTTTCTCTCTCTCTCTCACTGTCTATAACTCTCTTTCTCTTTCACTGTCTAACTCTGCCTGGCAAAAAAATTAAAAAAAAAAATAAAGAAATAAAAATAAAAACCAATAGCACTAATAGTAACATCTGAAGAACTGAAGTCACATTTCTGAGATATTCTGTGAACAACCAATTTCCTTATCCTGGGAGAGGAGGTCCAGTTCTGTGGAGACCCTGCCAGGGACAAGTCTTAAAGGCAATTAACCACCACAGGAAACTGCCTGCCCTCTTTGGAGAAGTCTCCTTGACTTGGGAATACAAGGCAGTCGCCATGGAAGTAATGTATGTTTAATCAAGTAAATATTGCTTGACCCAAAAATTTAATTTGTCTCAAACACATGACTTCTTTGAAAAGCAGAGGAGTCGAATATCATTAGGCCACAATGGGAAAAGATTCATCACAAACAGAATAGCATAAAATGCTTGCTCCATTAGTCATTATCTCTATCCACACCAATTTTAAACAATTTAAAGTCTCTAAAGCATAAATAATTTGTCCTTATTCCTCCACTGGGAGACTTCAAGTCAAAATAAAAAAATTACTAACACTGGATGTATTTTCCTCCCCCAAATTGCTATAATCAGATATGAGAAAATAGAGAGCTAGAAAACAGCAAGGTATTCCAAGGATTATTAATAGCATGCCTTTTGTAACAATTCAATGAAAACTCATTCTTGAATGTCTATTTTATTCTTTATGAGTTCCACATTAATTCTAGAAAAAAGGTGAATTGCTTGTTGCAGTAATAGTTCAAAGCATGACTTGTCCCACTCCTAAACAGTCATACTGAAATTTCAAAAGTAAAAAAGAAATCATATTAATTATCAGGATGAAAGAACAGAATGAAACCATTAAGTTAAAATATATCATACAGTTAACCCTGATTATACCAAATCTTCTCTTAACATTTAATCATGTGAATTTTTCCTTAAGAGGGGGGACGGAGGGAGCACTACTGCATCAAATACTCAAAAGTAAAAAAAGTATAAAAATAGTATAAGGAAATGGTTTTTAGAACATTTTTTCAATCTTGGAGATGGTGGCTAGACATAAAACAAAAGCCAGAAATCAAACAAATGTGTAAATTTGACAAGTAAATATTAACAATGCTTGGGCCATAAAAGGCAAATGACAAACTGGAAAATTTTGCAAAATCTATGGCATAAAGAGTAACTTCCCTAATACAAAGGTATTATATACCAATAAAAATAATTTTCAAATAAAATTATATATCAATAAAAATGTTAAACATTTATTATTATTAAAGGCTAGGTTTTATTAATATTAATAAATAACACTATTAATATTAACATGTTTATGTTTATTGTTATTTATTAACAAATTAATGTTTATAATATCAATTTATTACACACTGATTTTATTCATGTTTAATGATTATCATATTATACTACTCATTGATATTGTTAATTTATGTTTAATGATATTAATGTCAGTAAATAACATTAATATTAAATGTTACATTTTATTAATTTTATATTAGATTTTATTAATAGAATGCTAAAGTAAAGCTTTTTTTTTTTTTTTTGACAGGCAGAGTGGACAGTGAGAGAGAGAGACAGAGAGAAAGGTCTTCCTTTTGCCGTTGGTTCACCCTCCAATGGCCGCCGCGGCTGGCGCACCACGCTGATCCGATGGCAGGAGCCAGGTGCTTCTCCTGGTCTCCCATGGGGTGCAGGGCCCAAGCACTTGGGCCATCCTCCACTGCACTCCCTGGCCACAGCAGAGAGCTGGCCTGGAAGAGGGGCAACCGGGACAGGATCGGTGCCCCGACCAGGACTAGAACCTGGTGTGCCGGCGCCACAAGGCGGAGGATTAGCCTAGTGAGCTGCGGCACCGGTAAAGTAAAGCATTATTAACATTAATATATTTATACATTATTTAAAAGTAATGTTTATTAATATAATTAACCCTATTTCTAATTACAGAACAAGTTAAAATGAGACATTATTTTCATCCTACAGTTTAACAAAGATTATAGTAACATGATTGTGAAAATGTATCCATGCTCACTACATACTATTATCCTCATTTTGTAGAGGACAAAGCTAGGTAATCTTCCTAACATTATAGAGCCAGGAAATGATCAAAATGCTATTTTTTTTAAAAAGTTAGCTAATAACAGCATTGGTGAAAGTGAAGTAGAGCAAGTATCATCAAACGTTATTGCCGACAATGTTTCATGGAAGGGAAGATGTCATTCAGGGGACCCAAGGACCCCAAAAATGGTGCACGATTTTTCCTGCTCATGAGATTAACATCTTATTTGTTGTTCCAAAAATCAAGATTTGTACCTAAATCTTGTGCCCCTCCTGGAGACAAGTGGCATGTTTCCAAACCAGAAGAATTTCATCAAAAAGTCACATACACCAACGAAATGTGTTTCTGTGTCTACCCACATCCCCAAAAGTGCAAAAGACAAGGCTGGAGGTCACGTGCCACCCCACCCCCACCCCCTTGCTTCCCTCCATTATGGTTGCACATTCATGCCAAGGAAACAAAGCCGCAGGACATGGCAGAATATCCACATCCACTCATCCCTGCCAAAGGGATCACGCTGTCTGAGACCCAGATCAGCTGGACAACTAAGGAGTCCCTCCTGGCAATCCCACCACAATGTCTGGCACTACACTTAACAAGGAACAATGACACAGACAATCTCTGTCTCTCAGGGTCTTCCGCTTTGCACTTCATTGTAACTAAACGACAAGATACGACCTGGCCCAGAGAGAGGCTATGAAACACAGTGCAAGTTTGATGACACCTTTGAAGAGTATGTGAGCAACATCCAGCCAGATTTTAAACTCATAAATTGATCTGTCAACTCCATTTATTCTAAAGATATATTCATGGTTATTCACAAGAATTCTAATAGCCCAAATCAACCTAATAGAGCATCAGTAGAGTACTATTTAAATAAATTGTGATGTAACCATATAAAGGATTATATGAAGCTGATTTTAAAAAAGGGGAGGGGGGGTGTGATGCTGTGACTCAGCAGGTTAAAACCCTTGCCTGAAGCACCAGCATCCCATATAGGTGCCAGTTCTGGTCCCGGCTGCTCCTCTTCCGATCCAGCTTTCTGCTATGGCCTGGGATAGCAGTAGAAGATGGCCCAAGTCCTGGGGCCCCTGCACCCATGTTGGAGACCTGGAGGAAGCTCCTGGCTCCTGGCTTTGGATCCACACAGCTCCAGCCATTGCAGCCATCTGGGGAGTAAACCAGTAGATGGAAGACCTCTCTCTGTCTCTACCTCTTTCTGTAACTCTTTCAAATAAATAAAAATAAATCTTAAAAAAATAGAATTCAGTGAATCAAAATTATATTCTCTACATCTTTTTTTTAAAACACTTATTTAATAAGCAAAAACTCAAGGACCAATGTTGTGGTACAGCAGGTTAGTCACAGCTAGTGACATCTGCATCCCATATTAGAGTGCAGGTTTAAGTCCTGGTTTCCCCATTTCCTATACAGCTTCCTGTTAGTGCACCTGGGAAGACAGCAGAGGATATCCCAGGTATCTTCTTGGGCCCTTGGGCCCCTGCCACCCGTGTAGGACACCTGGATGGAATTCCCGGTTCCTGGCTTCAGCCTGGTCCAATCCCGGCTGATTGCAGCCATCTGGGGAGTGAACTAGTAGATGGAGAATCTTGCTCTCTGAAGTTCTGCCTTTCAAAAAACCAGTAAATAAACACATGTGTTAATAAAAAAAAAAAAAAAGAAAGAAAGAAAGAAAGAAAGAAAGAAAGAAAGAAAGAAAGAAAGGGGTAGGAAACTGCTTTGAGGGGGAAAAAAGGCAAAAAAAATCGAGGAAAATAAAAGTATGGAATGTAAACTCCTATAAGGTAAAATAAAAGGAGAAAACATGTACATGTATTTATTGTGTAAGAATATTTCTGGAAGGTTGGCATATTCCTCAATTTGTGTCCATCTGCCACCAACTCCAAAGCTTGCAAAGGTAGATTTGAGTTCTCGTATCATTCTACTAAATTCTTCTTCTGCCTCTTCCTTCCACATTTAAGTACCTTTATGATTACACTAAGCTCACCTGGATAATCCATGATAATCTCTGTATTTTAAAATTAGGGCATTAGCAACTCTAATTCTACCTGATTTAAATTTTTATTTCCTTTGCCATTTAATGTAACATATCCATAGTTTCCAGGGATTCGGATATAGACATCTCTGAGGGTTACTATGGTTTGAAAGTCCTTTCCAAAACTCACATCCATTTTTTTTCTTTATTTGAAGATTTATTTATTTGAAAGGCAGAGTTACACAGAGCAGCAGAGCACAGAGAGAACTTCCATTCATTCCCCAAAAGGCTGCAACCACCAGGGAGCCAGGAGCTTCATCAGGGTCTACCACTTGGTGGCAGTGGCCCAAGTTCTTGGGCCATCTTCTGGTGCTTTCTCAGGTTCATTAGCAGGGAGCTGGTTCTGAAGTAGAGCAGCCAGCGCTTGAACCAGCACCCATATGGGAGGCCAGGGTCACAGGCCACAATGCCAGTCCCTCATGTCCAAATTTAATTGCCACTGTAACAATGTTGAGAGGCAGGACCCTTAGGAGGTGATTAGGTCATGAGGGTTCTGGCCTTGTGCATGAATTAATGCCATTATTGCAGGAATGGGTTACTTATCAGGTGAGTGGGCTCCTGATAAAAGGGGAAGAAGCTTGGCTTCCATCTTCTCCCTGTCTCACTTGCCTTCCCATCTTCTCCCACGGAATGATACAGTACAAAGGTGCTCACCAGATGTGTGGCCTGTCCAGCCTCCAGGAACATGTACCATATAAACATCCACTGTTTACAATTTACCCACTCTGTGGATAAATTTTCTGCTATGGCAACAGAGAAGTTGGACTGAGATGGGGGCTGTTATTCTGTTTACCATAAGCATGGGTATGCAGTTTAGGGGGAAAGACTTTCTTTTAAAAATTTTATTTGAAGATGGGCAGTAGAAGCTATCTCCCATCTGCAGGTTCACTCTCCCAATGCCTCCAACAGCCAGGGCTGCTTCAGCCTGGAGCTGGGAAGACAGCCTGGGTCACTGGAGGAAAAAGAGCAGAATATTCCAGTAATCGCAGAATTTTATATGAAAAAACCAATCTGTTTCCTCATCTACTAAAATCACATTCACCCTCAGTGTAGAAAAATGAATATGCAGTAATGATTCAGGCCTGCATTACAAGAGGACACACTTCTAAACCCTTTCAATGAAATCAGCTAATGCCCTTGCATAGACACCGCCAGACTTCCTCGCTCATGTTCAGAGTCTTCACATCATAAAGCAGCTGCAGTCTCTGAGGGCTGCATCCTGGGGAAATCCTCAGACATCCCAGAAAGCATCCATTCATGGTAACTTTGACTTATCTCCAGATAAAACAGAAGGGAAGAGGTGGATAGTGAAGGGTGAAAAGTAAGGTTCAATGGTATGGATGTAGGGTAGGGTGCCATGGAATAAAGTATACAGAATGAAATTAAGAATATCCTTCAAGACACTAGATTAATTCAGAGTTCGTTGTAGAGGCTTTTGGTGATGATATTATTACAAGGTTTAGTTTAAATGTAAATGTAAATGTCTATATCAAGAACTTGTCCTACCAATGGTTTTTTTCCCACAAGGAATTGGCACCAATCAGCACTTCATAGTGACAAATACATCTACCATACTCACTGATAAAGAAATGAACTTCATCACCAGAGTAAGAGCCCATTATTTAGAATAAAGTTTACCTAGAAATATAGACTTATTATGAAGCAGCTTACCCAGTTTAAATGTTTGGCCCAGAGACAGAATTCACTGCATATTGCAAATACAAAATAATAAAAACACTTTTTCTTACACAAAAAGGACAAAGTGAATGATACTGCATTCTTCCATGTCCTTACAACTTCTGAGTTTACACAAAAATATTTTAATACGTATACCCAAGATGTACAAATTCCCAGTGTAATCTGCTAGCAGGAATAAAATATTTTAAACAATTGCATGCCTTTTGTCTTTCAAGTCTACTTCCAGAAATTTATCCTAAAGAAAAAAACATTGTGATGGGAAATGATTTAACCACAAGAATGTTTGCCACAACTATTTATGAGAGGGGAAAAATGAAAAAGAAGAAGAAAAAATCCTAAATAATCACTAGTAAAACTTAGCTTAAAAAAACAAAAAAACGTTTTGGCCCACAAAAAAATACTATGTGGCTGTTAAATTCAGTATTGTGGCAAAATACTTATGAAACATTATTAAATAAAAAAACACAAATTTTAAAGTATCAAATACAAAATTATATCCTCTTACACAAATTATTCAGACCATATAAGGATATTAAGAGAAATTATCATTGAGTGGGAGGATTTGGGGTACTATTAATATTCATAAAATCTCCCATTTCCCTGAGCAGGGTGCTCTGTATAAAGACAGGGCCAAATGTGTCCACTAGATTGTATACACATATATCTTTCCATTTATCTGCATGTAGGATAAATCTCTTAGTACTGTAGAGTATGTTCCAAGTACTCAATACATTTTTATTCACAATTAAACCTATATAACCGTGTACCCAACACTTATCATATATAAAACATTCTGTCAATCCATTTACCATACACTCTCTCATTAATGCTTAAATCAACTTTATGGACTGGCTATTGCCCTCCACTGAAAGTTTATACAGTTGCCAAAAATTAGTAGCCCAGCTGAGGCTAGCTCCAGATTCAATGTCGGGGCCGGCACCTTGGTGTAGTAGATTAATCCCTCTGCAGCACCGGCAGCCCATATAGATGCCAGTTCAAGTCCTGGCTGCTCCTCTTCCAGTCCAGCTCTCTGCTATGGACTGGGAAAGCAGTAGAAGATTGTCCAAGACCTTGGGTCCCTGCACCCACATGGGAGACTGTGAAGAGGCACCTGGCTCCTGGCTTCGGATCAGCACAGCTCCGGCCATTGCGGCCATTTGGGGAGTGAACCAATGGAAGGAAGACCTTTCTCTCTGTCTCTCCCTCTCACTGTAACTCTCAAATAAAATAAACAGAATCTTTAAAAAAAGAATTCAATGTCAATCCATCCAACTCCTAAGCTCAGAGCCTTCTTTTTCTTCTACTTCCTTTTCTCATCATTTGTATTATTTAAAATTCCAAAAATGAAGATACACTCTGATGTGTTAATGAAACAATAAATTTCTTTAGACATATACTAAAAATAGTAAAATGGTTATTATATTCTAAATAATAGATCTCACTCTAATCTTGAGACATAAAAATGTCATTAAGTATCAATCAATATCCAATAGATGGAGGAAATAATATTTATAAGGAAAACTAAAACTGGCATGCATAGATCAATGTAGGAACAAAGAGTGCACAAGCCTTTCTCAGCAGTAGGAACGGCCAAGCCCTACTCTTTGTGGTAGTCCCTTAGCTAGTGTACTGGGACTCTTCCAATTAGCTTATAATGGGTAAACTACAGAACACTTTCCTTTAAATAGCTATATTATTGGATATCCTTTATCTTTTTTTAGTGTAGAGCATCTATTTTGAGATACATCTTTCAGCTATAGTAAAGAAAGCCCAGCCTTGTTCCCCACTGGTCTCCTTTCATCTACCTACAACTTTCCCACACACTAAGCACAATTATCTGAAACAAATATTTCACTGAAGATTTTTCTAACATAGCTCTTGTTCCTACATAGACCAACACTAATCTCCCCCAGAAGCCTCCTGCAGTCATTTATTTCTCAAAGAATCCATTTGTCACTGAGTAGACAGCTTAAATGTTGGGAAGTGGTGAGTTAAACCATGGTTCAATCATAAGATTCAAACCTATCCACAAATTCAAGATGATGCTACTTGTCTTTTGATCCCTCCTTCACACATACAGAAGCACAGACCAGCAATAAAGGTTCTTGGGGAATATAAGGACAATAGAAACTATCTTTAAAGTAACACAGTATGCTGAACATATAATGGATTATTTAAACAGTTTCATGGTAATTGAATAAAATCACATATTCCACCATCCCCAATAGGCAAATTTGAAGAGATCACAGTTCTTCATTGTACTGATTCTCAAACAGAATGACTACTCAAAATTCAGGTTATTGAAGGTAATGTTTAGAAGCTAAGGTCAACATTTTGGGGTCAGTCTTTGCCACTGCCTCATCTGTTTTGTTCCTTGTCCTAATCTATTACATTTAAGTGCCTTCTCAGTTGAATGGCATCATAAAATCTTTCCTCTCCAGTTTGAAATTGGCTCTTCTTTGGGAAGCTTTTGTGGTAGGACTGTGCGTTAAGGGCATGACATAAAAATGTAATGTTGCATGTTTTCAAACAAAAGACAAGATCTCAGGACCTTATTCCCAAATGCCAGATTCTCCTAATCACCAGCATTAAAATACCTATGTTTATGGGGAAGGCTGCCTCAGGAAACATGGCACAGCCAATTGCTCTGGCTGCCCTTGCGACTTCCATGGCAGCTGTTCAGAGCCCAGCCGCTCGCTCCACTCACACTGCCAGCCTCCCTACAGCCAGAACACTGGGTCTAACCAACAGTGTTAAATTCAGTTAGAAAGAGGAAACTGACAAGTGCCCTGCTGGATTTTGTAAAAGTACAAAACAGGCCATTAGGTGGAAGTGATAACAACAACCCAAAAAAGTCTGACACTGTAATCATGCCTACTCATAATCCTAAGGAAATTATCTGAAACTGAATTTGGATTGGGAGGTTCAAGAAATTGGGACTTTTCCACCAAATGCGGGGTCTATTATTATTGGTATGCAACATCGGCAGCCAAACCCAAAATTGTCTGAATATTAAATATGGTTGTCCCAGAGAAAGATAATTGCCACCTAACTTAATGTGCCTGCCCCTGCTTTCTTTGTTCAACAAGGTTTCTGAGAAGGAGGCTTAAATGATCACGTCTCACTGAGCAAAACAGTGCTGGATACAAAACAGTACAGAGCCTAGCACAGCTGGTACTCGGCCTTATTTCTACTATCAATTCTCAAAAGCAAACAAAAGTCCAGTTAGCTAAGTGAGTAAAATACCCAATAATTTCCTGTCCAGATTAACCAATTCCACCGACTGATGATAAAAATCATGCTATCCTTTATCCCAGATATGATGTTTTCTGTGACTCCAAACAATACAAGTGACAAAATATTGTGTATCATTTGAGCTAAAATGTGGTCATGGAGTGTTGACTTTATTATCTGTAGAGCAGGTCAGTGTTAGGGTGATGGTTCAACTGCATGAAAGTCAAAAAAGAAATGTTACTGCTTCAGGAATAAGGAGTTCTTTTAATAAAACACAGGATAGTCAAATCTTAACATGCAGAAGGAGCTTCCTAAACAGTAACAAACAATTCCCAGGGAGATTTATTAAGCAGCAAGTAACTATTTTACTTGTCAGCCTGAGACATCTGCAAATATACTCTAGGACAGAAAAAGAACATCTAGTACCTCGGGTTTAGAGTGGTAACACCCTAGGAAGAATCCAGAAAGAGTTATGAAATAGGCATGAAGCTATACACTTCTATCTTCAAGAATTCCCAACCTTTCATTGATTATTAGACCCTGAATTAAGGAATTATTTGATGACTGCTATTCCCCAAAGAATTTACTCAAAAGAAAAGAAAAAGGACTAGCCCTTAATTTTTTAAACTTATTTGAGACACAGATTGAACTGGTCCACTCCCTGAAGCCTCTCAACAGCCAGAACTGGGCTCTATCGAAATCAGGAGCTGGGAACTCAACCTAGGGCACCCACATGGCTGGCAGAAACCCAATTACTTCAGCCATCACTACTGCCTCCCAGAGTATGCATTAGCAGGAAGCTGGAGCTTGGTATCAGACCCAGGTACTCTGATGCAGTCTTAACAACCTAATGACTGGGCTAAATGTTTGTTTATTTTATTTGAAAGGGTGTGTGTGTGTGTGTGTGTTTGAGAGAGAGAGAGAGAGAGAGAGAGAGAGAGAGAGATCTTTGACCTGCTGGTTCACCTTCCAAATGCCTACAACAGCTTGAGGTGTGCCAGGCCAAAGCCAGGAGCCAAGAACTCAACCCAAGTCAACCCAACTACTTGAGCCATCACCCGCTGTTTACCTGGATCATATTAGCAGAAAGCTGGAATCTGGAGTAGAGCCACGACTTGAACTCAGGCACTCCTACTATGAGAGTGTCCCAAGGGGCATCTTAACAGCTATACCAAATGCCCACCCCAAACATTATTTTTTTAAGGTACAAATTAGAGAGCAGATAATGGCTCAGGGACTTGGATCCCTGCAACCCACATGAAAGACCCAGAATAAATTCCAGACTCCTGGCTTAGGCCTGGTCCAGCCCTGGCTATTTCAGGCATTTGGGGATTAAACCGGAGGATTTCAGTTCTCTGTCTCTGTGTCTGTGCCTCCCTTTCTGTATTCCTGCCTTTCAAATAAATAAAATCTGTTTTAAAATGTCAGGTAGAGGGGCAGGTGTTGTGGCAAGGCAGGTTAAGCCACTGTTTGCAACACATGCATCTCATGTCACTTCAAGTCCCAGATGTTCCACTTTCAGTCCAGCTCTCCAGATAATGTGCCTCAAAAAGCAGACGATGGCTGCTACTTTGTCACCCCTGTGGAAGACCCAGGGAGAATTCCAAGCTCCTGGCTTCAACCTGGCCCAGCCCCAGCCATTAAGGCCACTTGTTGAATGAACCAGCAGATGGAAGATATCTTTCTCTATCTCTCCCTCTCTTTCTCTCTCATTCTACCTTTCAAAAAAGAATCAGAGAAAAATCCTGAAGAGCTTCATGTGAGAAGAAAGTCCTGATGCAATTAGCAGTAGATAGAATGGAGATATTTCTCTTATCAACAATGAAAAACTCTAGGGCCAGCGCTGCGGCACAGCCGGTAAAAGCTGCTGACTGCAGTGCCAGCATCCCATATGGTTGTCTGTTTGAGTCCCGGCTGCTCCACTTCTGATGCAACTCTCTGCTATAGCCTGGGAAAGCAGTAGAAGATGGTTCAAAGTGCTTGGGCCCCTAGAGCCACGTGGGAGACCCAGAAGAAACTCCTGGCTCCTGGCTTCGGATCAGCGCAGCTCTCGCCGTTACAGCCATTAGGGGAGTGAATCAGCGGATGGAAGACCTCTCTTTTTCTCTCTGCTTCTCTGTAACTCTGACTTTCAAATAAATAAATAATCTTTTAAAAAGAAGATATAAAAAAAATCTAAAGGAAAAAAACTCAAATAAATAAGTTACTATAAGAAAGGAACTGACAACTACGAAATTGATTTATTCAGTTAACATTTCTTGTGAGTATATTTTATTTTAAGCAAATTAGCTGTACCAAGTAAAGTTTGAATTTGCAGATGCAAGTCTGCTCTCCATCCTTTAAAATAACTGAAAATAGAAAATGTTGCTCTCATTCATTTGGAAGTGTACTGACAAAAGATATCAATGCACAATTTCAGGAAACAAACATGAGACATATTCTGCATCCCTGAATTATTGTTCCAAACTGATACCACACACAGCTGGTGTTATGAAGACTCCAACTTCCTCAACAAGGGAAGCCGGAAAAGGTCAATCTAACATGAAAAACAAACATATAATAATCAGGTGTGCAGCTGATGATCCCCTAGCAAGTGAAGACCCAAGGACTCCAGGGACTGACTATTTTATATCTTTAAAAAACAACAACAGGGCTGGGGCTGGGGCTCAGTGAGTTAAAGCCCCGGCCTGCAATGCCAGCATCCCACGTGGGTGCCAGTTTCAGTCCCAGTGCTCCACTTTCGATTCAGCTCCATCATGATGGCCTGGGAAAGCAGTAGAGGATGGCCCAAGTCCTTGGGCCCCTGCACACACATGGGAGACCCAGAGTAGGATCCTGACTCCTGGCTTCAGATGGGCTCAGCTCCGGCCATTGTGTCCATCTGGGGAGTGAACCAGTGAATGGAAGATAGCTCTCTCTCTCTTTCTCTCTTTGTTATCTACCTTTCTCTGTTGTAACTCTGTCTTTCAAATATGTAAAATAAATCTTAAAACACAAAAACAGTGACAAACTCAAATGTAAATTCCGCATGCCTTTGCTTAGTGAGAGCCTGAAGTAAAATCAGGCATGTTATAGCATGGCTGTAAAGGTTTTCATGATATGCACAAATACTGCAAAGGCAATTCTGCTCCCTGTGCCTTCTTACTTGGCAAATAAATAAATCTCTGATGCGTCTCTCAAAAGAAATGAACCAAAAAGTACACTGACAGGTGTTTTAGTTCTATCCTTACATAGTGACTAACTATTCCAATTAAAATTTCAGAATAGGGGCCAGCACTGTGGTGTAGCGGGTGAGGCTGTCACTTGTAATGCCAGCATCCCATATGGGCACCGGTTCGAGTCCTGGCTGCTCCACTTCCAGTCCAGCTCTCTGCTATGGCCTAGGAAAGCAGTCAAGGATGGCCCAAGTCCTTGGGTCCCTGCACCCGCGTGGGAGACCCAGAAGAAGCTCCTGGATCCTGGCTTTGGATCTGTGCAGCTCCGGCTATTGCGGCCACCTAGGGAATGAACCAGCAGATAGAAGGTCTCTTTCTTTCTCTCTCTCTCTCTCTCTCTCTCTGCCTCTCCTTCTCTCTGTATAACTCTTTCAAAGAAATAAATCTTTAAAAAAATTCAGAATAATTGATCAGTATTGTCAAAGGAGAAAATGCCACTTAATCCATCTGAATTGGAATTAAACCAAACAAAAAATATGCTACAACATCCATATTCAGGTATCATAGATTTTTTAAAAAGAATTATAAGCATGGATTACTTAAGAAAATCTAACAAACATATAAACCAGATAAGGTAGTAAGTGATTATTTGTATTTAGGAAGAGTCTCCTTAACTATCAAGCTTGAGATAGGTTAAAATATGATACCATTGCAAAGGTCCAAAGCCCACTCACATAGCAGACATTTTCCTGAATAAAGAGAAGGACATTGACACTATTGTGTTCAGTAAAACCACCACTCTAAGAAGAGATTAAGTTTAATCACTCATTAGGTGACATAAACAGAACACCCAGAAGTACTGATGCTTGGCCTTCAAAATAACTCAGTACCACTTTCCAACACCTCACAGACAGCAGACCACTACAAGAACAAACTACTTTTAATAATTAGTTTGGGGGCTGGCACCGTGGTGCAGTAGGTTAATCCTCTGCCTGCAGCACCGGCATCCCACATGGGTGCTGGTTCTAGTCCCACTACGCCGCTTCCAATCCAGCTCTCTGCTGTGCCCGGGAAGGCAGTGGAGGATGGCCCAATCCTTGGGCCCCTGCAACCACATGGGAGACCGGGAAGAAGCACCTGGCTCCTGGCTTCGGATTGGCGCAGTTCTGGCCATTGCAGCCATTTGGGGAGTGAACCAACGGAAGGAAGACTTTTCTCTTTGTCTCGCCCTCTCACTGTCTGTAACTCTACCTCTCAAATAAGTAAAAATCTTAAAAATAATTAGTTTGAGGCCAGCACCGTGGCTCAACAGGCTAATCCTCTGCCTAGCAGCACCGGCACACCGGGTTCTAGTCCCAGTTGGGGCACCGGATTCTGTCCTGGTTGCCCCTCTTCCAGGCCAGCTCTCTGCTGTGGCCCAGGAGTGCAGTGGAGGATGGCCCAAGTGCTTGGGCCCTGCACCCCATGGGAGACCAGGAGAAGCACCTGGCTCCTGCCATCGGATCAGCGCGGTGCGCTGGCTGCAGCGCGCCGGCCGTGGCGGCCATTGGAGGGTGAACCAACGGCAAAAGGAAGACCTTTCTCTCTCTATCTCACTGTCCACTCTGCCTGTCAAAAAATAATAATAATAATAATAATTAGTTTGGTAGGGGCTAGCGCTGTGACGCAGTGCATTAAAGCCCTGGCCTGAAGTGCCGGCATGATTTCTAGTCCCGGCTGCTCCTCTTCGGATTCAATTCTTTGCTATGGCCTGGGAGAGCAGTAGAAGATGGCCCAAGTCCTTGGGCCCCTGCACCCACGTGGGAGACCCCAAAGAAGCTCCTGCTCCTGACTTCAGATGGGCTCTGCTCCGGCCTTTGTGGCTAACTGGGGAGTGATCCAGCATATGGAAGACCTCTCTCTCTGTCTCCACCTCTCTCTGTAACTCTTTCAAGTAAATAAAATCTTTAAAAAAATTAATTAGCTTGGTAGGCAATAAGATATGTAAATTCCAGCCCTATGGTAAAACAATGCAATCAGAAACATAAATCAATAACATAAAAATGTTAAAAACTGGTAAATTTTAAAATTAAATAAAACTATTCATAGAAATGGAAAAAAAGTAACATAAATAATATAATAATACCTGATTAAATATAGGCAATACATAAAAATAAAAATGGCAATACACATTGAAACTGAATTAGGTAATATATATTTTAAGGCAATTAAAACTCACAACAGCCCCATGACACAGTGCTATCTGTATCCTCATTTTACAAAAGAAGAAACTGAGAAATTAATCTATCTTAAGTCATGCAGCTAGCAGAAGAAAAATTCCAACCCAGAAAGTCTGACTCTAGAGCAAAACATCCAGAATCCACGCTCTATCCAGTAGAAAGAATAATGGGTCATTAAAAACGATGGATGCTTTGTGATAGAGGACAGTGATGGAAGAGGGGTGGGGAGGGCATATAAAGCGGCATCGATGTTAGAGAAGGAGCTGAAAAATCATGGTTCTTTGTGTAAAAGAGGTGTTTCTAATGAGGATCATGGGACAAAGTTTAAAAAAAAAAAAAACAGGTTGAAAGTTGCACTAGTGAACTAAGAAGGTTCATACATAACTGGCACCTGAGATGAGCATCAAAGAGTGACAAAGTGGCTAAGATATGAATCTCTGGAAATAGGCCCAGATACAAATAGAAGGCCTTGCATAGGAAAAGCACTCAGGAAAAAAGCAAATAAGCTTTGTTTGGCCTCAGTGTATATCCAGAGTAGTAGTGGGAGTTCAGCTGGGAGAGGAAAGTTAGGACCATATGGTAGCTTTGAACACCCAAGAGGAATTTATATTTAGTTCAGAAAGCAAGGAAGAGTCACCGAGTGTGTTCTGAACAGGTGCTGGACGAGGAGGAAGATGAGCAGCAAGCTAGATGACACCAAATACAAACTGTGTAATTCCACCTATTACATGAAGTGAAAGGCAGAACTAATGTTAAATCATAAAAATCAGAAAATGGTTGCCTGGTGGGGAAGGACACTGACTAGTAGGGGCACACAGGAACTTTTAAATGTCCTATATATTATTTTGTGTAATACTGCCAAGAATGTGTACAACTGTCACAGCCCATAGAATCAGATATGTACACATTTGTTATATGTTAGTTATATAGGAACAGAAGGAAAAAGAGAAAGGGAGGGGGAAGGGGAGAGGGGAAGGAGAGAAAGAAAAAGAAAATTCACTTGTAGAATGGGAGGGGGAGGAGGAAGGGAGGGAGGGAGGGGGGAGGGAAGAAGGAAGGAAGGAAGGAAGGAAGGGAGAGAAAAAAGGAAATAAAAGGGAAAGAAGTAGGAAGGGAGAGCAGAGAGAGCAAGAGTGAGAGACGGAGAACTCACCTTAGAATGGACCCACATATGGAGGAAGAGAAGCAAGGGAGACAAGTTAAAATGACTATCACGGAAACTCAGAATACCGACTCAGGAGAGAAGACTATGGCTATAAAGAGAAACTAGAGGACTGATCATATTCTAAATGTGTAAGAATACAAACATTATTCAGCTCACTATTAATGTGCATGAATTAACATTTCACTCATTGTGTCTCCTTAAAGTGTTAGCTGCCAGATGGCAGGAACCAAACAAGGTTTTTCCATTTAAAACAGTTTTTCTTATTCTTTTCTAGTTGTTTACATTTGAGGCTGCCATTTCTATCTCTATTTATACTCTATTTTATGCCAAATTTTCAAACACAATCAGTGCATCGATAATTCTGTGAAATGGGTTCCTGGTATGGAACACTAAGAGAAATTTAACAACTGATTGCTTCTCTTGTGCCATTAGAGTTTGCCAGTCTGCAAAGCTATTTCATTTAAGTATTACAACAATCCCATAAGGTTAATTAGTACCCGCATTTTGTAGATCTAAAGCTAGGAGAGACAATGCCTAAGGCAACTAGTAAAACTAGGCCCCATTTTCTGCTTGACGCAGAGTCCAGGTTTTTAAGCATTGTGCTATGCATGCACACTAAAAATAACTGGCAAAGTAAGACTGCCTGGGACTAACACAGAAAAAGGGTAAGAAAGAAAGCACAGATCAACTCATAATCCATTAAGCATATTCATCTTGCAGCTTTCAAAATCTACATTAGTGGCAGGCACTTGGCCTAGTGATTCAAATACCGGTTAAAGCTGTATCCCACTTCAGTGTGCCTGGGTTCAATTCCCAGACAGGGTTCCTGATTCCAGCTTCCTGCTAATGCAGACTGAACAGGCACTGGTGATGGTGCAAGCAGCTGGGGTAAACTGAGCTCCCAGCTCTGCTTAGTCCAGCCCTGACTGTTTCAGGCATTTGGGGAGGTAACCAGCAGACAGGACAGAGTTCTCTCTTGCTCTCTCTCTCTCTCTCTCTCTCTCTCCCCCTCTCACCTCCCACCCTCTCTATCTACCACTCAAATTAAATTTTTAAAGAAATTCTACATTAATTAACTAAAGGTTATTATAGGACATTGTTTTATAAGTAAAACAAGTATAGATTATTTTCATGTCAGTTGCTGTAGGCATTAGATAATACATATCTAGATTCCTACTTATAATGTATCTACATAATACACTGTTTCAGGTCAATTCAATCTCTATCAAATCAGGATCAAGCTTCAGGTCTTTGAAAATTACTGTAATGTCAAATAATGAGAAAATATTTTTTAAAATATAAATTCAAGTTCAGCTGAATTTTTAAGTAATTTATTTATTTATTTGAAAGGCAGAGTTACAGAGAGGAAAAGAGAGAGAGACAGAAATCTTTCATCTGCTATGTCACTCCCCAAACAACCACAACAGCTAGAGCTGGGTCAGTCCGAAGCCAGGAACCTGGAGTTCCATTTGAGTCTCCCACATGGGTGACAGGGGGCCAAGGAATTAAGCCATCTTCTGCTAGTTTCCCAGGTACACTAGCAGAGAGCTGGATTAGAAGTGGAGTAGCTGTGGCGGAGTGGGTAAAGCTGTTGCCTGCAACACTGGCATCCCATATGGACACTGGTTCAAGTCCCAGCTGTTCCACTTCTGATTCAGCTCTCTGCTATGGCCTGAGAACACAGTAGAAGATGGCCTAAGTCCCTGCACCCTTGTGGGAGACCCTCAGATTGATCCAACTTCAGCTGTTACAGCCATTTGGGGAATGAACCAGCAGATGGAAGACCTCTCTCTCTCTCCCTCTCTCTCTCTCTCTCTCTCTCTCTCTGCCTCTGCATCTCTGTAACTCTGCCTTTCAAATAAACCTTAGATGAAGAAAAAAATAAAAAGCAGCAGTAGAGTAGCTAGGGCTCAAACTGGCAACCACATGGGATACCTGCATTGCAGATGGCAGTTTAACCCGCCAGCAGCTTAATCCACTGCACCACAAAGCAAGTCCCCAACTGAATTTTTTAAGTTGATTTTATTTTATTTAAGGTATAAATTTCACATATTTCATATATATGGATTTAAGAACATAGTGATACTTTCTACCTGCCATCTGCTTACCCATGCCCCTACCCTTCTTCATCCTCCCTCTCCTATTCCCACTCTTAATTTCTACTAAGATCGATTTTGTATACTTAAAAGATTGACCCTACACTAAGCAAGGAATTCAAAAGCGGTTAAAAAAAAATTAAATACCATCTTTTGAAACAAAATGGATGCAATTGGAAAGCATTACACTTGGTGAAATAAGCCAGTCCCGGGCCGGCGCTGTGGCTCGCTTGGTTAATCCTCCGCCTGCAGCACCCACATCCCATATGGGTGCTGGGTTCTAGTCCCAGTTGCTCCTCTTCTGGTCCAGGTCTTTGCTGTGGCCCAGGAGGGCAATAGAGATTGGCCCAGGTGCTTGAGCCCCTGCACCCGCATGGGAGACCAGGAGGAGGCACCTGGCTCCTGGCTTTGGATTAGCACAACACCGGCCATCTCAGCCATTTAGAGAGTGAACCAACAGAAGGAAGACCTTTCTCTCTGTCTCTCTCACTGTCTATAACTCTGTCAAATAAAAAAAAAAAAAAAAGAAAGAAAGAAGCCAGTCTCAAAAAGACAAATACCATATGTTTTTCCCGATCCATGATAACAAATAGAGTACCAACTGAATTTTTAAAAGTGACAAAAAGTCAGGCTGAGTCTATTTTGAAAGACAGGTTTGGTTTCAAATCTCTTGAAACCACAAAGATCCACAGACTTATCAGACTCAAAAAAGTAGTAACTCAACAGGACAACAGAACCAATTTAATAGGGAGAATCCTGTTCTAATTAAAGAAATGTGAATATTTAGGCACTGGTGGGAAGTATATATTATAAAGTAGTATTTTAAGGTATAATAAACAAGAGAAAGATATTTCTTTCCATATAATATCCATATTTTTGGGAGAACAAATGTTTTAAGAGCCCTTAAGGTAGCATTTGTATTAATATAATTTTAAATGTTCTAGGCACAAAACATTCCTATGTATTTGTTAGAATATATCCCCCAAAAGACTTCATGGCAACATTTGTTTAATAAAATCTCATTTTTCAGGTTAACACTTTCACAAATGCAAATAAGCCCTCCAAATTCAAATTGGGTTTCTTAATACCACCACTTCTACATGTTATTATATAGTATTTTCCCTAGAAACATGTATTTGGAAGGTTATATAAGCATTCCATTTCAAATAAATATTCTTTTATCAATGAAAAACCCTGGCTTTTCTCTTCTTTCATTACTGGTTTCACCATTGCTGTGAGAAATTAAAGACATTAATGAAAGCAAAATATACCATGTTCATGAATTGGAATAAGCAATAATGTCGAAGTGGCAACTCTCTCAAATTGTTCCACAGATTAAATAAATGCTCAATTAAAATTCCAGTGGCCCTCTTCATAGAAACTGGAAAACTTTCAAATGTATAGGGCTATGAAAGGATCAAGCATAACCAAAAGAATTCTGAAAAAGGACAGGTTTGTCATGTTTACACTACTTGATTTCAAACGTGATCATAAAGCAGTAGCAATCAAGATTATGGTATTGGCATAAGGATAAACATAAAGAGTTTTGAGATAAGACAGAAAGACCAGAAGTATGAGACCAACTGAGTTTTGATAAAGTTGCCAATGCAATGAGGAAATGGTCTTTTCAAGAAATAATTTTAGAACAATCTAATAATCCTGTGATGAAAAAATGAACATCCATTAATACTTCACAGTATACACAAAAATTTACAATAGATCAACCACGGTACACATGAATGCAAAACATGCAAAATGTCTGCAAGAAAATGTAGAGGAAAATCATCACAACATAAAGATTTGCAAATTTTTTTCCTGAAAGAAACAGTAGATTGAAAAATTGGACTTCATTAAAATTAAAAACTTGTTATCATGGCCAGCGCTGTGGCACAGTAGGTTAATCCTCCGCTTGTGGCACCAGCATTCCATATAGTACCAGTTCTAGTCCTGGCTGCTCCTCTTCCAATCCAGCTCTCTGCTATGGTCTGGGAAAGTAGTAGAAGATGGCCCAAGTGCTTGGGCCCCTGCACCACGTGGGAGACCCGGAAGAAGCTTCTGACTCCTGGCTTCAGATCAGCACAGCTCTGGCCATTGCAGCTATTTGGGGAGTGAACCAGCAGATTGAAGACCTTTCTCTCTGTCTCTCCCTCTCACTGTCTATAACTCTACCTCTCAAATAAATAAATAAAATCTTCAAAAAATTTATTATCATTTATAAAATAAGGAAAGCTGAAGACTGTAAGAAAATATTGTCAACACATACATCTGACAACAGACTTGTATCAAAACACATGGAGGGGCTGGTGCTGTAGCATAGCAGGTAAAGTCACCACCTGCAGTGCCAGCATCCCATATGAGTTTGAATCCCGGCTGCTCTACCTCCCATCAGGCTCTCTGCTATGGCCTGGGAAAGCAGTGAACATGACCCAAGTCCTTGGACCCCTGCACCTGCTTGGGAGACCCGGAAGAGGCTCCTGGCTCCTGGCTTCAGATTGGCTCAGCTCCAGCCATTGCAGCCATCTGGGGAGTGAACCTGCAGATGGAAGACCTCTCTCTCTCTTTGCCTCTGCCTCTCTAACTCTTTCAAAAAAATAAATAAATCTTTAAAAATCTCAAAATTCAATAAAAACACAACCTAATTCTTTAAACCAAAGTATTTGAATAAACACTTCCTCAAGGATAACATACAAATGGAAAATAAGCGTATTAAAAGATGTTCAACATGTTTAAGAATGAGTTAAATAAAATTAAAGTCATAATATAGAACTAAACACCCACTAAATTAGGAAAAATTAAAAATACTGACAATACCAAAGTTGGCAAGAATATGAAGCAATTGAACTCCCATATACACTGCTGGTGGGAATGTATAATATAACCACTTTGGAAAACAATTTGGCAGTTTCTCATCAATAGCATTCCTAGATATTTACCCAAGAGAAATGAAAACATATGTCTATGTGAAGATTTATACATGAGTGATTATACATGCAGCTTTATTCCTAAGAACCCAAAACAGGAATCAACTTAGCATCAACAGATGGGTGGATGAGACAATTCGGTTATTTCTGCTATCCAGCAAATAAAGGAACGGAACTACCAATAACAATGACATAACTGAAAACATTATGCTGAGCAAAACAAGCCTAATACAAAGACATATATACTGTATGATCCCATTTATACAAAATTCTAGATGTGGGGAATGACTACAGAGAAGCACAAGGGCTCTTTTTAGAGTGACAAAAATGTTCCGTATCTTGATTATAATTATGATGATGGTTACTTGTATGTATACGTTTGTCACAATTCATCAAACTGTACACTGAAAGTGCATATATTTTGCTATATGTAAATTATTCATCAATAGTGATTTAAAGGAAAAAAACAGGTTTCCAAAGCCATAGTTGGCATATTACACAGTGCCTTAAAGGAACAAGAAACATAGCTTTAATATCACTACTTTTTCTGTTCTCCCTCTCACTGCAATGTCCCCATGCGCAGCTGAACTTTAAATTTCTTGAAAGCTTTTTGCTCTCTTTCTCTAGCTTAACACATGCTATTCCTCTTCATTCAACAAATATCTATGGCATTGAATAAATAGGCCCCCACATGTTGTCTTACTTTTGTTACCTAGTGTTATTCTGAGAGCAGATTAGAACTGAAATCTCCTAGTGTCCTAGGGTTTGGTTTACTTTATTTTTTGTATTTTATTCATTTTAAGCAGAACATTTTTTGTCTTATAAAATATTATGCTAGAGGCCGGCGCCGCGGCTCAATAGGCTAATCCTCCACCTTGCGGCGCCAGCACACCGGGTTCTAGTCCCGGTCGGGGCACCGATCCTGTCCCGGTTGCCCCTCTTCCAGGCCAGCTCTCTGCTGTGGCCAGGGAGTGCAGTGGAGGATGGCCCAAGTGCTTGGGCCCTGCACCCCATGGGAGACCAGGAGAAGCACCTGGCTCCTGCCATCGGATCAGCGCGGTGCGCCGGCCGCAGTGCGCAGGCCACGGCGGCCATTGGAGGGTGAACCAACGGCAAAAAGGAAGACCTTTCTCTCTCTCTCTCTCTCACTCACTGTCCTCTCTGCCTGTCAAAAAACAAAAAAAAATTAAAAATAAAATAAAATAAAATATTATGCTAGAGTCTAGTAATAAAGATATACATGATCAAATATTGATATTTAATAAAACATTAAAACATAAGTTAATCTATCAGTAGTTCCCAATATATCAGAATGAGTTTTCATATGTGAATATATCTATTATTCTTTTTTTAGTTGTTGAGTACCTGAAGTGAAATTAAATAAAATGTTAAAGCATGGACCAGCAAACAAAGGTACATGGGCCAAATCCTGGCTGCTACCTGCTCTTGTATGGCCCTTGAACTAAGTTGTTTGTTTTGTTTTGTTTACATTTTAAATAACTGGAAAAAAATTAAAAAACTAAAATCATATTTTGATATGTAAAAATTATGTGAAATTCAAATTTGTGTTTCCATAAATAGTTTTATTGGAACATAGCCACATGCATTTGCATATGGCTTTCTTGCAACACAATGGCAGAGCTGAGTAATTACAAAAGAGACCATACTTGTATGGCCTACAAGTCTATAATATTCACTTTTTGGCCCTTGACAGAAACAGGTTTCAGACCCATGATTTAGAGAATCCTGGAGGCACCTCTGGAGAACCAGCCTCCTAGTACAGAGTTTGGAAACTAGTGATGGCAAACTGTATTTTCCAAAGATAGCCACTACAGTATTTTCCATAGTAAATGGTCTTCTACAATGTGACCTTGCTACTCTCTCACCTGGAGAAGTCTAATTCCCTTCCCTTTGAATTGGTATCTTAGCAACTTGCTTGGCCAATGTAATCTGGTCCAGGTGATATCTGAGACTGGCTAGATTATAAGAACCCTCGAAGCTTCTGCATAGGTCTCATGCAACACTCAACCATCAGATGTCCCTCTGAGAACCTAGCACCATGCAATAAGAACCCTGAGTCACATAAAGAAGTGTAGGTATGTTAGTATGGTTTCCATTGTTATAACAAAATACCTGAATCTGAGTACTCAGAAAGAAAAGAGTTTTACAACTTAGCTCATAGTTCTGGAGGTTCAAAAGCATGGCTCTGATATCAGCTGAGCTCTGGGAAAAGCCCCTCCGGCTGTGTCCCATTGTAGATGACATGATGGTGGGAGAAGAACTGACATGACCAAACAGGAAGCCAGCGGGCAGGGAGGGGCCAAGCATGGTCTTTTAAAACAAGTTGCTTTCAAGAGAATAACTCACTCACTTTGAGAGATCAGTATAGATTTCTTCCCAGGGCAGCACACCAAATGACCTAATTACCTTGCACTAAGCTCCATCTCTTAATGATCCCACATTCCCATATTCCCCACACAGAGGATTGAGATTCCGATGCACAAACTCTCAAGGGGGACACAAACCACATCCAAACAACAGCAACAGGCATTGCTGTCAACAACTCCAGCCAAGTCCCAAGTCAACAGTCAGCCGCACCTAATACCTGTGTGCAAAAGATATTCTGGCCTCCAGCTCAGGCGAATCTTTGATGTGACTATAGCACCAACAGAAATCTGTGACTTCACAACAGACTCTTCACAACAGAACCATCAGCAGGGCCCAGTGGCCAACAAAGTGTCAAAGATAATAACAGATATTGGGTTCTGTTTCTGTGTGGTTTTTTAAGATTTATTTATTTGCTTGAGAGATAGAGTTACAGACAGAGAGAGGGAGAGAGACAGACAGAGGTCTTCCATCCACTGGTTCACTCTCCATATGGCCACAATGGCTACAGGTGAGCCAATCCAAAGCCAGGAGCCAGGAGTTTCTTCCTGATCTCCCACGTGGGTGCAGGAGCCCAAGCACTTGGGCCATCTTCTACTGCTTTCCCAGGCCACTGGCAGGATGCCAGATCAGAAGTGGAGCAGCCAGGACTCGAACTGGCACACATATGGGATGCCGGCACTGCAGGTGGATGCTTAACATACTATGCCATAGTGTGGCCCCAAGTTTCTGTTTTTAAATTTTTATTTGTTCATTTTCATTTTATTTGAAAGGTAGAGAAATAGACAGACATAGAGACATCTTCCATCCACTGGTTCATTCAACAGTGAGAGTTGGGCCAGTCCAAAGTCAGGGGCCTGGAACTCAACCTGGGTCTCCCACATGGATGACATTGCTGATGCTTCTCAGAGTGTGTGTTGGCAGAAAGTTGGATGAGAAGCAGAGCAGCCAGGACTCAAATGAGGCTCTTTAATACGGGATGCAAGTGTCCCAAGCAGTTTCCTACCATTGTACAAGACACACACCCCTAGATACTTGTGAGCAATTACAATTTGGGGTGATTTGTTAGGTAGCAACAGAGAGCTCAAACACCATTAAATTAAAGCACCAAAGTAAGTTTCAGATGGGAAACCTCAGAGTTGAATCACCTGTGCTCCTCTAACCCAAGATGTCCTAGAAGTAGCCAGGAGTGGCGAAGAAATAAAGAACGCTCCAACTTGGTCATTGTGATTTCCTAATACATACTCACCCCAATCAGCCTCACTACTGCCCAAATTGTTCCAAAAAGCCTGAATCTTAACTGTGAAATCCTCACAAAGGAATGGAAAATAAACTGTGGCAGTGCTGTGGCCTAGCAAATCAAGCAACTGCTGGAGACACCCGCACTCCATATCAGAGTGCCTGGTTGGAGTCCCAGCTCCTCTGCTTCCATTTCAGTTTCCTGCTAACATGCCTAGAAGGCAGAAAACAATGACTCAAATGTTTGAGTCCCTGCCACCAATATAGTAGATCCAGACTGAGTTCCTGGCTACTGGCTTTGACCTGACTCAGCCCTGATGGTCATGGGCACTTAGGGAGTAATCTAGCAGATAGAAGATCTCCACCTCATAACCCCTGCCCTGCCGCTGCTTTCACTCTATTTCACTCAAATAAATCAATGTTTTTTTAAAAGAAATGGAAATAATTTTTCTAGCTGCTGAAATTATGAGGATTACAAATAATTCTGTTTCCATACTATAAATAAACTCATACTAATTTATTTTAAGATAATAACTTTTAAAAATGATAAGTGAACTTAGATCAGATGTGGTCAAGTTATCAGTACATGGCAGTTTACTCATTAACAAATCTGGGTTTAGGAATAGAAGTTCATATGCTAGTATTATTCTATTTGTATCACTCAATGCTGCTCTAAAGAATGACAAGAGTTGTTTACTCACATGTTTATGACATGTACCAGTACATGTGTGTGATAAACTCCCTAGCCTAGAAAAAATTTACTAAACGCACTCTTAGGCCCCTAAAAATTCACATCACATTTTCAAATGATATCGCCTTAATCCACAGCAAATTCAAATTTGAAAGAATATAAGGGCTTGATGTATACAATGTGCCCTGCTATGCTCTGGGGATATGTCTTCTTCTGGTATAAATTTAATTCAAAAGAAATCGGTGGTAACCAAATCATTATCCCATTTAAATTGCTGGGCACCATATGTGACACAAAATAGTGTATTTATTTTATATCTACAGGGACAAATATTTCATTTATTTTAAAATTTTAAGGTATGGCCGGCGCCGCGGCTCACTAGGCTAATCCTCCGCCTTACGGCGCCAGCACACCGGGTTCTAGTCCCGGTCGGGGCGCCGGATTCTGTCCCGGTTGCCCCTCTTCCAGGCCAGCTCTCTGCTATGGCCCGGGAAGGCAGTGGAGGATGGCCCAAGTGCTTGGGCCCTGCACCCATGGGAGACCAGGAGAAGCACCTGGCTCCTGCCTTCGGATCAGCGCGGTGCGCCGGCCGCAGTGCGCAGGCCACGGCGGCCATTGGAGGGTGAACCAACTGCAAAAGGAAGACATTTCTCTCTCTCTCTCTCACTGTCCACTCTGCCTGTCAAAAATAAAAATAAATAAAAAATAAAATAAAAATTTTAAGGTAAACAAATTTTTGTATTTCATATATACAGATTTAGGAACACAGTGATACTTCCCATCCTACACTCCCTTCCCACCGTGCTCTCACCCTTTTTCCTCCTTCCTCTCTTATGCCCTCTCAATTTTTATAATGTTTTACTTTCAGTTTACTTTATACTCATAAGATTAACCCTACACTAAGTAAAGAGTTCAACAAATAGTAAGAAGAAAAAAAAACACTGTTCATCAACAGTAAAGACAGGGGGCTGTAAAACAATCATCAAATCTCAAAATGTCAATTACACTCATATATATTACATTTTTTGGTACTCTGTTACCACAGATCAGGGAAAACATGGTATCTATCTTTTTGGGACTGCTTTATTTCACTAAGTATAATGGTTTCCAGTTTCATTCATTTTGTTGCAAAAGACAGGATTTCATTCTTTTTTACAGCTGAGTAGCATTTCATAATGTATATAGACCACAATTTGTTTATCCAGTTTTTAGCTGATGAACATCTGAATTGATTCCATATCTTAGCTATTGTGAATTCAGCTGCAATAAACATAGGGGTACAGATAATTCTTTCATATGCTGCCTTCATTTTGTTTAGTAAATTCCCAGGAGTGTGATGGCTGGGTCATATGGTATATCTATTTCCAGCTCTCGGAAGTATCTCCATACTGTCTTCCACAATGGTTGTACGAATTTACATTGCCACTAACAGTGGATTAGAGTGTCTTTTTTCCCCCACATCCTCGCCAGCATTTATTGTTTGTTGATTGCTGTATGAGAGCCATTCTAACTAGAGGAACATTTCTCAAACACTAATTTTCTTAATTTTTTTTAATTCAGGAAGTGCTATAAATTTTTTGAATATTTACATGACTATTACATGGACATGAAAAACACTTGTACCAATAAAATGTTTTAAGTGGAGAACATTCCAACATTTAGTGGCTTATCCCAATCCTGTTGTGATCAATTAGTGATGCCTGCCTCAAAGGTGACTAGTAGAACTATGTAGGGCATTTGCCAACCTTGACCCATGTAATCCAGTTCTATGTAGTCCCCTTCCTTCAGGTCTCTTACTGGGTCCCTTTAAAGATTCCCATGATAAACCTCTCAAATTTCCAAGAAGTCTTAGAAAGCATTACCTCCCTTCCTTCAGCCGGTCTTTACCACTGTTGGACACTACTCCCACAGATGCTCCTTAATACAGTCCCTCTTAACAAGATATCCTGGCCCCACGAGGCCAATTTCCCTAACACCGAGAGTTCATTAGATACACCACACTTTGAGTTTAGATGGTAGGTGGCCAAACCCATACAGAACATGGTAATGCCAAGATTTGAGTCCAGGTGATCAAGAGCCACAGTCTATATTTAGTCACGGTATCTGGCATGTGGTCACTGTCCTTTCAATAACATGTATTGCTATGAATTGACAGGATTTGGCCTCCAAACGCATGCAGATGCTTAAACCCCAAAGTCATAAGCAAATGGTACTAAGAGGGTAGAAACTAGACACTGTTATGGGGCCTAGGAGGTGGACTCAGTGGGAGGTCCTCAGATCATTGGGGGCTTGCCCTCAGAAGGTAGTTCTCACAAGAGAATTAGTTCCAAAAGCCTGAGCTGGGCACACTCTGTTTCCCGGCTCACCATGTGTTCCTTCCTCTTAATTTAAAATACACATTTTCTAATTAAAAACATTAGTGTGTTAATTTATACAGATTAGGGGAAAAAAGGAGGGATGTCAATACTTCTCAAAAAAGTAAAAAAACCAACAAAAGGGACCATTCAATTCATAAAGTAGTCTCTCCTATAGTCTCAAATTGAAAGCTTAACAGTATTTGAATTTAATTTAATGCAGTTACTATTATTGTTTAAAAAATACACATCAGTGACTTTCCCAGCTCAGAATGCATAACAATGAATCCTATTCACATCCTGTGTAACTCCATGGGGATTCTATGAGGAAAGTTTCCATATATGGCAATTTTCCCCAATAGATTCCCCACCGCTTATACAGGATATGAATCTGGTCCATTGTAACAATGAAAAAAAACAAATCACAAAACTCACATTTGATTTTTGCTAAACAGACTTTTCAGACTAACAATTTGGGAAGCCAATACTGAAATGAAAATAAGAAATCTGAGAATTTAAAAATAACCACTGGCTATTTTTATTCCATTTTTGTGCTAGCAAAATAAGTATATTAAATATCAAAATGAAAAAAAAAATCTCATCTTAGTTTAAAATAATCTCTTGATGCTAAAAGTTACAATGTCAGTTATTATCGAGAAGTCAGAGAAGAAACTCAAAAGAAAATTTCAAATTAGTACGTTTCCAGAAGAAAGGGCAATATGATGTCTAGCCAAATTATATGAGCCTTAGATTCCCAAGTTCCCAAGTGACCAGATCCCAACATATATCTTTATAACCCATAATTATTTTTCTGTATTTGTGACTTTAGCAGTATGTGATAGTATACTTAACTAAAGTCTTATAATATTTTATTTTATATAGAATTCTCCAAGTGCAGACTTAGAGATGAGGTTTTGTGTATACTTAAGAATTTGTTTTTGTGTGAAGTAAGATTTAAGTACCTAACTCCAAAAAAACTAAATACTAACAATCTGATTGACTTGTATCCTCTGGTCTGCTTTAACACAAACCAGGAGGAAAAGAAAGCTAGGCATCAGAAGCAATGGGTGGCAGGCCTATTAATGGCTGATCTATACAGTGATCTGCCCTCAAGGAGACCCAACAGGCCAGTCCACTGCAGTGGCTTTCAATGTGGTAAGCCTGGGCGTCAGCAGAAGTCAGCTTGTGAAGAGCCCTGGCAGCTCTGCCAAGAGTTGGATCACTGGAAATGGACCTGCCCTGGAATCGAAGGATGCCCAGGTCAGAGCCACAGATCTTATTGGCCCCAAGCTGAAAAGCCCTTCACTCAGCCCAACTTCCAAAGTGACCACTGCAGCTGAGGGGATGGTCAAGTAGGGTCAGCAACATTGCAGGCAGAACTGTAAATTTCTTGTTAGAGATGCCCCCTGCCTTTACCTGGCCAGCTCTCCTCCCAGGCCAGCCAAGTAATGAAAGTCAACAGAGTGCCTTCCCCTAGGAGGTTCACACCTCCCTTAGGATGTACCCCACGTGAAGAGATAGATAGGTCTGGGCCTCTTAACTTACAAGGCCTAAAGCCCACCAGATTATTATCAAGCCCCTTCTATCAGGTTCTATTTGCCTCTCAATCAGAAAAATTACTTGTAGCTTAGACAGCACCTTTCTTAGCTCCTCTAACAATGACTCTGTCCTTTGTTCTAGACCCTGTCTAGTGCACTTGGGCCTCATTCCTTTGTAATCATAACCTCTACCCTACCACCAATGGCTCTACTCCCAACCTGTGTGCTGATAGTCCTCTTCCCCACTTAATGCTGTATAATTGTTCAGACCTGGTTAAGGCCACTCTTAGGATCATTGGTTACTATCCTCAACCTGTCTTTTATGACCTTGTCTAAATATGATCAGAGTCGGGGAACTTGGAAGGCTTCCATAGCCTTGGCAACTCATGACGACAGCCTAGGGTGGTTACTGGCGCCATAAACTAGAGTGTCAATTTGTTGGGTCAACAACAGGAGCCACTGTGCGCTTGCTCCTGATGTGGGATCTCTGTCCTTAATGTACTGTACATTTTGATTTAATGCTATAACTAGTACTCAAACAGTATGTTTCACTTTGTGTTTCTATGTGGGTGCAAACTGTTGAAGTATTTATACTAAATTGATCTTCTGTATATAAATAGAATTGAAAATGAATCTTGATGTGAATGGAAAGGGAGAGGGAGCGGGAGAGGGGAGGGTTGCGGGTGGGAGGGAAATTATGGGAAGGGGAAGCCATTGTAATCCATAAGCTGTATACTGGAAATTTATATTCATTAAATAAAAGTTAAAAAAACAAACAAACAAAAAAAAAAGTTGTAGGAAATGAAAGGCTGGTTTTCCTAAATTATGCTCAGTTTTATATGATAAACACTAATTAACAAGAAAACAAAATATAGTACTAAAATGTCAAATATACTAATAGCAGAAACAGTTGTGTGTGATACAATTATTTAATAATGACCAGGTATATATATTGAGAAATGGCTCAGTGGTGAAATGGTCCAATTTGGACTGATCATAGTCCTATTCACATCAACAAAATTCACAGAAATTACACCAAAACAATAGACACAAGTTGAATCTCTCCTGTGAGCAGGTGTCAAGAAGGCTTCTGGGATGCACACACAAGAAAGGAGAGATACCATTTACTTATGACGTCTTTGAAATCTAATATTACTAGAATATATTCATGTGACTACCTCTCACACAATGGCTCAAAATTTGAGATAAATACCTTGTTCTTTGTAATGTGGTACATGCTCGCTATTAATACCGAGAAGCTGTCAGTACAACTCACTGCATTCACCAGTAATGCAAGTATAAGGCAACAGCTGAATTTGTGATGCCCATCACAGACAAATCACATGGGTCATCACAGGTAGACCAAATCCTATCCAGCCTCTGGCTTCCTACTCAACATGATGTGGGCATCAAAGGAAGGTGGGGAAGACACAGCTTGAAAGATATCACTACTGCCCCTCACCACTATTTCCCCTTTTCCACTAAGTTCAGGTGGGTGGGTCCCACACTGCTGTCTGGTTGGCATTTGGTGATTTCTCTTCAGCCCTCACAGATGCTCTAGATGTTCTCTTTATTTTAACAAAATGTTCCGAGGACAGATCAGATGATACTCTTTGCCCTATGGATACTGTTTCTCAGCAGGTAAGTTGGTGTTCTTATCACCGGACTAATAAGGTAGGTATACTGGAAGACAAGTCAATGTGTTAGAGCCGGGCATGATTCCCAGCACATTTTTCAATTCCCAAGGGTATCATTTAAAAAGTTAAACATGGGAGGGGACAGAAGAGGAGAAATGGGCCCAATAAATGCTAATTGAATAAATGTTCATCATACTTAAAATACCTTCTCTTTAGAGAATAACCAGCCTTATGAGGATGTAACTAAATGGTAGCAGGGCAAAGTAAGTTTTCCTTCCTCCACAGCAAGAAATGATGAACAAATTTCTTTTCTCCCTGAAAACTTTTTCTCCTTTTAAAAACTTTAATAGGCAGAACAAGTTTGGTGCTGCTTAGGACACCAACATCCCATATCGGAGTGCCTGGGTTTGAGCCCCAGCTCTATCTCCGGCTTCCAGCTTCCAGCTTATGCATACTATGGGAGGCAGCAGGTGATGGCTCTGGTACTTGGGGCTCTGCCATCCATGTGGAAGACCTGGCTTGAGTTTCCAGCTCCTGGCTTCAGCCTGTCTCAGTCCCAGCTATTGTGGGCATTTGGAAAGTAAAGCAGAGAACAGGAAATCTCTCTCTTTCTCTTTCTTTTCTTTCTCTCTCTCTCTCTCTTGCTCTCTCTCTCTCCCTCTGCATTTCAAATCAAAGTAATAAAAAATTTTTAAGAAATACATTAAAATTTTAATAGTAAATTTCTTTTAATATGGGAGAATTCAAATGACTGATTTTAAAATATAAGCTATCATTAAATCAAATTAAGTATCCTCAAATACAAAATTAGATTGACCACCCTCCTCAAAAAACTTTGATAGTACTTTCTTCTTACACCTAAATTATTCTGACCATAGCAACTAAAATTGCAAATCCTCAAAGGATATAAAGAACTGGCATATGACTCCCACTTTTAGACTTGGGAAATTTCAATAAAAGATAGTACAGCTCCATGAAACACGTCCAGATGGTAGCATAGTTACAGAAGTCAAACTTCCTAGAGTATAATGCAATGATTAGTGTGTATATACTATAGAAGACTTCTGTTTCAAAATGGCCCAAAATAGATTGACTGTTGCCTATCTACATAATAGTGGGATATTCAGATCTATAAGTTAGAGATATCAGTGATAAAGCTGGAGATATTGACTAAAATGATGTCAGAAGAGAATTTATTAATTGATTTGATGAAGCAAGGTCCACTCTTCCAGGTAATTTTTTTTTTTCAGTCATCTTAAAAGATTTTTTTGTTTCTCTGGTTGTTTGGGGAAAGCATATTTAAATCAAGCATTATTACTTTAGGCTAATTAAGGCTAATTCCTGAACTCAAAGTTTTAAAACGCAAAATCAAGTTACTTACTCCAAGATCTGAAAATAAAGATATTTCTTTCTCTTATAGGCAACGAGCAAGGGAGAAAGGAAATTAAAAAGAACCATTCACAATGTGAACCTATGGCATCAGAAGTCACAACAGCAGTTATCTTTTGATGGAGAGGGGAAGTAACATTGACTGGGAAGCACCACAAGAGAACTTCCTGCAGAAATGGACTGCTGTGTGTTGAGATTCAGGTACTGGCACTGGTACTGGCACTGGGCAAACATTCCGAGTGGCACACGTAGTCTTAGGCATTTTCTGTATGTAAACCATACTTCAATTTAATAATTGCCTCCCAAAAAGGTAAAAATCAAAGGCCTAAAAAGTTATGCTTCAGATCACACAACAAATACTTAACTCTGAGGGCAGACTTTGAGCATTTCCCCATTGGAGGAAGGCAGTCCATTCTCAACATCTAACATCTACTGAAATACAAAGCTGCCTGCAGGCTTCTTGTGGCAAGCAAGACACAAAACTCAATCCTCGGGAAAGGCAAAAGTTGCTGAAAACATCCATGATAGTATTCTGTCTCCAGAATGGTATTCTCTTCTGTTCCGTTAATTTGGTAGCTATGGAGACTAAAAGCAACCAGCACTTTTCAAACATACCCAAGCAGCACATGGGCGATTTCAAAAGATCAGGTTTAAGGATCAAGAATGGCTGTGTGTCTGTCTGATCAGACAGACAGGACGATGTCAGCGGCCCTAGTTGGAGAACCCAAAGACTCCCACACTGAGTGTCAATTTCCATTTCCAGCTAAACAAAGTAACAGGATTAATTTTCCTTCAGTACACAGTATAAATATTTCTGTCCATACCTAGGCTCCTACATAAACAAAAATCTCATGACTGAAAGGAAGCTGGAAGGTCTTTGCCACTTAATAACCTATTTATACTTCTTGGATGACAGTAACTCCAAATTTACCATTAAACACATTCAAAATTATTTTTAAATTATTAGGAAATAATTTTGTCCCATGCTGAATGGGACATTACATCTCACACTCTGTCTTGACCTTGATTAGGCAGTCTGGTGGTTTCAGAGATGGGAAGTTTCCACAGTTAAACAACAAAAATAACGAACTCTTTTAAACAGTCAAAAAACAACAGAACTGAGGGTTATTAGCTCCTGTGAAATGCTACTGTTCTGGAATAACCATCAGCTATGCTAAGAGTCAAACTGATCACCCAAGATCAGAAAGAAATGGTCAAATTACAAATTTGTAAGAAACTGCTTTGCTAAAGTCCTGCCCTAACCCCCTACTCCTCTGCAAAGATAGTGTCTTGCCAATGTGTAATGCTTTAGGCCAGAGGGTTGGGTCTCTTTAGAAATTCTTAACCGTCACCTTTGCTTTATAGATGATGACAGAACACTCTGCAGAGCCTGTACTACAGCACTGACAAGTTACATTACTCTATACCTGACATTAAGTAATCCTCAAATAGTTAGTGGTCATTTTTTTAAAATACCAATTGTAGCTGTCTACAACTGCTGTCCAGCCCAGCCCATTGTGCAGGGCCTGCTCTGCACCAAAGCACTTTCATTGTATAAGTTTTAAGAAGGATATGATGTTGCTAGGCTATGATGCTACTCGGAATATCAAAATTGAAGCCACTGTAGGAAAAAAAATAATCCATCTTCAAAAATAGAGACATTTCTTATTCTTTTTTAACCTACATACAAAGTCTACTCTTGATGTTTTTCTTAAAAATATGCAAGAAGAGTATGTAATGACACGTTTTGCTCCCTTTAGATAAAAAATATGAGTTTGTCTTTCCTTTCTAATAAATGCTATCACCTCAGATCCCCCCAGTATCTATTTTCAGGCTTAAGCACCATCACGAAGCCCACAACAATAGATCAGTGACAGGCCTGATCCCATCAATTAGCACGTTCCAGGGAGGCTGCCTGGATCCTGTCTTCCTACCTCCCTCTTGGAGGCCTGGATTTGACCACAGTGACATCCCTGGCTGTAAGGATGAATAACCCAGTTAAGGGGAGTCCCTTCCCTGAGACCAATTCCTTTGTAATTAGAGCCAAAATACAAAATACAGACGACCTAAGGCAAAGTGATACGAACTCCAAGTCAATGAAACCATGACAGCAAGCAGATTTCTAAATAGAAGAGAAGAGGGATTCATTTACTTACATGAAGATTCAGTGCCAAACATGGCTGGCTGCAGAAGCTGCTTTAAAAAAAAATTAGAAAAAGAAAGAAAAGGGGGGTGGGGGTAAAAAAAAAAAAAAAAGGAGAAAAAAAGCACGGAGCTTGTGCCTGTGAGAGGGAAGAGATGAGCTGGCTACACAGCAGGGGTCATGAAACCAGACAATGCAGTCCAAGCTGTGTCCAGCTGCCAGATTCTCCTCTCACGAGCTTCAGTTTTCTCCCGTGTTACTGAAAAGCAAGGTCTCCTACAGCACCGAAACACGAAGAGCTGCTTTTGAAAATCCACTAGGCACAGGAAGGCCGACGTGGCTCTTCTGGGATGCAGCGAGGCAGGACTAGGTAGCAGCAGGGGCAGGACTGGGAGCAGCAGCAACAGCGGATACTGCAATCCCCAGCCCTGCTGTAGCAGTAAGACAATAGCAGGGCTTATGCATACGCTGGATGACGTCAGGGACACTGCACAGACCGATTGCGCTGCTTGAGCCAGAAGCTCCAGGGGCTTCAGGGGAGCAGCACGATTCAAAGGGGAATTCCTTTGTCATAAAATGCACAAGACCAAGAACCACATATATATTCTGCCTCCTGACAAGGTCTTCATCCTGTGACAAGGCACAGCAAGAAACCTCAAAGAAATTTAAATACTGGCTTTGTAGCAACTAACCATAAAAATATCATGCAGATCAGGGTTCTTGGTTTTATGCAGCAAGTGGAACTTTTCAAGGCAAGGCTATCAGAAATGAGAAAGATAATCTCCCTTTAATCAATGGACAAATCAAAGTCTCCCCACATTGCCTTATTCTTAAAAATCTTTTTTAAAAAACACCTAGAAAAAAAGTAATTACAAACAAGTTCACTGTGATTTCTCTAAGCTTATGGTAGACTGACAGAACAAGACTGTACATTCAATCACAAGTGTGAAAATATGCATTGTACATACATTCTGGACATATAAATACAAACAGATGTAATAAAAATTATAGTACAAGTGTTTAGAACACTGCTCAAAACATAGTGAGCACCTAAATGTCAGTGATTACACTATTAGTTATTTTATAACAGTTATTCAAATGTGAAAAATCACTGTTCTGGGAATCTATTTGTGTACATACATTCATCCTACCCTTTTCCTTTTGCCTGACTTTTCTTCGGTTTACCTTATGAAAATTTCTGCCATTTTCCACAGTAACTCAGTCATTTTAAATCTGTGTGCATAGTGCATACCTATGTATGAATGGGTATTTGTAACTAATACATTTCTTTTGAATTTACCCACTCAAAGAAATATTTGCAGATAATATTCTGTTTCTTGAATCAATGAACAAATCAAAGTCTCCCCACATAGCCTTATTCTTAAAAATCTGTTTTAAAAAACAGCTAGAAAAAATGTACAGACTCTCATTAAAATGAACTATTGGATGGAGCAAGCAAAGAAATTTTAATGTTTTGGAAAATGCTGAAATGCACAAAAAGTAAATACGAATATCTGTGTAAGTATGTTTATGGAATTCTACAATCCTATACCTTTAAGAAAATAAACAGAAGGAAGTTCAAGAATTCAAGTTTCCTCTCCACCAATTCATCCAAGGACATACCTTTTCCAATAATTTGTGCTTACAAAGGCATAACTTTAAATATATACAATTTTAAAAATGAAATTCTGATATGAGTGTAAAAGTGCTAATTATTTACAATCTGAAAGTACCAGTAGCATCTTTTCTAGTCAATGTAGGTAGATCTATCTCACCCTCTTAATGGACATATAATATTCCACTGAATGAATGTACTATAATTTATCCAAGACAAGTTGACCTTTAGCTTACTAAAAATGCTGAAATATTATACAAAAAAACAAACTTTTCTTATAGGAAAGAAACAATAGCTAAGATTTTTTTTTACTATATTCTGAGAACTTTACATGATTTAACTCATTTAATCTTCATAACAAGCCTATGAGGAAGATACCATTTTTATTCACATTGGACAAATGGTTAAATGCTTTGTCAAAGTCACACAGGTAGTAAAAGATTTGCTGGGATTCAAACCATTCTAAAGCATTCCAAAGAAATGCTCTCAACTACTCTGCCTCTTGAAATATTTGTAAGTAATTGCTAAAATTATACAGTATTTTAAGGATTCAATGAAATGAGGGGAGTATAGAAACCAACAGAAAAAGTGGTAGGAGAAAAATCCTTAAAAGATAAAGGTGACTAAAGAAAATTAAAATTATAGAAGACTACTGAAAATCATAGGAATTAATAAAATATAATCCCTTCAAAAATAATAGATCAAGTCAACACCAAGGGGGAATATCAATAACATTGCGGAGCCAGTGCTGTGGCATAGTGGGTAAAGCCGCCACCTGCTGTGCCAGCATCACATATGGGCGACGGTTCTAGTCCCAGCTGCTCCACTTCTGATCCAGTTCTCTGCTATGGCCTGGGAAAGCAGAAGATGACCCAAGTCCTTGGGCCCCTGCACCTGCGTGGGAGATCTGGAGGAAGCTCCTGGCTCCTGGCTTTGGATCGGCGTAGCTCTGGCTGTTGCGGCCATCTCGGGAGTGAACCAGCAGATGGAAGATCAATCCCTCCGTCTGTCTCTGTCTCTCTCTCTCTCTCTGCCTCTCTGTAACTCTGCCTTTCAAATAAATAAATCTTTTAAAAAAAATAACATTGCTGAGACACAATTGTAGGAAGTGGCTAAGGGCAGTGCACCTCAAACTGGTTGAACCCTAAGGCCAGAATTTTAAATTGTACATGAAATGTTGTATATGAATAGTCACTCACATGGTAGGTGGATGTGGCAATCAGAAAGGCAAGAGGAAATGCTGAATAAAAAAAAGGTTCCTAGATAAAAGATATTTTAAAACGGAGACCATGGGCCATACACAGTAACTGCCTAGCTGACTCATTTCTTTGCTCCTTTTTCAGCTCACATATGAGAATGTATACGTGTATGTGAAAATGTATTTTTCTGGGGGCCTATATTTATTTCTTGGCACAGACTTTGAGTAACTTACAAGCTGCAATATTTTTTGAGAAGTCTACTTTTGAGACAACTGTAACAGGACCAGTCCACATGCCAATAACATTAAACATTTCACTTGCTGACACAAATCACACCATCTGCCTCCTATGAAGGTTTCTGTAACCTGGAGGCCTGAAATTAAGAAATCGCCTACATGCCATGTCAGAGTGCCCCTGGGTTTGAGTCCTAGCTGTACTCCTGATTCTAATTTCCTGCTAATGTGCACCCTAGGAAGCAACATGTGGATAGCTCAAGATCCTGGATATCTGCTACTCATGTGGGAGACTTGGATTGAGTTCCTTGCTTTAGCCAGACTCTGACCCAATTGTTGTGGGCATATGGGAACTGAACCAACAAATGGAAGCTCGCTCACTCACGCTCTGTCTCTCTTCCTGTCTTTCAAATAAAATGTAAATAAATAAATAAATTTTAAAGATAAAGAGAAATAAGAGGATAAGCAGTGATTAAATGGGTGAATAGGAGTGTGACTTCTGATAAATTATCAGGAAGACCACCCTACAAAGGTGATATTTCAACAGAGATCTTGAAGACAAAAAAAAAGAAGAAGATGCAGCTGCATAGTATGGAAATCATCTGATAGGAGGAGCATGGCAAAAGTCATAACCAAGAGTGTTTGGGGCCCCTTAAGAAATTTTTTACAATCAATCTATAGTCAAATATCAGTTTTCTAGTGGAAGATAGCACCTTTGGTGCTATGATAATGCCATTATTTCAAAAGTGCTTGTGTTGAAATGAGCTGACAGCAAAATAAATTTTCATTTCTAACCCAAAAGAATTCATTCTCCCATGAAATGAAAACATGAGCTGTTATCTTCAAAGTCTAACAGACGAAATTAAATATGCCTAGATATTTAAACATGTAAATGTTTATAAAAATGGCTAAAGATGACAATCAAACTAGGTTCCTATCATATCATACAACTAAATTAATTAATGTATTTATTAATGTGGCAAGATCTTAAACCATAAATTATCTCTACAACACACAAATTTTGAAATTGACATCTGAATTTCTTTAAAACAATTTCCTTTGTCCTCATTAAAGTTTTTTATAAGTATTACTCTTAATGTCTACTTAGCTTGTTAATGTTGTAGATCATAAAATACCAACTACATATAAATCAAACATTACTTTAAAACAATGGAGAAATGTTTTAATGGTACTACCCAAGATATAGAAAAATGAAAAAATTAATGATTCCGTTCTTCTGGGAAGAAAGACAAAAATCTATAATAAAGTAAAGCTCTCTGGTAAATTTTTTTTTCTTTCTTAAGATTCTTCTATTTATTTTTTATTATTTTTTTTATTCTATGTATTTTTTATTACTTGAAAGGCAGAGAAACAAAGAGAGAAGTGGGAGAGACACAAAGAGAGATGATCCATCTGCTGGTTCACTTCCCAAACGCCTGCAACAGAAAGGCTTGGCTAGGACAAAGCTAGGCGCCAGTAACTCCCAGGCTCCCCACATGGGTGGCAGGGGACCAAGTCATCCTCTGTGTCTTCCTAAGCACATTAGCAGGGAGTGGGATCAGAAGCTGAGCAGCTGAGACTGCAACCAGTACTCTGATCTGGGATGCTGGAGTTGGAAGCAGCGCTTTAATCAACCACACCACAAAGCCGGCCCTTGGGTAGGACTTTACAAATCTGATTTCTCTGTAAATGGCTACTAAGGTGTTCTTGCTTCAATACAGTAGCACATATAGAGTGAATTTTCTTTTCTTTTTTTTTTTTTTTTTTTGACAGGCAGAGTGGACAGTGAGAGGGAGACACAGAGAGAAAGGTCTTCCTTTTGCCATTGGTTCACCCTCCAATGGCCGCCGCGGCCGGTGCACCACGCTGATCCGAAGGCAAGAGCCAGGTGCTTCTCCTGGTCTCCCATGGGGTGCAGGGCCCAAGCACTTGGGCCATCCTCCACTGCACTCCCTGGCCACAGCAGAGAACTGGCCTGGAAGAGGGGCAACCGGGACAGAATCCGGCGCCCCGACCGGGACTAGAACCCGGTGTGCTGGTGCCGCAAGGCGGAGGATTAGCCAACTGAGCCGTGGCGCTGGCTGAATTTTCTAAAATATAGATACATTTTATTTCAGAGCCCTGCAACAAAAATCCTAGTGTATTAATCTTATAAAGAAAAGAAAATCAAAACATACACACATATGAGAAAACTTCTAAAAGCTTGCGGAAAATAGAATTAAAAATAAGCTTATTTTGATGCAAAAATTGAAATCCATGCATTTTTTTTATAATATTCATTTTCCATGAACTTTGTGAAGACCCTGCATATGGGTAAACTTGCTTTAAAGGAACCTTAAAATAGGAAATTATAGATTTACAGAACAAACATGTTTTTGGCAATCAACTGCTTTAAAGAATTTTACTTCCAAAAAATATCTGCCACAGAAGTTCTTCAGCAAGCTCCTAAAAGCTGCATTTAAATATCACTTTTGGGGCCGTTGCTATGGCATAATGGGTAAAGCTGCCACCTGTGGTGCTGCCATCCCATGTGAGCACTGGTTCAAGTCATGGCTGCTCCACTTTGGATTCAGCTCTCTGCTATGGACTCGGAAAGCTATGGAAGATGGCCCAAGTCCTTGGGCCCCTGAACCCGCATGGGAGACCCAGAAGAAGCTCCTGGCTCCTGGCTTTGGATCAGTGCGGCTCCAGCCATTGCAGTCATTAGGGGAGTGAACCAGCAGATGGACAACCTCTCTTTCTCTCTGCCTCTGTTTCTCTGTAACTCTGCCTTTCAAATAAATAAATACATCTTTAAAAAAATCAAAGAATAAAAATAAATATCACTTTCACAAAAAACTATATACCACCATAATAAGCTGTCTTGCCAAAATCCATCCATAGGTCTAAAGGGGTCATTTATAGATAGTATGGTAGAGCTTAATCTGAATGCACTCTAGAATTTTCATTACACTAGTTATGGAAAGTGGGTTTTTGCCCTGGGGGGAAAATCTTCCAAAAGTCTTTAATCTTTAGAGTAAAAGCAACCTGTCAACAAACAGGGTCACCATTACCCTGATGCTCAAAGTAGGGCAACAGACTTCCGAACGGATTTCACAAACTTTGGGTAGAGACTTCGGTCCTCAGTTCATCACAGTTTCACCTGCCACTCACACTCTGACCTCACTAGAGCCAAAGGAATCCCCTGCTCACTCAAACACCTCCACCCAGTCAGTCTAACCTTATTTCTGAACCTGTACCAGTGAAACTAGAAACTGAGAACACAGCTATGCAATTGTCAAAGGAAGAAGGCTAGTTTCTAATGGAAAAATCTGGGCACGTCTGTACTCAGAAAATTTAGGATAAAAACTGAATTCTCCAATTCATCTCATTATGCTAACACCATGCGAAAGATAAGACCACACACAAGCGAAAAACCACAATAATGCCAAAAAAACAGAAACTACCTCTCTGTGAACTGTATATATATGTGTGAATTTTATTCTCTGGGTAGTATAATCTGAGCTCTATGTTTGTACTTTAAACCTTTTGACCCAGAAGGGAAAAATGCAGACTAATTATGGGGTACAGTTGAAGTCCATTTAAGTAAAACCCAAATTGAAATGGAAGAAACAACCAGGTTATATTTGAGAAATTCCCTTAAGTGTTTGTTCAAAATTAACCACATTTTATATACACAAAAATCCATACATGCTCAGGAATAAATTTAATAATTTTAAGGTACACACATGACATAATTTTATATGTAAATTCAAATATTATACTCTGTCATTCTAATTGGCAGAAAAATAATTTAAATTCACTTTTACCTGTGTAGTCCATAATGAGGCAGGAGCAGAAAACTGGGTATTTTCCAAGTACAACTGTATCATCTACAAACGAAGCAACTCCCTGGATAGGCAGGCAGCTCTGGGGATGCCTCCTGCCATGTGACATTAAACACATGCACACACACACAGCACTTCTGCTTATCTCATCTCGAGCAGCAACGGCTGTGGCTCTGTCCTTTGCCTGTTCTTTTAAAGTCACCCTTAGAAAAGTATCTCAGAAAAAAAAAAAAAAAAAACCTGCCATTTCTTCCCATTTCCTTCCTAAATTAGCAGGTTAAAACTAGGCTGAAAGTCAATTCTCTTATTTCTCTAAGTAAAAAGAACACAAGATACCCATATTTAATTCTACTACTCAATGTTACAAACCCACACAACCCAGGAGGAGTCCACATCCAAATTTTTAGTCAAAATTTCATCATTGTCTTCATTCATTTGATGGCGTATATGTACATATGACCCACTGAAACACAACTGATTAATTTTAAAATAAACCCAATAAAGATGATGAAAGAACAATCCTTTAAAGCACATCTTATGCCTCCGACTCATTTACCCAAGTCCTGAAAAAGCTATTTATCAGAAAGGCCACATAGTCCTTACTGGGACAGAGTTACCTGACAGAATCTTAAAGCCACATTGCTACATATTCCTTCTTTTCCTTCATTGTCAATCGTTTTGGTCTTCAGTACATCCTGGCTAGAACTTTAAGTAATCTTAACAATGGCTACTTCATCTTGACATAACCATTCTTTATCTTGCCAAAAGACATAAATCAATAAAATATTTTTACCAGTTTTACCTTTTTTCCCCAAGCAATCTGAATGGTTAAACAATTTCCAATTTAGAGCTCTATTAAATAATCCAGAACTTCAGTGCTGTGGTGCAGTGGGTTAAGCATGGTTTGTGATACCAGCAACCCATGTAAGAATGCAGGTTTGAGACCCATTTGCTCTGCTTCCAATCTGGCTTCCTGCTAATGCACCAGGAAATGCACTGGAAGATAGCCCTAATACATGGGCCCCTGCATCCACGTGGCAGTTCCTGACTCCTGGTTTCAGCCTAGCCCAGCTCTGGCTGTTGTGGGCATCTGGGGAGTGAACCAATAGATGGAATATCTCTGTGTGTGTGTGTGTGTGTGTGTCTGTCTGTCTGTCACCTCTAGCTTTCAAATGAATAAATTTTTTAAAGAATACTCCCCAAATTGTAGCTACTTTGAAGAAAGGACAGTATTGATAGTTTACACAGTTTTTTTAGAGAATAGTGGAGCATTACTTGTTGCTTTCCTTTCCACTCAAAGTTTCTCCTTAGGATAATTACAGAGTTGACAATATTAGAAAACATTCCTATTTTAAATACAATATTAGAAATATATACCACAGAAATCTAATGTTACCTTTTAGCAGATCTTCTCAATAATTTTACAAAATAGGCCGGCGCCGTGGCTCAACAGGCTAATCCTCCGCCTTGCGGCGCCGGCACACCGGGTTCTAGTCCCGGTCGGGGCACCGATCCTGTCCCGGTTGCCCCTCTTCCAGGCCAGCTCTCTGCTGTGGCCAGGGAGTGCAGTGGAGGATGGCCCAAGTGCTTGGGCTCTGCACCCCAGGGGAGACCAGGAGAAGCACCTGGCTCCTGCCATCGGATCAGCGCGGTGCGCCGGCCGCAGCGCGCTGCCGCGGCGGCCATTAGAGGGTGAACCAACGGCAAAAGGAAGACCTTTCTCTCTGTCTCTCTCTCTCTCTCACTGTCCACTCTGCCTGTCAAAAATAAAAAAAAAAGGAATAATTTTACAAAATAAATGAGAAAGCATTTCATTCAATTATTTAATCAATGCTTCATTGCTATAAGCAAAGCATATTAGAAACCATTATGGGAACAGTCAAAAGCTGGTCATTCTCATCAACTTTGCCTGTCACTGCTGCTAAGAAGGTCCATCTCAGCTCTCTTTATCTTTTTATTCTTTTTGACAGGCAGAGTTAGACAGTGAGAGAGAGAGACAGGGAGAAAGGTCTTCCTTTCCGTTGGTTCACCCCCCCAAGTGGCCACTGCAGCCGGTGCGTTGTAGCTGGCGTGCTGCGCCTATCCGAAGCCAGAAGCCAGGTGCTTCTTCCTGGTCTCCCATTCATGTGCAGGGGCCCAAGCACTTGGGCCATCCTCCACTGCCTTCCGGGGCCACAGCAGAGAGCTGGACTGGAAGAGGAGCAACTGGGACAGAATCTGGCACCCCAACCGGGACTAGAACCCGAGGTGCTGGCGCCGCAGGCGAAGGATTAGCCTAGTGAGCCGCGGCACTGACCTGCTCTCTTTATCTTAATCTAGGGTAAGACTGGATAGCTTTCCACAAACTACATCAATCTGATGCAGTTCTTTCCCAGTAATTAGGATGTGCAAATGGTTAAAACAATAACATAATAATTGTTTCAAAATGTTAAGTTCAAACTTTCTAATAACTACCTTAATTTCCCCCAAATTTATGAGTACATAGAAACACTGATTGCCATTATCAGATGTCACATGTAATGCCATTTTATGCCTTTCACAATTTAGTAATGTTAATAAGGATTTTGAAAGTCCTTTTTTCTAAAAAAAAATTTTTTTTATTTATTTGAAAGGCAGAGTTAGAGAGAGGAGAGACAGAGAGATCTATCATTCTGTGGTTCCCTCACCAAAAGACCACAATGGCTGGGATTGGGCCAGGCTAAAGCCAGGAGCCTGGAACTCCAGCTAGGTCTCTCACATGGGTTAGCAGGGCCCCAAATACTTAGGCCATCTTCCCATGACCTCCCAGGCAACTTAGCAGGAAGTTGGATCAAAAGCAAGGCAGTAGGAACTCAAACTGGCACTCTGATATGGGATGCTGGAGATGCAGGCAACAGCTTAACCTGCTGTGCCATAACAAGGGCCTTGAAAGTTCTTATTTGATGATTTGATTAGCATTATTTTAAGAGTGGTGTTAATTCTATCCTTTATGTTTCATAAAAAGATTCAGTACTTATTTATTTAAAAGGTAGAATGACAAGAGAGAGAGATGGTCCAACTGCTGGTTCACTTTCCAAATGCCCACAATGGGTTGGGCTGGGCTAGACTGGGCAGGCTGAAATCAGGAGCCCAGAACTCCATCTGGTCTCCCACATGGATAGCAGGTACTCAATTATTTGGGCCATCATCTGCTGCTCTCCCAGGCACATTAGCAGAAATAGGCAGCAGAGCAGCTGGGACTTGAACCAGGCACTCTGATATAGGATGCAGGTGTCGGAAGCAGTGGCTGAACTCACGGCACCACAATGTCCACATGTATCATTCTTTAAACCACAGATTTTTTAAAGAAGTGCATCTTACTAACAGAACGAGGACACAATGAAAAAAAAAGTGTAAATTACAAAGCATAAGACAAATGGATAGATGAATAGATAACTAAAAAACCTACAACCTACTTACAATTAAGTGATTTGTCACACCTCAGAAATCCAGTAAAGAGTTTAAGAGTCAGGCTCTCAATCGGGCTGAAGGTTTAAGTCTTACCTTAGCTGTTTATTAGCTCAATGATGTTCGGCAAGTTTTAAAATCTCTGAGCCAGGGCCAGCACTATGGCTCAGTGGGTTAAAGTCCTAGCCTACAGCGCGGGCATCCCATATGGGCGCCAGTTCGAGTCCCAGCTGTTCCACTTCCTATCCAGCTCTGTTATGGCCTGGGGAAGCAGTGGAAGATGGCCCAGGTCCTTGGGCCCCTGCACCCACATGAGAGACCTGGAAGAGGCTTCTGGCTCCTGGCTTCAGATCAGCTCAGCTCTGGCCTTTGCAGCCATTTGAGGAGTGAACCAGCAGATGGAAGATCAATCTCTCTCTGGCTCTACCTCTCTGTAACTGTCTTTAAAATAAATAAAATAAAATCTCTGAGCCTAGGTATACCAATAAATTGACAAAGAATGTAGACCAATGCCTGGAACATGACAACAACTAATACACAAGCAGTACTTTGTGTGTACCAGGCATTGTTCTAATTCATGTATTAACTTAATTAACCCTTAAAACAACTCTATGAGGTATTATCTCCATTTTATAGTTGAGGATTCTGAGGCATAGAAAATGGGTAACTAACCTAAGGTCACATGCTGTAATAAACAGAGCCAATACTCAACCTGCAGTAGCCTGGCACAGACACCTTGTGCTTTACTACTACACAAGTATATAATCAACAGTGAAAGCAAAAAAAAAAAAAAAGTCATTTCAAAAAACTAAATTCATTCATTCTTCCCCATAAAAGCAATCCTATGCCTGCCACATATTTCTGTTCAGAGTTTATAAAACTTCTCTTTTTATTCTATGTTCAATCTGAACTTATGGAAAAGTTAAACAGAGTGAAAAGGACAATGTTTAAAGTCATTTTGATAGTTTAAAATGAGAGCTAGTCATGTTGAAATAAGTACTCAAGTGCAGAAAACTGTAACCACAAAAGGAGTCAAACTACCCACTAAACACCCAGCAACCACTAAGTCCCTCTCTACTTTTCAGTATCCAAATGTCACAGTAGATGCACTACTGACCTGCACTCTGTAAAGACTTGGACTGCAGGTTCATCCGATTTTAACCTCAAGGCTCATTCAGGAGAGTCTTCAGCTAGATTCCTCTCTCCCTCCCTAAGAATCATCTCTATTCCCATCTCACCCTTAGCAAAAAATAAAACTAGCTGATGTGCCCAGACAGCCTCTTCCCAAATAACCACATCACATTCCTCCCCAAATGTAAAACACTTCACCTAAGTCAGAGATCCTTCTCGGGTCACCTGCTGTAGCCTATGGGCCACAGACCACTGTCCTATGACACATTCCTGAGTGAGCAGGAAGAGATGCCTGCTATAATTTAATCCTTCAGGAGCCAAGCTGGAAGAAGCATCACTTACAGTAGAGACCTGGTGTGTCACAGGTGTCTGTACTTTTATTACCTCTCTAATCTGCTGTAGGTGTCTTTTCCTCCACTTGTAAAATGAGGAGGCTGAACTAGAGGACACCTGAAATCTAATCTAATGATCTAGGATTCTGCTTCCAACTAACCACAGGCAGATAAGAAGACTCAAGTACCTCTCAGATGGTAACCACTCCTCCTCATCTAGCCCATACAAGCCTCCCCCTCCTTGCTTCCTTCTGGCGTGCCAGGATATTGGGAATAGCCCCTTCTGAAGGGTGAGAAACCAGGGAATCAGGGTGTCATACTGTACTGATCCAAAATCATTATGTTGGATGCTTATGTTCCTAGGTAGCCTCCTGCTGTATTCAAGCACAGTGTTTCTTTCTAGATGGGTCCCCATAACTCAGCCTAGGGGTAAGTAATATACACACACTTAGAAATAACTGTTGGAGACCCTGCCTACTGGAGGGTCCAAGGCCTGGTGGGGTACACATCTTTGGACAATACAGCCTGGGTGCTCACAATAAAGTTTCTGAAGGAGACGCCTCCTTCCAGGACTGGACAAGTGATAGTTGCAGACAGGGCTGTCCCTGGTCTTCTGTCAATGACAAAGAGGGTCTGAGACATAGCTCTCCTCTCTACCTCTTTCACGGTTTCTTACCTGGAGTAGGTCCTACCATGAGTCTACAGCACCCTCCCCTCCCCAGAAAAGTAAGAATGTGGCTCCTACTGCACTTTTTTTCCTTTTCAACCTGAAAAATTAACTTTACCAAAGCAGCTTTCATCATGTTTCCAACTCTATATATAATGATTCACTTTGTTATTGTACATGTTTTAAAATCTCAGAGTTGGATTATAAATGCTCAGCCTGTTTCTCCACATTTCAGAAAAGATAATATGGGGCTTTCCCTGCAGTCCCAGTTCTCAGCCTGTTCACAAACATGTCAGAACTAGGTCAAAATGCCTTCAAGTTATGTTTCATTCCAATTACCTCTTTCTGCTAAGTCAGAACAAACTTTACCTAAGTATCTCATTTTGCAGCTCTTCCAGGCTTCTTCCTAGCCACTCCAGCCTGCCTCTGCCTCAGCACGTTCTGTCATCCTGCATTGACTCTGCTTACTGAATCCCAATGCTACTCCACAACGCAAGGAAACATCATTGCAACAGGGATCCTCTAGATGAAGAAGATCCCTACAGAGTGAACCCAACCCTTCCTATTAGTGAGCTCTACCTCCAAAAACCTAGAAACTTTTAAGTAAGCTAAGGTAGAGGAACATCATCCATCAACCAGATAATAAAGCATATGCTATGAAAAGAGGCAGGAACCCAGCTGTGAGCTCAACTCAATTCCAAGACCCAGACCAGCGCTACCCATTATCCATGGCACAGTCCTAAGACAAAATTAAGAATCATCCTCAACACATTTATACCAAAGCACAATTACAACCAAATGCATAGCTGAACAGAAGATCTAATTTACCAACTCCAAACCTTTAGATAAAGGCTCTTTCTGAATAGACAGCACCTGTTTGTTATGCTTTAAAGAGATGATGGAAATAGCGGCAGGATCCAAGGCTCTCGGCTGCTGCAAAACATGGAATTCTTATAAAACAGCAGATCTTGGGGTCAATAGTGTGGCACAACTAGGTTAAGCCTCTGCTTGTCATACCAGCATTCCACATCAGAGTGCTGGTTCAAGTCCCAGCTATTCTGCTTCTGATCCAGCTCCCTGCTTAAAAAATAAAATAAGAGGTATAGTGTAATCTCCCAGTCATTTTTAGTTTTACTCTATCAGAAAATAATGGGGGGAGCATTGATTTAAGTGTTCAAGGTTAACCAGCAAAAGTCATTTTATAAACATTTGAAGCAAACGCTAGTATAAGGAACAGAATCACAATCCAGGTTTCTATTACAAACAAGGAGATGCCTAAGAGAGATTTCCCTCCAAAGACAAGCTCCTTTAGGCAAACCACAAACTCTCCTGTGTGGCCTTGTTCTGTTCCCCTGCTTGGCAAAAGGATCCACTGGAAAATAAGAAAAGAAAATCATGAAAAATAGCTGACTATTGTGGGCTTCCCAAAGACCAAAAAAAGGTGAATAAATTCTTCAAGAAATATGGTAATGTTCAGGTAGAGTTCTAGGTAAGCAAAGAAGGTCATAAACTTGCACAGCACTCCAAAATAAAAATGACTTTTGATGTTTTACAGAAAGAGTGAGTGGCTTTTATAAAGGGCAAAATAGTAATACTTTAGATTGTGTAGGGGCATCCAATCTCTGTCAACTATTAGCTCTGTTGTTTTAATACAAAAGTAAACAAACAAAACATAAATGAATGAGTGTAGCTGTCTTACAGTAAAACTTTCCTTACAGACTTTGAAATAATTTTTTTATAATTTTTACAAGTAATGAAATTTTTTTTAAGTTTAAGCCATTCAAAAATGTTTTTAAAAAGTCATACCCACGGGCTATAGTTTGCCAGTCTCTGTTCCATAATCTTTACTGTAGTTGATCTGACCTATCTCTAAAAGACTCTGATGATCAATTAGGTCACTACCATTTACATGACTCACAAATGGTAATGAATCTAACAACTACCTTATGGGTCAGAGCTGGCTGGGAATTAAAGAAAGTTTTCATACTTTGGTGCAGGCATTATGGCGCAGCAGGTTAAGTCATCATTTGGGATGCCCAAATCCCATATCAAAGGTCCTGGGATGGAGTCCCCTCTGTGCTTCCAATCCAGCCTCCTTGCAATGTGCTTCCAATCCAGTAGATGATGGCTCAAGTACTTGGTTCCTGCTATCTATGTGGCAGATCTGGATGGAGTTCTTGGCTCTTGGCTTTGGGCCTGGCCCAGCCCTGGCTGTTATGGGTATTCTGGAAGTCATGCAGTGAATGGAAGACCTCTCTCAGTATCTCTCTCTCTCCCTCCCTTCCTCCCTCTCACTCCCTCTGCTTCTGTCATTCTGCCTTTAAAATAAATAACTAAAACTTAAAAAAAAAAACTTTTCACCCCAATTCCATTCTTTTCCAATGATGCCATGAGGACACCTAGCTTTCTCATTCCCTACTGCATTAGAAGCAGTAATAAATGCTAAATCAAGTTCTGTGAAATCTTCAACTACTTTCACAAGATAACAAAACATTTCCAACCCACATACATTAAGGCCTCAAATATTCTATAAAAATGTAAATTATGGGTTAAGATTTCCAAGTCTCCTCAATTATATTAGAGTCCAGAAACTTTCTACAAAACACATTCATTGCACAAAATACAAGTAATAGCTAATTTGGTATGAGAACACCTGGCCCCATTCACCAACAACAGCCAAAAGAGAATTCTTGACAAACAATTTCGGATTATAATCCTAACAGCACAGTTAACTAGTTTGGTTGGGCATTTTACGACAAAACCTCATTTATGAAAGTAGGAAGTTTAGATTATTTTGGGGGTCTTTTCTAGTTCTAAAATACAACAATTTTGTAGTGAGTAACACTAATCATTGTATTTGACCTGGCTCACTGAGAACCTCAGCATATTTCTACTAAAGTTCATGCTGATGACATTTTCACTTTTCATTATCCTTCAGATAAGTGGAAGATAACTTCCTCTCTGCTCTTTATCTCTAGCTTTTCGGAAGGCCACCGAAAATGTATTTCTTATCAGGACAACTACTACCCTCTTAGAAATAATCCATTCTTAACACAGACATTAAGTGATTCTAAGGGAAAACTCAATAAAGTATAATACTTAAGAAATATTTCTAAAGAAAGAGATTTGTGTCTGCTGAAACTGTCATCTCCAAATTGTGCAGCTTCCCTACATGGAAAGCATAAATTCAGGCCCTTTATTTACCACAGAAATCTACCCGCAAAATCACTTCTTTCTTCACAAAAATCACAATAGTAAAATATCTGAACCACACTACAGACCGACTAAAGATTCAGCAGACCTGGATTTATTCCCAACAACTGCTACTTAGAAACTGGAAATGTTCACTTCTAAGCCTCAGTTTGCTTATCCATAGAACAGAGGTTATATGCTTGGTAGTAACAGAAATTATATATACATAAATGGGGTACAAATATTAAGTAAGAAGATACCTGCAATGCATTGTTAGATGGGAAAAATAATTCACAAAGCATTAGGAATAATATAGTAGCATTGTGGAGTTTTTAAATGCATACAGATGTCCTTGAGGACATTATACTAAATGAAATAAGTCAATCACAGGAAGACAAATACTGTATGATTCCATTTATGTGAGAAACCTAAAGTAGTCAAATTCATAGAGATAGAAAGTTGAAAGTTGGTTGCCAGAGGCTGGTACAGGGAAAAATAGTGAGTTGTTTAATAGGCACAGAAATTCAGTTTCATAAGATGAAAAGCGATCTGGAGGCAGGTGTTTGGTCTAGTGGGTAAGAAGCCAGTTAAGACACCAGTATCCCATATAAGAGTGCCTGAATTTGATTCCCAGCAAGGCTGCTGATTCCAGCTCCCCACCCCGGGAGGCAGCAGGTAATAACCCAAGTAAGTGGCTTCCTACCAAACACGTAGGAAACTTGGAGTGAGTTACTGGTTTCTGGCTCTGGCTCTGGCCCAGCCCAGCCAATGAGGTTAACTGGAGAGTGAGGCAGCCAATAGGAGCTCCCTCTGTTTCTCTGAGCTTCTCTCTCTCTTTCTCTCTCTCTCTCTCTCTCTCTCTCACACACACACACACACACACACACACACACACACAGAGTCTCTCTCTCTCCCTCTCAAAATTCTTTTTAAAAAAGACCTGAAGATTGGCTGCATAGAAATGCGGGTATACTCAACACTACTGAAGTGCACACTTTAAAGTGTCTGAGATGATAAACATTTTACCAGAATTAAAAACAAAATAAACTCTTTAAATAAATTAATTATGTTTTTTAAATTTTAGGTATAAAATAGATCTCTTTGGCAGAAGAATTACTGATGATTTTCAATTTCTACATGATACATTTCTTCACTGCTGCAAACATAGTACAAGTTCACTAAAAACAAACAAACAAATAAACAAACAAACAAAAAAAAACCACAAACACTCAATCCAGGCAGGAACAAGCATGTGCATTTTATATGTGAAGGAAGCCAAAAAGCTGTGAAATTTAGCAGCTAACAGGACAGTCTTAAAATAAAGATGAAATATTCTAACCGGGAATTGCAATTACAATCAGGATCAGAATAACTGGTTAAAAGAATTTTTAAGAATTCGGTATATTTCTGTTCTTAAATTTGTTGAGAAATACAAATTTTAAATGTCAATTATATGAAGTTTATATAAACTGAAATTGTGAAAAGACATTATAAAAATATATATAAAGAATAAATATTTCATTGTTAAATCTAAACCCTAACTATGCTATTGAGGGAATAAATGAACAAGCTTGAGTAGAAAGCAACACCTCAAATCCTCAGAAAGCATACAGACCACTCAGAACAGGCAATTATGTTACACTGCTACCAACTGGTGGCAGCACCCTTAAAACACAAGCATGGTAAACAGGAAAGGGAGGTCAATCCTCAAAACTTTGAAAGTAAAGATGTAAGAAGATAACCTACTCATAACAACTACTCTCCTTTGCAAATTTTATTATTTCCAATAAAACATGGACACTGGGGCAGACATTTGGCACAGCAGTTAAGACATAGCTAGGAATGCCAGCATCCCTAGTGGAGCACCTGGGTGTCAGCTGTGGCTCTGGTCCCAATTCCAGCTCCCTGCTAAGAGGATCTCCCTGGGAGGTAGCAGTGATGGCTCAAACAGTTGGGTTCCTGCCACCCACGTGGGAGACAAAGATTGAGTTCCCAACTTCTGTGCTTTCCAGCTCCTGGCCATGGCAGATATTTAGGGACCAAAAAAAAAAAAAAAACAAATTAAGATTTTTGTTTTTTTAAAAACAGACACTGTCCTTTAGAAAGGCACATTGACACTACTATAAATCAACCATGAAAAAAGAAGAAGTGGGCCAGTGCCACAGCTCACTAGGCTAATCCTCCGCCTGCGGCGCCGGCACACCAGGTTCTAGTCCCGGTTGGGGCGCCGGATTCTGTCCCGGTTGCCCCTCTTCCAGGCCAGCTCTCTGCTGTGGCCCAGGAAGGCAGTGGAGGATGGCCCAGGTCCTTGGGCCCTGCACCCACATGGGAGACCGGGAGGAAGTACCCGGTTCCTGGCTTCGGATCGGTGCAGCACGCCAGCCATAATGGCCACTTGGGGGGTGAACCAATGGAAAAAGGAAGACCTTTCTCTCTCTCTCTCTCTCTCTCTCTCACTCTCACTCTCACTCTGCCTGTCAAAAAAACAAAAAAGAAAAGAAAAAAGAACGAAGTGGGAAATGTACTGGAATTCAAGAAAGATCCCCCCTTGGATCATTCTTTAGGCAACTGTGCATCAGTTTTCACATACCTGAGACATAAATGAATGTACCCTATAAATGGCAAAATATCAGGAGTTCGCATTATTTATTAATTAATTAAATTACTATTATTGACTTTTCCTCTTCAATAATTGAACATCTCTGAAACATTTTTATTTATGGTCTGTTTATTTATAACAAACAAAATATATTATGCTTTTGAATGATAAAATGTCTAAATATAAAAGAGTAACAAATAACCTCCTTTGAACCATTCTTTTATATGCACTCCATCTTCTCAATTCAATTTAGAATTTTTCCCTGGAATTTTTTTTTTTTTTTAAGGAACATGCTCTACACTACTTCTCCTGAGCATATTTGTTTTTAAACTGTGAATTCAGCGTACTGTATCTTAAAACAGTGCTCCCTGTCAGTTGTTTCCACAGCCCATCAGCACCCAGGAAGCCCTGTGATACATGAAGAAGGAACTAAATCCCCTAGCATCTATCAGTAATGCCTGGTAGCTTTTCATAAAAAATGTGATATACATAATTATGAAAACTGGCAATGTTTTTAATGACAGAGAGGGAAACAGGGATCCTATATGGCTTACAAATGGACAGGAGACAAAGTGAAGTGGATTGAAACCCATGCTACTTAGGATCAACAGCCTTTAGATTGTCCTACTTTATACAATGTTAAAACCAAATTGGATTTTATATTTATCTAATATGACTTATTTGCAAAGACTTATTCTCATAACAAGTCATAAGCAAAGAATGATAAAACAGGAAGAAATTTTAAGTTATCTTGCCAGCATTACAATTTATTAACAAATACAGTTCAAATCAATAAAATTACATTCAATGGACCTGTCTTGGCATTTCACTGAGAATGTAAACTATTTCAGGAATGTGTGTGAATTTCTTACAGCAAAAGTATACTCTAAGGACAGATGATATCATAATGAACAAAACACAAAAGCCAGTGAACTTCCAGGCTTTATACAATAGCATTTTTAAACATAGTCACGTTTCAAAAATAGCTGAGGAAATAGATGAAAACAAAAATGCCAGGTTCCCACACACCATTTACCTTAAGTATATTCCTAATTCTACTTGAATCAAGTCTTTTTTAATAGAAATACACACTGGGGCCAGTGCTGTGGCACAGCAGGTAAAGCTGCCTCCTGCAATGTGGGCATCCCATGTGGGCACCAGTTCTTTTCCCAGCTGTTCCACTTTTGATCTAGCTCTCTGTTATGGCCTGGGGAAGTAGTAGAAGATGGCCCAAGTCCTTGGGCCCTGGCACCTGCGTGGGAGACCCGGAAGAAGCTCCTGGTTCCTGGCTTTGGATCAGCACAGCTCCAGCCATTGTGGCCATCTGGGGAATGAACCAGCAGACGGAAGATCTCCCTCTCTCTGTCTCTCTCTATCTCTGCCTCTCTCTAACTCTGCCTTTGAAAAAACAAAGAAATATCAAAAAAAAAATAGAAATACATATTAAAGAGTTGTAAATATTTTATCCAAAATATTACCATGAAAAATAAATCATTTTCAATCATTTCTGTGACTTATACAGTTTTTAAAAAAAAATTTTTAATTAATTTATTTATTTGAAAGAGTTATACAAAGAGAGAAAGAGAGGCAGAGAGAGAGAGAGAGGTCTTCCATCCACTGGTTCATTCCCCAGTTGGCCACAATAGCCGGAGCTGCGCCGATCCAAAGCCAGGAGCCAGAAGCTTCTTCTTGGTATCCCACGTGGGTACAGAGGCCCAAGTCCTTGGGCCATCTTCCCCTGCTTCCCTAGGGAATAGCAGAGAGCTGGATAAGAAGTGGAGCAGCCGGGACTAGAACCGGCACCCATGTGGGATGTCAGCACTGCCAGCGGCAACTTTACCTGTTATGCCACAGTGCCAGCCCCCAGAATTAGATATTAATTTAACATTATACTAGAGTATTTATCTCTAAAATATCACAAGATAAAAATAAGGATTCATAGATATTTCTAACACTAGATATAAAGAAGAAATACACTAAAAATAAGTACAAAAAGTAAGCTTGCTTGCTTTCAAAAGTCTATTTTCAGATACTATCATTTAGAATCAATGTTATTGAGAGACAGATTTCTTAAAGGTGGATATGTTATTCAGGTCACTGGGAGCAGTTCAAGCACAGCTTCTAAATTCTTCAAATTCTAACCCTGCCAGACTTTAAAAACACATCTACAGGGGCTGGTGCTGTGGTGCAGTAAGTTAATCCTCCTTGTGTGACTTGAGTATCCCATATAGTCCCAGCTGCTGCTCTGACAACCCAGCCCTCTACTGTGGCCTGGGAAAGCAGTAGAAGATGGCCCCAGTGCTTGGGCCCCTGCACCCATGTGGAAGATCCGGAAGAAACTCCTGGCTCCTGGTTTCAGATCGGCTCAGCTCCGGCCATTGTGGCCATTTGGGGAAAAAAAAACACACCTATAGCCTTTTTATTTCTTTTCAGCATATACAACATACCTCTGAATATTTAGAGATTATAAAAGCTGAATGCTTCATCCTTTCTCTCCACAAACTTGTCCATGATGAAATGATAAAACTCTGAGCCAAACGGATACCACAAAAGATCAAAGAATCCTTTAGGTATCTCCCTGGGCCCCTGACTACCATTGTGGGAGAAATCATTTTCAGAACATTGGGACTTTTATTCATAATTGAAGTTTTTCTGTTATATATCCAATAGACAATCATTTTCCATCTGGATCAAGTTATTCTGTTGAAAATATTTCCATACTAGTCAATGTTCATTCACATGAGTGCAAAAAACTTCTAAAAAGAAAAGAGATTTTAAGGTGGGAAACCATAAAAGTCAATCCTTTCAATTTAAAGAAGGGACAATAAACAATAGCCATATCATTCTGAGAGACCTTGACCTCACAGTTGTAGAAACAATTGAAGATAAGAGTTCCTGAACTGACTGTGGTCGTCCTGCAAAGCCACCCTCCATGCAACATGAATTGGATCGGCCACATCTGCAGCCTACAGACAACTCATTCAAAACCCCTTCGTAAGAAACTTTTTTTGCAATGCTTTTTAGTGTACCACAGGCAGGAGGAAATACACATTCCAGAAAGCTAATCAGTAAATGTATCTGACATTATAAATAACAGATTTTATAATATTACTGATTTGCATAGCTTTTTAATCTATAGTTCATAGTGAAGAATATTACCTTTAACACACACACACAAACTCATGCTGCTGTCACAAAAGCCCTTATAAAGTTAGCAGGTTCTATGTAGGTACTTGGAAAAGTTAAGGGAAGAAATACAATTAAAAGAAAAGTGTTCATTTTGGTTCAAAAATATTTTGAAATCCATGTATCTGAGGGAGGGATCTTTACAAATTTCACAGAAAATGCATATTATGAAAAAACTGCAAGGATGTCAATGTTTTGATATGAAAATAAACTTTTACATACCATTTTTCAATAATTTTTGACATACCTGAAATACAATGTGTTAAAAATATACAGTGTTATCAACTGTAGATAATTAACAAAGCATATAAATATAACCAAATACTAGATAAAAACAATATTGAATTAGAACCTTGAAATCTCAAAATAATAGATCTCAGTTGATCTCCAGCTAAAATTTACTTGATCAAACTTCAATGTTAAAGAGGCCAGCGCTGTGGCGTAGCGGGTAAAGCCGCTGCCTGCAGTGCCAGCATCCCATATGGGTGCTGGTTCGTGTCCTGGCTGCTCCACTTCCAATCCAGCTCTTTGCTATGGCCTGAGAAAGCAGTAGGAGATGGCCCAAGTCCTTGAGCCCCTGTACCCATGTGGGAGACCTGGAAGAAGCTCCTGGCTCTTGGCTTTGGATAGGCGCAGGTGCAGCCATTGCAGCCAACTGGGAAGTGAACCAGCAGATGGAAGACCTCTTTCTTTTTCTCTGCCACTGCCTCTCTGTAATTCTGCCCTTCAAATAAATAGATCTTTAAAAAGAAAAAAAAAAGCATGTTCATAAAACATGTTTTTTCAGCTTTATGCACACTTCCTATATTTTGGCTTTAGACAGAATACAGACATCAGATTATATTTTGCTAAAACAAGATAAGGATTCTGTATTGGAGTCTGGAAGAATAAGGAAATCTGACCACCTTTCCCTTCTTAAATACATCTGCTGTACTGACACTAATGCAATTATTGATCTGTCACTCAAAATTAAAAAAAAATGACAATAACAGTAGACTGTATCAAAAATGGTTTCTGGATACCATAACTGTTATACAAGACATGCCTCCTTCCAAGCTTGGCCAGAACAATCTCAAAGGCTTATGGGCTCTGTTACAAGTACATGGAATCCTTCTGAAAGGGCCATTACCTAACCTCTGTGACTCTACCACCTTCCTACTGGTCCTTTCTATAATTAACACACACATAAAGCCTCTCCTTTCAGCTCATTTATGAAGTGAATGTATCCTTTCTAGGAAAACAGACACCTGAGAGGCAGACAGCATAACAGAAAACAACACTAAAACCACTCAACTGCACTTAGCATTGGCAGTTCTCTTTTCTGTTATATTCTTTCAGGAGGAGGAAGGAGGATGGCCTCCCCCCCCCCCTTTTTTTTTTTTTTTGAAAAGGTTCATTTACTTATTTGAAAGAGCGACAGAGTGAGAAGGACAGACATTAAGAAAGAGATCTTCCACCAATGATTCACTCCCCAAACGCCCACAACAGCAAGGGCCAGGTCAGGCAGAAGCCAGAAGCCAGGACCTCCCACATAGGTCCAGGAGCACAAACACTTGAGCCGTCATCTGCTGCCTTCCCAGTGGGAATTCTCAGGAAGTTTAAACAGCAGCAGGGAATAGACACTCAGAAACAGGTGCAGGTATCTCAAGTGGCAGCTTAACCTGCTGTATGGCACAACATCCACCTCAAGAAGGTGGTTTTTAGGTTTGGAAATACATGCTCCTAATACATACACTCTTCTATACAATAATAATAGTAGCTTGATTTATGTATACTGCCTGGGTGACATTTCAACTGACCAAAATTAGACCTCCTGTTTTCTTCTGACCATTTGCAGAATAGCTTTTCCACCATATTCATGAAGTTTTAAAAGCACACTAGATAGGGTGCCAGATTCGCTGCTTCTACTCTGAACAAGTGTCCGTAACTTCTTCAGTGTTTTTTCACAACAACATTAATATACTCGAAATGCTTGGTACTGAAAAGGAATCCTGAAAAGACTACAGTCAAAGAAAACCTCATGTCCAGACAATAGAGATTAGCTATCAGACAACTGAGTTTTCAAAGAAGGATAACCCTTTGAGTGCTAGGACCTTAAAGTTTTACATAACTCTTACCATCAGAAAGCTCCATGATTATTTCTCAAAGAGGGCATGGCACTATGAGTAGTGTAAGCAGGATAATATTTCAGCTCACATACCTAGCCCCCAGACAGTACGGCCAGTAACAGTGACCAGTCATTGTGACACCACAAAGCCCACATACACATTTCCATGAGGCCCAGTGGGACAGTACTGCCCTCTTCACCATCACCTGTCTTCCCTTGCCATCTCGAGCCACACAAAGTACGGAAGAAGCTCGTTAACAACTCAACTATTTTAATAGACTATAAAAGTACCTGGATATGGAAAAGATGATGTGGGATATAGAACTAGCTCCTGCAGGGTTAGCTGCTTGAGCAAAAACACAAAAGGTCACTGTTTTTTGTTTCTCACTTCATGAAGGTATTGAGGTTACTTCCGAAGCCTGTACTGTTCAACAGATACTCAGTAGCCAGATATGGCTATTTACACTTAAGGTAGCTAAAATTAAAAATTCAGCCACACCAGCCACATGAGCTCAACAGACACTGCATTACAGAACACCTCCATCAACACAGAAAGTTCTATTGAAGAGCAAAGCCCTAAGGTCTCCTAATCATGTAGCCTGGCCCCTTATTTGAGGGTGGTCCATACTGCAAAGACAGAGTTCTTCATGGGCTATAAAAGTAGTAGTTACACAGTTGACAGTTCATCCACCAACTCTTTAACACTTGGCTTTGGAACATAATCCTAGGCACAGGCAACGTGACTAATAGAAATTTCAATACTAGAACAACTTGTTCAGAATTTACAGAATAGATACGCTCTTTCCTAAGTAAACTCTTCTACAGGGCGATATTGATCAGTGAAATATTAGTAGAAATGTACCTATCCTTTCTTTCCTCTCTAGATATCATCTTCTATGGGCCAAACTTTCCTTTACTGACCAAAGAGGAATGTCCAGTGGCTGGTCCACCATTCACAAGGTTCAGTGTCATCTTTTGAACCACAGAGATATTGAATTTTATTTGTTCCTCCCAAATTCACAGCTGTTCTATCTTCTGTCCTTCATTTGGGAAGTTTCTTCACAGGGTTTGTTGCTCAGATACTTAGCACATCTTGTAATTTTGCCCAAGAAGGGGTCTAGAAGGCTGGACTCCAAGTATCTCAGATATTTAGTATATACATCCTTGAAAAAACATAAGACTGCAAAGGTATTTTCTTATCCCTGTTCTATGTGGAGCTCTAACATGAGGGCAGTAATTCTGCTGTAATTCCCTATAAACAAAAGTTCTCCAATGTGGTATACCTAAGTTTCTTTGTAGGCCTACTATTCAAAAAAGGAAAGGAGAGATGCTTCAATTTCAATAAATTTGGAAGGCAGTATAACACAAGCATGCCTAAGTGCCATCCCTGTTCTACCATAAACTCACAAGCTCTGAGGACTTAAGCAGATTATACAGTGAGTCAGGGTTCTCATCTGTAAAAAGAGATGAGACAAGTTTTTCAGGCCAAGTTCTTAGCAACTAACAGGAACACAACATATTTTTGCTAGCATTAGTTTTGCCCTGGCTGTTTTCTTCTGCTTGAAACACTTTCCCTCTAATAGGGCATGTAGAGCTCCTTCTCTTTCTTTAGGTCTCTATTTAAATGTCGCCTCCTTAGAGAAGTCTTCTCTACCCACTCAAGTGTAGTATATGCCCCTGTTCTTCTCTATCATAGCCACTGTGTAGTTCCTTCCCACTACTTCTCACAATCTATGAGGTATTTCTATGTTAGTTTGGTTCTTCATTATCTGTTTTATTCACAAGACCATTTTCATGAGGACAATATACCCTAGGAGAATAGCAGTGTCTAGCACATGGTACATACTCAATAAATAAGTTGGCAGAAGGATAAATGAATGAATGTCTGGATTAAAGCAAGTCCTGCCTACAGGAATTCTCACACTTTTCCAAGAAAATTTGCCTGTGACTCTTCTAGAGGACCTAAAGTTATGCAGTATTTCTCCAACTTACTGACTACAGGAACCATTTTTTTTTTTTTTTTTTTTTTTTTTTTTTTTTTTTTTTTTTTACAGGCAGAGTGGACAGTGAGAGAGAGACAGAGAGAAAGGTCTTCCTTTTGCCGTTGGTTCACCCTCCAATGGCCGCCGCGGTAGCGCGCTGCGGCCAGCGCACCACGCTGTTCCGATGGCAGGAGCCAGGTACCTATCCTGGTCTCCCATGGGGTGCAGGGCCCAAGGACTTGGGCCATCCTCCACTGCACTCCCTGGCCACAGCAGAGAGCTGGCCTGGAAGAGGGGCAACCGGGACAGGATCGGTGCCCCGACCGGGACTAGAACCCGGTGTGCCGGCGCCACAAGGCGGAGGATTAGCCTAGTGAGCCGCGGCGCCGGCTAGGAACCATTTCTTATAGAACATGTTGATGCTCCAAAACTAATGTTTTATGGGACATGAAATGAAAAAAAAAATGAGTATTAGATATGCATTTACATGTTTTCTGGAAAGTATAAATAATATCCAAATGTCATCTAGAGATATTCATCCCCCTGCCTTGGCAGGAGGGTAGCTATTCATCTGAATCATGAGAAAACACTGAAGTACCTAAATTATATCAGGTGACATTCTGATCCCCTCAGATTAATAAATAACAGACATATTGAGAAAATGACAACTGATGGAATAAAGGAAAGACCTTATATCCTACCTGATTAAGAAGAGATTGTGTGTACATAAACAAACCTGCCATGAAGCAGCAGCATCAACAAGCACAAGTTATCTATCACCAAATCAACTTCCACAAGAGTTGGCAGTTTTTGGTTCAGTTCCCTAGACAGTGTTTCCCAAAAATGCATTCCACACATCTGGACATAAGTGTCAAACATAAAGAACTGGAATGTGCACAGTTAATATTGGAAGCCAAAAAATGAAAAATATATTAGTCCATTAAGGAGGTAAGAAGAAGTAGGGACCTCTAACCTAGAAGGTTACTAGGAAATTTGTAATGGCCAGGGGGTCATTTATGAACACTTAAAATTTTTAACCAGTTACTAAATTTGCAAATTGGGAGACTTTAGCACACAAAAAATGTTTCCTTGAAAAGTTGGAAGATCTCATCCAGAGATGACCTACCTTCCCCGATAGCAACTAATGACTAGAATAAATAACTCATTGCCTCATTTGATTTACCTGCCTTACCTTAGAAGTGCTATAGGCATTGTACTTGAAACTCCTTAATATATTCAGCAGATATGATCCACATCAGGAGCAGAAAACCAGCAATAAGGAAGACGCTAGCACAAACTAAGGAAAACTAGGTCATTAGACTGTGCTGCATCATCCATCCCATTCCATAAAACGGCTTCCTTTTCACTCAGGGTCACTTTCCATGGGTTCCCAATTAAGTGCCTACCCTTGCCATTTAAGACTTGTAGCCCCCTTCATGTCATTTATATCCATTCACCAGGAAGGCATTTCATACTGTTCAGGAGTATAATAATTATTATTATGCCTTTCCTGTTTTCCAAAAAGCTTTCAGGTAAATTAAGGTCTATATACATGTACATTACTGCAAAGCTACCTCAAGCCCTGGAAAGCTGTCTTGCCCAAGTAATAGCAGAGCCAGCACTAACAGCCAGATCTCCTAGCTTGGTAGTTATTTCTTCTAACTATCCACAAAATGCTTTTATGTGTGTTAGTTATGTCCTAGCAGAAAAGATACCGTATCAAATGAGACGTACTTTGAGAATTTAATAAAAGAATTACTTACCAAAGTAAGCAAAGGGCATAGGCTCTGGTGAACGGACAGTTGGATAACTTACTCTCCTTGAGTACCCCATTCTCCTACAAGGCTTCTTCCCATTGACTAAACCCAATCAGAAGACAGAGGCAAGAAGTCTGACCACAAAAGTCCATGTTTGTCACAACTACCACCACCTCTGGGCAGAAAGGAAGGCTAACAAAAGGTAAAAAATGAATCTGAAAGAGCTAATAGAAGATAACCAACACATCATTTATTCTCTGGTTATTTTTTTTGAAAGAAGGGGAAAATATACTACAAATCTTCCCAGCATCAATTCCCAACACAGAAACCACTGATAGCACTTCATGTTCCAGAACTAAGTACTTACTTCTTTTTTAGATTGTGGTCTCTATGACAGATCTCCTCCATGTCAAAATATTCCCTGCATGCCCTAATTAATCCATTATTAGCAGTCTTGAGTATAAAAATATCACCAAGGGCAGGCATGTAGTCCAGAGGTTAAGATACCCATTAATATGCTAGAACCTCTTGTAGCAGTACCTCTAGCTCTGGCTTCCTGCTAATGCATAACATGGGAGGCAGTGAGGGCTCAAGTACTTGAGTATCTACCAACTACATGGGAGGCCTGGATTGAATTCCCTCTCCTGGCTTCAATCCTGCTCATTTCTAGTCACCGCAGGCAGTTGGTAAGTGAACCAGCACATGAATGCACTTGCTTGCTCACCGGCTCTCCTCCCAAATGCGTGTATTTATCACCAAAGGTTTTCTTTTACTGTAAAAATCATTATACCCACTGGCTTTTCCTTGTTTGGATGTAAATATACCCTCTCATATATATCTAGTTATTTCTGTTATAAAAATCAGGCTATGTTTCCTCCAAGGAGTTACAGTTGTTCCCTTAGTCAGTGTGCTACCATTTATTATACATAAAAATTACTAGACAAGTAGACATGATATATTTTGGCAAATAATTATGCCCTTAATTTTCTGATACTTTTGGAAAGATAACTTTGAATCTCAGAAACTCAAATATATTTATTTACTAAACCCCAAAACATCTTTCAATCTACATGTTTGAAAAGAAAATTTAGAATCTTGAAGACATTATGCTAAGTGAAATAAGCCAGTCACAGAAGGATGAATACTGTAACTCCTCTTACATCAGACTCCCTGAGTAGTCAAATTCATAGAAACAGGAAGTAGACAGATGACTACCAAGGACTGGGGAGAAGGGTTCAGCTTCAGATGAAGGATGATAATGATGGTTGCATAACAATGTGAATGTACTTAATACCACAGAACCATATATTTAAAGACAGAGATAGAAAGATACAAAGATATAGCTATTTCACCACAATAAAAAAGAAAATTGAGAAACCAAGTACCTACCGCCCAGCATTTCCTTTTTTGCTTATGAAACAAAAAAATTTATTGTCTGTGCTACCTATGCAGTTCTATCTCAAAAATATATTTTACAATACAATCAAGAGTACTACTGATTCCTTAGCCAAAGTTTTGTCTGAAGTGTATTTAGAACCCCTCTTACTGCTGGATTTGAAGTTTCTAGATGGTGAAGCTTAAATTCACCCCTGATCCTTTCAAATAAACTCTGTTTTCCCTATCCCTAGTATCCAATCAAAGCTTATGGAATCCCTCAGGAACAGTATTTAGATTATTACATACCTGGTCCATGCCAAATACTGTAAGTTCACATATGATTAAGTCAAGATTTCTGTCATCAAGTAACTTAGTTAGAAGAGAATGAGAATATGGCTGAATAACATTTTAGCTTCCCTGAATTCAAGCACATGGTGTATTGCCTCAAAGGAAGTATGTGTCAGGATGGAAAAAATAGCTTAGGAACCCATGTGGCTTTTTCAAAACAAAAAATAACTATTCATAATAGTTCTAGCTGCAAACCAGCCTAATAAAGAGTGGAATGGATAGATAAACTGTAGTCATACAATGGAGCACTATAAAGCAAAGGGCATAAACAAACTACTGACACAACATCCTAGATGTAATTTACAAATATAGTGTTGAGGGGGTCGGGACAAAAATAACAGGTACTGTATCTAATTTCCATAAAACTTAAAATAGATAAAACTAGCACAAGGTAAAAGAAAGTCAAGGAGTAGTAAGCTTTTAAGGGTTCAAGTCAGGGTTAGTTATGGTACAGGGCATATGGTACTCAGGAATGCCAGTAATTTCTAATTTTTTTTTTAAGATTTATTGTTTGTTTGAAAGGCAGAGTGATGGGGTTCAGGGTTAGGTGGGGAGTTCCTCCATCTGCTGGTTCACTTGACAAATGCACAAAACAGTAGGGGCAGAGGCAGGCCAAAGAGAAGAGCCATGAACTCCATTCAGGTCTCCCACTTGGGTGGTAGGGCCTAAGTACTTGAGCCAAGATCCATTGCCTACCCAGGCACATTAGCAGAAAGCTGCACTGGAAACAGAGCAGCCAAGACTCAGACTGGCACTCAGATATGGGATGCAGCATCGCAAGCAACAGCTTAACCAGATGAACCACAACACTGGCCCCAGTGTTCTAATTCTTTTTTGTGTGTGTGATTTTCTTTTCTTTTTTTTTTTTTTTTTTTTTTGACAGGCAGAGTGGATAGTGAGAGATAGAGAGACAGAGAGAAGGGTCTTCCTTTTTGCCGTTGATTCACCCTCCAATGGCCGCTGCAGCCAGCTCATCGCGCTGATCCGAAGCCAGGAACTAGGTGCTTCTTCTGGTCTCCCATGCGGGTGCAGGGCCCAAGCACTTGGGCCATCCTCCACTGCCTTCCCGGGCCATAGCAGAGAGCTGGCCTGGAAGAGGGGCAACTGGGATAGAATCCGGCACCGCAACCGGGACTAGAACCCGGTGTGCCGGCGCCACAAGGCAGAGGATTAGCCTGTTAAGCCATGGCGCCGGCCCAGGGTTCTAATTCTTTATCTGGGATACAGTGTCATGGGTATGCAATTTTGTGAAAATTCATCAAGCTGTAAACATGATTTTTCTTTTTTGTCAGAATGTTTTAGTCAATTTAAAAATCTACTTTAAAATTTTGCTAATTTTGAGGGGAGAGAAACAGAAGTAAAACTACAGGTGTCCTATGATGATATACGCAATATAGAAAAATTTTAAAAAGAAAGGTAGGAAAATAGGGAGTGCCAGAGTATACAGATGGGTATGGAAGAGTATTTACAATTGTTAAGAGCCAGGGAAGGCTGAACAGAGGAGGAAATACCTAATCTGGAAGCTGAAAAGGGTGTGGATGTGAGCCTTGTTTTTTACAGGGGCAGTGCACACAACTGACAGCTCAGGGGGCTGGCATTGTACCACAGTGGATTAAGCCACTGCAGAGTGGTTTAAACCACTGCAAAGCTGAAGTCCAGGCTGCTCCACTTCCTATCCAGCTCCACTTTCTATCCAGCTCCCTGCTAAAGCACCTGGGAAACCAGCAGAGGGTGGTCCAAGTCCTTGGGACCCTGCACCCACATGGGACACCCAGATGAAGCTCCAGGCTCCTGGCTTTGGCCTGACTCAGCCTCAACCGTTGCAGCCATTTGGAGAACGAACCGGCAGATGGAGGCTTGCTTCCACGCTCGCTCTCTCTCTCCCCCCGTCTTCTCTGTAACTCTGCCTTTCAAATAAGTAAATAAATTTTTAAAAAGAAAGAAAAAGAAAGGTCAACCTATGAGTGCATACTGTAATTTACCTAACAGAATAAACTGTCCGCCTATTTTCTGTCTTTCCTTTTTTAATGTAAGTATAATACTAAGATCAGAACTTATTTTTTTACAAGATTTATTTATTTATTTGAAAGGCAGAATTACACAGAGGGAGGAGAGGCAGAGAGAGAAAGGAAGGCGGGGCTGGGGGGGGAGCTTCCAGCCCTTGGTTCACTCCCCAATTGGCCACAATAGTCAGAGCTGCACCGATTCGAAGCCAAGAGCCAGGAGGTTCTTCAGAGTCTCCCACATTGGTGCTGGGGCCCAAGGACTTGGGCCATCTTCTACTGCTTTCCCAGGCCATAGCAGAGAGCTGGGTCAGAAGTGAAACAGCTGGGTCTTGAACTGGGATGCCGGCACTTCAGGCCAGGGCGTTAACCTGCTGCGCCACTGTGACAGCCCCAAGATCAGAACTTTTTTAAAAAAAGGTTATTTCCTCATGTGCACACACAACAGAACAAAACAGGATTAAGCTCTTAAGGTAAGAAGATTCTGGGGCAGTTGCATAGGGTTTAAGCCTCAGCTTGGGATGCCTGCATTCTACATGAAAGTGCCTAGTGAGGAGTCCCAGCTCCTCTGCTTCCGGATGCATACCCTGGGAGGCAGAGGGTAAAGGCTCAGCTACTTAGGTCTCTGCCACCCACGAAGGAAACCTGAATGGAATTTCTGATTCCTGGCTTCAGCCTGGCCCTACCCTCTGCTACTGCAGGCTTTTAGGAGAGTGAACCAGTAGATGGAAGAGATCTCCACCCCACCCCTTGCCCCCACCAGCTCTATCTATCTAGTTCTGTGTTGTTCTGCATTTCAAATAAATAAACTAAAAAAAAAAAAAAAAAAAGCAGTAGGGCTGAGTTTATGCATACTTGAAAGAAACCAGGCCGAGGGGCCAGCACTGTGGCACTGCAGGCTAAGCCCCATTTGGAACTCCAGCACCATCAGACTGCCAGTTTCAGTCTTAGCTGCTGTGCTTTCAGCTTCCTGGCTTCAGCCTGGCCCAGTCCTGGCCACTGTGGCCATTTGAGGAGAGAACCACAGATACAAGATTTCTCCCTTTCCCTCTTGCCTCTCCTGTCTCCTCTCCTCCACTTCCTCTTCTTTCTCCCCTTCTTCCTCCTCCTCTTCTTCTTCTCTCTCTCTCTTTCTCTCTCTCTCTCTCTTTCTCTCTCTCTCTTTCTCTCTCTCTCTTTCTCTCTCTCTCCCTGTCCTCACAGGGAGAAAGAAGGAGGGAAGCTGAGAGGGAGGGAGGGAGGAACAAACTGGTCCAAGCTGTATAAGAACTTAGTTGAAAGGGAAATTATTCATTTTCACACCCTCACTCTACAGAGAACTCAATCATCGATCTCTCCACCTCTGAAGACACCACACACACACACACACACACACGTACGTTTTCTTTCAAAGATCACCAAACATATAAGGAAGAGTTCTAAAAGAAGAATAACAAAAACAGCAACCAAAGCACTTTTTTTAAAAATGTGGAAATCAAAGACACAGCATCAATAAAAATGGAAAATTAAAAATTTTAAAATTAAAAAAAAAACACCTCACAAAAGAGAAGCTATTACATCCTTGGAACAATAACAGATGCTAGTTTTCAACAGTGGTGCTGACAGAATTGCATGCTGTAATTGGTAAGTTTCTTGGACTACAAATGATACTGCAATAAAAATAGAGAAGCTGCCACTCACATTTTCAGTGTGCAGCCTGGTGAGAGTGCCGGGCCCCACAGCCGCGCTGTCCAAAAGGGCAGCCGCAGGTTACACGTGGCTTTTGAGCAACTGAAAAGAGCCAACACAAGTGAGAGTGTGCTGTAAGTGTAAAGTACACGCCGGATTCCAAAGTCTTAGCACACACTCACACAGCACCACGCACAACTGTGGCTCACTACACATTGAACATCCTTAATCCAAAAATCAAAAATGTTCCAGAATCTGAACATTTCTGAGGACTAACAGGACACCACAAGCCAAAACTCAGGCACACTAAAACAGCACATAAGACTACCTTCAGGCTATTGTGCATAAGATGTATATGAAACATGAAGCAGTTTGTATTTAGAATTAGCCCCATTCCCCAAGATAGCTCACACGTATGCAAAACTCCAAATCTGAAAGACTTCTTGTCCCCAGTATTTCAGAGGAAAAAACTCAACGTATAATAATGTTTAAAAGATCAATATATTTATTTCTCTTTTATTGATTTAGGAAGCACAGAGGGGGGAAATACAAAGAGAACGAGAGATAGTCCATCCACTGACCCACTCTCTATTTGGCCCCATTAGCCAGAGCTGTGCCAGGAGGAAGCCAGGAGCCAGGAACTCCATCTGTATCTCCCTCATGGGTGGCAGGGGCCCAGGAACTTAGGCTATCTTCCACTGCCTTCCCCAGCACATTGATAGGATGCTGGATGGGAACTGGACCCAATGCTCAGATATGGGATGCTAGGCTACAAGCAGCAGTTTACCTCCCTATACGGCAATGCTGGCTCCCTGAAATAACTTTTATATAGTACAATTTTAAAAGATAATATTTTGGATATATCAAGCTATATAAAAAGTATTACCAAATTAATTGCTTTAATTTTCAGCTGTTTGTTTTTACTTTGTTAATGTATCTTCTGAAAAATGCAAAATCTGATGTGTGGCTTATATATCATGTTTATATTCGAGAGCACTACACTAGATTACACATTCATTGAGGACAGGGTTGTATCTAAATAATTTGTGTGCCCTCTAGGGAGACTACAGTGCAGTAAACTCTGAGTTGGTATTTACTGAACAAATATATAAATAATGTAAGCTTTCACATGGTTAGTCATCAGGCATGTCATTTTGAATGTGTACATTTTGGAAGTTTATCCTGAGTCAATGGAGATAGTCAATTCACTGACCATTGCCTTTTGTTGTTTATTTAAAGTATTTTTGGTATTTGATAGATCACAATTTGTATACCCATACTTGATCAGAATTCAATAATCATTTTAATCACTAACCTAAATTATTTCAACTAGGATCATAAAGAATTCCAAAACCAAAGAAATGAAGCAATCTATGCTTTATCTTTTCAAGAGCGCCCTCTAGTGTTCATAATATTATACTAAGTACATTTGTCCACAAACATCAATTAGCTTTATAATAAAATTTATAATAATTAGGATATCTGCAAATTGTAATACATTAAAGGACTCAGAAATGGCATTTGGGTTTTTATAGGTCAGAACAGAAGTCAAACAGCTGGCACCCCAAAGCTAGCAAGGGAGAAAAATAATTCATAGTATAAGACTGGCTAGGGGATGGGGCCGGCACTGTGGCGCAGCGCGTTAAAGCCCCAGCCTGCAACGCTAGCATTGTTGCCAACTGGGAGTAAACCAGAGGATGGAAGACTTCTCTCTCTGCCTCTCTTTCTATGTAACTCTGACTTTCAAATAAATAAATAAATCTAAAAAAAAAAAAAGGAGGGGGGGAGACCTGGATGGAGTTCCAGCCCTGGCTATTGCAGCCATTTGGAGAGTGTATAGAATCTCGCTCTCCCTCTCTCTCTCCTCACCCACCCCACCCCAACTGTTCTCTTTCTGTAATGTTTTCAAATACATAAAGTAAATATTTAAAAAAAAGTATTTTCAAACTATGCATCTGAATATATAAGGGACTCAAAAAATACAACAAAAAGACAAACAACTCCGTGAAGAAATGGGCAAAGATCTGAATAGACATTTTTCAAAAGAAGAAATACAAATGGTGAACAAATATACATAAAAATGCTCAATATCACTAGCTATCAGGGAAATATAAATCAAGCCACAATGAGATATTATTCCAGTTACAATGACCATTATGAAAAGGCAAAAAATAAGAAATGCTGGCAAGAATATGACAAAAATGAGACCCAGGACTGGTGCTGTGACAAAATGGGTTAAGTTGCCACGTGTGACACCAAGGTGCTGATAACATATCAGGGGGCTACTTCACATCTTGGCTGCTTGGCTTTCCTTCCAGCTCTCAGCTAATGCAGGTGAAAAAAGCAGCAGAAGACTGGGCCCCTGTGACTCACAGGAGATAACAGAGTTCCTGGCTCCTGACTTCAGCCTAGCCCAGCCGGGGCCATGGACCATTTGGGGAGTGGACCGGCAAATGGAAGATTCTTTCCCTCTCTGTCTCTCCCCTTCTCTGTCACTCTGCAATTACCTTATACACTGTTGCTGGGAATGCAAATTAGTACAGACAGTATGGAGAACAATATAAAAGTTCCACAAAAAAATTACAAATAGCTCTGACATATTACCCAACTATCCCACTCCCAGGTATATACCTGAAGGAAATAAAATCAACCTATAAAGAGACACCTATACTTCCATGTTCACTGAAGCACTATTCACAATAGCCAAGAAACAGAATCAATTTAGGTATCCACCAGCAGATAAATGGATAAAGAAAATGTGGTGGGCCGGCACCGCAGCTCAATAGGCTAATCCTCCGCCTGTGGCGCCGGCACCCCGGGTTCTAGTCCCAGTCAGGGCGCTGGATTCTGTCCCGGTTGCCTCTCTTCAAGGCCAGCTCTCTGCTGTGGCCCGGGAAGGCAGTGGAGGATGGCCCAAGTGCTTGGGCCCTGCACCAGCAAGGGAGACCAGGAGAAGCACCTGGCTCCTGGCTTCAGATCAGCGCGGTGCACCGGCCGCAGCACGCCGGCCGCAGCGGCCATTGGAGGGTGAACCAACGGCAAAAGAAGACCTTTCTCTCTGTCTCTCTCTCACTGTCCACTCTGCCTGTCAAAAAAGAAAAAGAAAGAAAGAAAATGTGGCATATAAACACCATGGAATATTACTCTGTCAAGAAAAAGAATGAAATCCTGGCATTTGCAGCAAAGTGGATAGAACTGATTATCATTACACTGACAAATAAGCCAGGTATACACAAATAGCACAATGTTCTCTTTCATATGTGGAAACCTAAAAAAGTCAATCTGAACTTAAAATACTGATTACTAGAGACAGAGAAGGTAGGGAGATGGGGTAGATAGAGTTTGGATAGAGTATCAACATAGAGTAAGACAAAACTAATGGGTTCCACTGGTAGGTGTTTGGTAGAGTCGTTAAGACATGATGTCGGATACCTGCATCCCATATTGGAGGGCCTGGATTTGAGTCTCTGTTCCATGCCCGCCGTTTCCTGTTAATGTGCATCTAGGAGGCAGAGGTAATGGATCCTCGCCACCCATGTGAGAGGGCCAGGTTGAGCTCCTGGCTTCTGCCCTGGCCTAACTCTAGCTACTATAGAATTGGGAAATAAACTGGTGGGTGGGAGATTTTCTTTCTATCTCTCTATCTATCTATCTCTCCTACCTATCTCTATCTCTCTTTCTCCTCTCTCTCTCTCTCTCTGTCCCCCTCTATTCCTCCCCGTCTTCTGCCTCTTCCTTCTTTGTCTTCTCTCTCTCTCTTTCTCAAATCCAAATAGATTTTTGAAAGTAATATTGCACTTGCATCTTCTCACTTTGCAAGAAAAGAAGGCTAATGGACAGAATAATTATCAATTTGTGGGCAGTGCCTATGTGCTAATGAGGAAGCAAAGATTTGACGGGAGTACTATCCACAAAGGATTGGTGGCCAGGGGGTTGGAGAATAGGGAACGCAGATGAACAGACTATTTGACAGGACTTAGAGGACGAGAATACACACATCAGTTCTCACTGAGAGACCTGACTGCAGAAATTCTTGGTCATGTGCTTCGTCTCCTTGGCTGTTCTTCCCGCTTCCCTATCTCTTTAGACTGGAAAGCCCCAGTAGGTAATTTAAGGTCTCTTTTGTATACTCACTCCTTTAGTAATCATCTCAAATCCCATGACTTTGATGATACCTACAAACTAATTATGTGCAAGACCGACTTCCCTCTCTCCCTCTCTCTCTCCCTTCAGACTCATATATCCAACTACCTCCCTGATGCCTCAATTTGAATGTCTGAGTATCTCCAACTTTACACACTGAAACTCAGTCTTCCCACGAAGCCTGAACTCCCTTTCCTCACACTAGCCGTCACCCTTCTAGCTGATGCCAAACGGGACTGTAACCAGCTGCGCTCTCCAAAGAGACTGATATCTACCATGATTTTTTTTTAATAATAGATTAGAAAAGTGAAGTGGCTGGGATTCATTCATTGTGACCATGGCATACTGAGAAAACTATCTCACAGTTCCTGCTACCTAGATCCCTAAGATGGTCTGGACTTTGTCCTCTCTAAAATCTAATACTTCAGCTTCCCATCAGATTCTAAAGTTTTTCACTTTTCCTTATATTAGCCAGGGTCAGTTTCTGCTGTTTGCAAATAAAACCACTTGTCCTACACAATCACAAGCTGCCAACTAACTGACTCTGATTTATTTCCAGAGTCTTAGTCCACTTTGTATTTCTACAACAAAATACTTGTGACTGGTATATAAGTTGTTTTTTTTTTTTTTTTTTGGACAGGCAGAGAGAGACAGAGAGAGGTCTTCCTTTTTGCCGTTGGTTCACCCTCCAATGGCCGTCGTGGCCGGCACGCTGCAGCCAGCGCACCGCGCTGATCCGGCTTTTAAAAAATAAGATCTTAAAAAATTTTGAGAGACAGAGATACAGACAGATACAGCAAAGCAGCTCTCATTTGCTGGCTCACTCCCCAAATACCTACAATGATCAGAACTGGTCCAGATAGAAGCCAGGAACCAGGAACTTAAGCCAGGTATCTCACATGGGTGGCAGGAACCTGACAACCTGAGCCTTCCAAGCTCTATATTAGCAAGAAGCTGGAGTCAGGGGCTGAAGTCAGATATTGAACCCAGGTACTCCGATGTGGAATGCAGGCATCTTAACCTGCATCTGAACTGCTAGGATGAATGCCAGCCCCTGGAAAGAGGTTTATTTAGCTTACAGTTTTGGAGGCAGGGGGTTCAAAATAGGACTGTTGCATTACAACGTGGCAGACAGCATCTTAGGGTAGGAGCACACACAAGAAGAATGGCAAGTAGGCATGTGCATAAGAGCATGAGAGAGGTGGTACAGTGAGAGAGAAAGCAGACAAATGAGCTAAGAAAGCCAAGCATGTGTTGTAATACCTGCTCCAGCAGTAACCAATCCAGTCTCCTGAGATCTAACCCATTCCCAGCAGGTGAGAGAGAATCTTCTGCAGGTGATGCCCCATGATCTAATCCCTTCTCTAGGGCTCACATCTTAAGATTCCATCACCTCTCAGTACCCTTACATTGGAGATCAAGCTTAGAAAACAAACCATATCCAAACCAAACCACCACTAACTCTCAGTTGTCACCAACCCTCACTCCCTATCCCCCTTTCCACTTGCAGTTCAGATGAAAAAGCAAAGTTACCTACTATGAATTATAACAGACTTTGATCATACATGCATGCCAAAACTATTCTAAGAATCATTTGAAACATTGTAAAAGTTAAAATTATATTTCACCAAAGTATTTGTTTCCAAATTGCTTATGTCAAATATTCAGGGGAAACACAATAAGTAAGAAATATTTAACAGTATTCCTCTTGCATCTAATCTAAAACAGCCCCTTACCACAAATTCTGTAACCCTTACTTCTGATCTCATACAATCTCTATTATAGCAGCTAACCTCAATCAAACATGGTAATTATTTCTAACTTCATGAAGGGAAGGGACCATGTCTCCTCTCTGTATCATGATGGGAGGCTTGATAAATATCTGTTGAATTTTGTCAAAAGTGATACAGAAAACGCTTCAAATTTTTTTTAGCAGTCACCGTATTTCCAATGAGCTCTGAGTTCTTATGATGCTGATTATCCACTACTAGTGTGTCAGTGTGAATGCTTTTGTGATCATATTGAAAAAACAGGAAATTATTATGAGTCTACAAATTACTTCATTGTCTTCATAGCTCTAATTCATTATTTAGTGCATGTCCAATTTCATATACCTCTATAAAACATCAATACCATATTTATTCACCTGCATTCTTCCCATCTCATTATTTTCCTTAGTAAATACCTTGTATTTAAATAAAGGGGTTGGGAATTAGATGGGTAAAAAGAATTATCTAAAAGAACTGTAAAACGCTCACCAAATTTCTGTCCTTATCCCATGGTTTAGCCCTAAAATACCTCACCACCAGGGTGAGCATGAGTATCTAAACCACTATACAATTCTGAAAAGTTACAAGATGTGTTTTTCCCCAAACATAACTTTATACAGGACAGCCTCACACATACATGGGTAAGCGCCATCTGGTGTCAAAAAGAATTACTCCCAAACCTAGTCACCATCAACAAGATCAAAATTAAGGACTGAGACCCAAGCCACGGAGAGTTCTTGCTCAAGATTCAATTTTGTTAATGATAGTAACAGTCATGGGATTACTCAGTCAAGGGAAATGACAGTTTTTAGGTAAATATTATGCCTGAATGGTCATTAGGACAATGTTGGTTCAGCCATTTTCACTTTCTTGTAGGAGCCCCTTAAACTTGAAGTAGAGGAAGTAAACAATGCCTGCACTGAGAACCCACTCTGGCACAGGTGTTGGGCACATTTACATAGTTGTACCCCATTTAATCCTCACAGCAACTCAGTGAGGAAATTATTCAAATCCCCCACTGTACTACAGAGGAAACTGATCCTCCAATATTAGATAATTTATCTTAAGTGGCACAGGCGTTAAATAATGGAGTCACCTTCCCATCCACTCCCTCAGCTATTACTAGATCATTGGGAGGAAACTGGGGTACAATAAGTGAAGTGAAGTGTATACAAACTTACTGAGCACTTAGTTTACACTACACAGAACTGTCTCCAACATGAACAAGAGGGACGTGCTGTTCGGTAACAGACTGTCCCTAGACTCTGGGATAACCACACCATTAACTCAAAGCAGACAGAGCCCATCTTAGTCTGCATATGATGAAGTGTAAAAGAAAGAGCATGGAGGCTGGCATTGTGGTGTAGTAGCTAAAGCTACCACTTGCAATGTTGACATCCCATTTGGGCACCAGTTCATGCCCCAGCTGTTCCACTTCCAATTCAGCTTCCTGCTAATGGCCTGGGAAGAGAAGCCAAAGATGGCCCAAGTGTTTGGGCCCCTGCCACTCACATGGTAGACCTGGAAGAAGCTCCTAGCTCCTGGCTTCAGCCTGGCCCAGCCCCAGCTGTAGCAGCCATCTGGTGAGTGAACAGCAGATGGAAGATCGATCTCTCTCTCTCTCTCTCTCTCTCTCTCTCCTCTAGCCCTTTCAAATCAATCTCAGGAAGGAAGGGACGGAGGGAGGGAGGGGAAGAACTTTGGTGTCACCCAAGTATGAAGAGCACAGTGCTAGAGTTCCAGACCAGGTGTTCACAGTAGACACACTACTGTCACGGAGCCTACACTCCTGTCCTTGAATAATTTCCAGTGTAGTGGAGACATTGTTAGACAAGTAGATCCTTCTGCACACACTGGGAGAGGCTACTTAATCTATAGCCTGTTGCAGACAAAAAGAGTTTCCTAGAAATTACAAAATATTTAAAGAATGCCCCTTCACAAGAAGAGCAGGTTTACAAGTTATTCATGCCAACTTTCAGAAGTTTCTTCTCTCTCTCCCTCCCTCCATCCATCCCTTTGACACACACAACAACTGTGCTGAGATAAATATGCACAAACTGGAGCTTGCACTCTGACTGCAGTTCTCCAGCATACATGCTCTTTGCAATTAGGTTCAATTATTCCGTTTTTACACCTTCACAGAATGAGACCAATTCCACCTTAAGAAGTGAAGAATTTAACAGATAATGTCACAGCTGAATAAAAGAGGGCAAGAGGCAATAAGGGACCACTATCAAAATTCCAGAGCTGCAGTAACTAATATACTTTTTGGATATATTTTTAATAGTAAGAAGGAAGAAGATGAAAATCATTGATAAAGGTGGATCTGCCTTTTCTTTCTTTTCCTTCCCTAAATAACTCATTTCTAAAGCCAAAGCAGGGCCAAGCAAGGTAGGTATCTTTGCTGGCTGGGGACACACAGTGAGGGGAGAAGGCAGCACTCTGACAGGGAGAGTAGGGTGAGGAGAGTATCTATGCAGGTAGACAGCCCTGCACGGGGCATCAGGATGGAAGCAGTGTGTCTAAGAGCAGAGAGCAGATAGGCAGGCCTGAGAGCCAGGGTTGTGAGGATGGTGTCCCCTGCAGTACAGGGAGAAGAATGTAGAATAGATTGGACTTTGGAGCCCAAACAGAAAGATCAGGGCCCTGAGAGGGGCTACTCAGCAACTGGTATCAGAGCCTATACCTGTCAGAGCCATAGTCAGGTGAGAAGGGATGTTAAGAGACACTGGTTACATAAGGGTGGAATGAACAATTAAGTAAATGTATTAAGGATAAAAAGTTCTAGGTTTCCCACTGTCAGGGAAGGAACCAATATAGAAAGAAGAAAAATGGAATGAACCCTGAAGATTAGACTTGAATTTGAGGTATCAATGTGGACTCAAGATTTCAAGAGCGCTGATAAGCACTAAATATAAAAAATAATTTACATGAAAATGTGCACACAACTGTGTATGTGTACATATATTCCCTTGCTCTGTCCCAAGAAGGCTGGGTGCAGCAACACCCAATGGCAGTAAGCATACTTGCTGCCCAGATCTTGACTTCTATGTATTTTTCTCCACTAAAAGGATAAAGGGAGCCTTGGAGAAAATGCTGGTTCCAAGGCCAGAGTGGGGAAAGTACAAATAAGTTTGGAACACGTTAGAAAGGAATCATGTCCTCAAAGAATGACAAGGATATTTCCCAAAAATTCAGATACCAGTTAGAAGGGTTTCCCCCAGGCCAAATCTAGCACAATTCAAATATCAAAATAATGTTGCTAGCAACAAATGGCAGCTCGTTGAATAAAGCAAGAAAAAAGGAGCACACACTGGTGTAAGGAAATAGAAGTTGGATAAAGAGTTTACATAGTTTCAAAGTGCCCCTTCTAAGATACTTCTTAACTACAAAAGGCAGCAGAGTAACTTCATAGTAGAAAATCCTCTCAGACACCACCTCAGTCAAGTGATCAAAACGAGGCTAATCAACAGCAGCACAAATAAAATCATATGCCATCTGATAGCACACAATGAGGAAAGCACAGCATCAGTCCAATGACATTCTCGCCAAGGGTGCACATATAACCTGACTTAATCATGCAGAACCACTGGACAAGCCCAAATTCAAGTACATTCAACAAAATAACTGGTATGTATTTATCAAAAGTATCAAAGTCAGGGCCAGCATTGTGGCACAGTGGGTTAAGCTCCCGCCTGGGACACCAGCATCCCATATGAGCACCAATTCGAGTCCCAGCTGCTCTACTTCCTATGTAGACCCCTGCTAATCTGCCCTGGGCCCCTGCTACCCACTTGAGAAACCTGGGTGGAGTTCCATGCTCTTGGTTTCAGCCTGTCCCAGCCCTGGACGTTGTAGCCATTTGGGGAATGAACCAGCAGACAGACGATCTCTGTCTCCCTGCATGTGTCTCTCTGCATCTCTGTCTTCTCTCTCTCTCTCTCTCTCTCTCTCTCTGTCTCTCTCTCTTTGTAACTCTACCTCTCAAATAAATAAAAAATATTTTTTGAAAAAAGTATCAAGGGCTGGCGCCATGGCTTAACAGGCTAATCCTCTGCCTGTGGCGCCGGCACACTGGGTTCTAGTCCCGGTCGGGGCACCGGATTCTGTCCCAGTTGCCCCTCTTCCAGGCCAGCTCTCTGCTGTGGCCTGGGAGTGCAGTGGAGGATGGCCCAAGTGCTTGGGTCCTGCACCCACATGGGAGACCAGGAGAAGCACCTGGCTCCTGGCTTCAGATCAGCACAGTGCGCAGCCATTGGAGGGTGAACCAATGGTAAAGGAGGACCTTTTTCTCTGTCTCTCTCACTGTCCACTCTGCCTGTCAAAAAAAAAAAAAAAAAGTATCAAGGTCATGATGAAAATCAAGGAAAACTGGAGAAACTGTTCCAGATTGAAGGAATCTGGAGAGACTAGCCACTAAATGTATGGCATGATTGTGGACTGAACCCCTTTGCTATAAAGCACATTAATGGAACCACTGGAACTGGAGTACTTTCAGAATGATGGGGTACCATGTCAGCTCTGTACTTTCAAATGGTTCTGGAAGGAAAAAAAAATAATGTACTGTCCTCTCAACTTTTCTGGAAACTAATTATTTTTATATAAAAATTTTACTTAAAAAAAAACAAGCAGATCAGGATTGTTTGAGGGGGCCTCCAATTTAGAGTGTCAGTTGTTCCTTATGACCATCATCAAACAGAAGGGCTCAGCTTACACAATAACAAGCACTAAAGGGGGAAAGGCCCAGAGACTTCAAGGTCAAGGGGCTGCCAGGCCTAGACACACCACAATGTAGAAGAATCTTTGGAGGGAGATTGAGGAGGCCATGGGCTGTACTGGTGTATTGAAGACACACAGCATTTGGAACAATTAGGACTCATGTAAAGAAGAGGGGTCCAACTGGAAGATGAATTGCCTGGTTCCCTGACAACACAAGTGAAGAATGTGTAAGATGACTAAGAACAAAAGCATGATGGAAATGATGGTGTTGCATGAAGTATCTGAGTGGAGCATGTACTGTGTAGGACGCTGCTGAGTATGTGAGTACGAAGCTAAGGAGGCTCATGGTAGCTAACGGTGGAAGGCCCGGGATTTTAGGTTGAGATGTCTCTGCTTAATCTGCTAGGCAACAGAAAGATATTAAAGGATTTGAAAACAATATCCTGGTTGTGGGAAAGATTAGGAGAGATTAGAGGCAGGAAGATCACTTGAGAGATTACTGTAATAAGATTATAAGGACTGAAATAAAGAGAAGAATTGGAGAGATTTATGAGGCACTACCTATTTGACAGCATTTGCAGCAAACACACATAAAGGAAAGAAATGATGAAGATTATTATGAGCCTTGAAAGTACCCTCAAGAGAAAGTGAGCTCTGTTAGGAGGAAGACATGAGATGGACCTAGTAATCTATGTCTCACTGAAAATATCCAACAGGCAATGGGAGTCAAAAAAAGATACATACACATTCATGTACACGAGCTTTCTTCAGGGTGCAGCATAAGAAAGTCTTCCAAAGATAGCACATTGAGAATTTCTTAATTAGGAAGATACAATACAAAAAAATATAAGGTTCAAGTAGTCAGAGAAAGTACGCTATGTTATGCTAGATGTTTTCCAGGTCTACTTCCTGCCTTCCCCACCCTGTTTGCCCTCTGGCTGGTCTCCACCAATGGGAGACCCCAACAAGGGATCAGAGGGCAGAACAGGAGGGCGCATCTTACCGCAGTTCCGGATGCAGAGCCAGCACAGGTTGGCACATATGAAGGCCACAGCCTTTCTCCTTTCTTCACAGCTTCTCCAGGGTCCAGTGACTGCTGCTTCCCACCATCCCTTCAGGACTAAGGGCAGTAGCCACTCACTTCTACTGCTAGCCTCTGGGACCAGCAAAGAGATCCTTCCTCACTCTGTTTTCCTGCCTACATCTTTGTGAACAGTCATTTCAATCAATTACTACCGCATTGGGTTATGTTCTGCTTTCTCCAGGATCTTCATTAACATGTCACAGCTTCACCCTACCTTTGTTGTTGATAACAATGTCTATAAAGTATATCAAAGCATTTAATGTCCACCGCTAACCCTACACAAAGCTCTAGGCAGCAACGTTTTCTGGGAATCAACTGGTCCATTCTATCATTGGTCTCCCTTCTTTTTACCTCTCCCTCATCTGGTGAGGGTTCTCCTCATTCCATTTATAAGTACACTGGCTCACCCTTCCCTCCTTATGGCTCCTCTCTTTGGAGATGTCTGCCAATGGCCTATAGGTATACCTGTCACACCAAAGGATGGGAGGCAGAAGGGGACAGGAACACCTCAAAGAATGATTGAGCCAGTTCTAACCATAGCCTTTATGACATTTTACATATTTCCATGTGCCTTCATATGTTTTTAACAAGTAATTCCCATAAGATGTCTTGGGGTAGATGTTTGTCCGAGCAAATAAAAGAGATAAAGTATATACTTGAACCCAAAACCTCAATCCAGCTTGCATGCTGGAGCCCAGAGGAATCCAGCACAGTTCATTTTATCTGCAACAATTCACAGAGAAACAGGGAAAAATAAATACTGCTTTAAACCACTGAAATTTGAAGTGGGTTTTTGTTGTTTGTTGCTTGTTGGCTTGTACTATTACTACACAATTGCTGACTGATACAATCATTCTATAAAGGAATCTGCAACTCCCAAAGCTAGATGCTCACAAGGCCCAGAAATGGACACTTCCAAGTGTGTGCCAGAAGCAAATGGTTCTCAGACCAAATTATACATAATACTTCTTTTAGAACAAATCATTTAAAAAACCTTCTTCAAATACTACTATAACAAACTTAACAATCTACCTGTTACATCAAATTAAAAATATAATATCATAACTATAATGTAAATGAGAAACAAACAATATAATTTGTAATCAAGGCAGCATTAGGATTAGGCAAAAAAAAATGTTTAGAGTACAAAAAATGAAGCAAAAGCTGAGCCTGCATTTGCAGGATTCAAATTATCTCCTTCAGTTTTACACCAAAGCAACCTCATTTGCCACACATTAGTCCTGGGCTTGTTTAAAATAATATAATTCTAAAATTATAATCATAATAATAATTCTAAAAATATGCAGATGTGGGGCCAGCACTGTGGCATAGTGGGTAAAGATGCCACCTGTAGTGCCAGAATCCCATATGGGTGCCCATTTGAGTCACAGCTGCTCTACTTCCACTTTGTCTCTCTGCTATGACCTGGGAAAGCAGTAGAGAATGGTCCAAGTCCTGGGGCCTGTGCATCCACATGGGAGACCCAGAAGAAGCTCCAGGCTCCTGGCTTCAGATCAGCCTAGCTCCAGCCATTGCAGCCATTTGGGGAGTGAACCAGCAGATGTAAGACTTCTCTCTGTCTCTGCCATTGCTTTTCTGTGACTCTGCCTTTCAAATAAATAAATAAATCATTTTTAAAAATAAGCAAATATTTTCATGACTTTGGTAGAAGGCTTAATTAAGTTGACAAACATATGCATACCTATACAGCATTATCATGAATGCAAAAACCAACATATGCAGATTAATCCATATGTGCCGGATTAGGGATTCAGGATATGCTGGATGGTACTGCAATCATGAGTTTCCAAAAGGGTAAAGAATTCTCAGTAAAGTTCTGAACAAAGTAAGGTCTTCCACTGTGACAAAAAATGACCTAAACAGAAGATCTCTGTGAGTGAGACGCCAGTGGAAAGAAGGGGCCATGAAAGAAGGAGGTACCTTTCTCTGAAGGGAGGAGAAAACTTCCACTTTGATTATGGTCTTGTCTAAATAAGATCGGAGTTTGTGAATTCAAGAGACTTCCATAGCCTTTGCAGCTCATGACAAGAGCCTCAGGTGATTCTGATGTCATAAATAAGAGTGTCAATTGTTAAATCAACAGCAGGGGTCACTATGCACTTGCTCCCATGTAGGACCTCTGTCCTTAATGTGTTGTACTACGAGAATTAACGGTAAAGCTACTAGTCTTCAAACAGTACTTCATATTGTGTGTCTGTGTGGGTGCAAACTGTTGAAATCTTTACTTAGCATAGAGTTGATCTTCTGCATATAATTAAAAATGAATCTTAATAAAGAATGGGATGGGAGAGGGAATAGGAGATGGGATGGTTTGCGGGTGGGAAGGTGGTTATGGGGAGAAGAACCACTGTAATCCAAAAGTTGTACTCTCGAAATTTATACTTATTAAATAAAATTTTCTATTAAAAAAAAAAAGTAAGGTCTTCCCTCAACTTGCATGGTAGTTTTGATGGTTAAAAACAATAGCACATATTAAAACCCTGCCAAATATACTTTGGGTTTATATACAGAATGGAGATTAGAGGCAGATCATTTTTTTTTTTATTTTTATTTATTTGAAAGAGTTACACAGAGAGAAGGAGAGACAGAGAGAGGTCTTCCAGCCACATTCCCCAGGCCAGGCCAGGCTGAAGCCAAGAGCCAGGAGATTCTTCCAGGTCTCTCACGTGGGTACAGAGGTCCAAAGACTTCGACCATCTTCCATTGATTTCCCAGGTACATTAGCAGGTAGCTAAATGGGACTTGGAAAAGAAGGTACATGAACCGGAGCCCACATGGTATAGGCGGCTATACTTCAGCTGCTAGGCCATAGTTAGGTCATTTTATAAATGGAGTCTTTGTATGTAAGAATACTTGAGGGGCTGGTGCTGTGGCATAGCGGATAAAGATACCACCTGCAAGGCCAGCATCCCATATGGGCACCAGTTATGAATGTTGGCTGCTCTATTTCTGATCCAGTTCCCTGCTATGGCTTGGGACAGCAGTAGAAGATGGCCCAAGTGCTTGGTCCTCTGCACCCACATGGGAGATCTGGAAGAGGCTCCTGGCTCCTGGCTTCGGACCAGCCAAGCTCCAACTGTTGAGGCCATTTGGGGAGTGAACCAGGAGATGGAAGACCTCTTTCTCTCTCTCTGCCTCTGCCTCTATGCAACTCTGCCTTTCAAATAAATAAATCTTTAAAAAAATACTTGAGGGGGATATTCAAAAATTGTGTGGAACACTGGTGGACATACATATTAGGGACACCAGACATCCTTTGTCCTAATCTTCTCAATGTCAGTAAGGTTAACTTATGATAATTTAAGATGTCCGCCACAAATTTCCAGACTTTTCCTAACGCATTCCCATCACCATTGACAATACTTTCCCTTAGGAAATTCTAAATAGATTGTTTATTCATGGTGGAATAGATATGCTGTGGTATATTCACATGATAGAATACTACACAACAATGAATATAAGTGAACTAGATCTACAAAATGGAAAATCTCATAAATTTCAATAACAGAATGAAGTTGCAGAGGGGTATGGATGTAGTCTCTCATGTAAATGTTTTAAACTCGGAAAAATTACTATTGTCTGTGAATATATTAAATATGTGAGAACAATACCAACTTCAAGATCATGGTTGGCAGTAGAGAAGGAAGGAAGGGCAGAGAGGATGCAGGAACAGCTCTCCATGAATAGGTAAGAGGTTTGTTTTCCTTTGTTTTTAAGATTTATTTGTTTATTTGAAAGAGCTACAGAAAGAGGAAGAGGGAAGGGGAGGAGAAGAGGGAAAGAGTGAGGGAGGGAGGAGGGGAGGGAGAAGAAGAGGGGGAAGAAGAGGGAAAGAGATATCGAGGTCTTCCATCTGCTGGTTCACTCCCCAAATGGCCACAATGGCCAGTGCTGGGCCAGGCCAAAGCTACGAGTACAAGGACCCAAACACTTGGCAAGCTTCTGCTGCTTTTCCCAAGCCATTAGCAGGGAGCTGGATCATAAGTGGAGCAGCAGGACTCAAACAATAGCCCAAATGGGACCCCAAACCCCATTATGCTGGGTGATAAAATTGTCATTTTAAGTGTTAAAGTGATCATATTAAGTGTTAAAGTGAACATATAGATGGGATTAAGTTTAAAGTGACCATATAAATAGGATCAAGTGTCAGGTAATTATAATAGAATTAAAAAAGGAGAGAACGTTCCAACATAGAAAGCAGTCCACACAGCAGACTCATAGAATGGCAACTGCTTTAAAGTAACATTCTGACCTCAGAATTAGCCCTTAAGTTTTCCTGATCTGGCTGAAAAGCAGGTGAGAGCATTTCAGGCATAGAAAGCCAAGACATTGTGGCAAAAAATATTCTATATGAAGGTTCTCTGTGAATGAGACCCTAGTGGAAAGAAGTGGCCAAAAAAGGAGGTACTTTTCTCTAACGGGAGGAGAGAACTTCCACTTTGCTTATGGACTTGTCTAAATACTGACAGTGTTTGTGGATTCAAAAGGCTTCCATAGACTAGGCAGCTCATGTCAAGAGCTTTGGGTGGTCACTGATGTCATACATAAGAGTGTTAATTGTTAAATTAACAACAGGAGTCACTGTGCACTAACTCCCCATGCAGGACCTCTGTCCTCAACGAGTTGTATTATGAGAGTTAACTGTGATACTTGTTCTCAGTTTGTGTGTGTGCATCTATATGCAAATTGTGAAATCTTGACTTAGTATAGAGTTGGTCTTTTGTGTATAAAGTTAATTGAAAATGAATCTTAATGGAGAATGGTACTGGGAAGGGGAGAGGGAGGAGGAGAACGGGTGGGAGTGTGGGTGGGAGGGCAAGTATGGCGGGAAGAATAACTATTTTCCTAAAGTTGTACTTATGAAATTTGTATTCCTTAAAAAATAATTTAAAAAGAGCCTATATGGAATACTGGCATCATCAATGGCAACTTTACCCGCTACACCACAATGCCACCCCTAAAGGCTTATTTTTTTTTAAATAGATATAACAAAGGAAGCATACAAGTCTTGCAGTGCTAAAAAATTAAAAAAAAAAAAACTTATCAGAAAAAAAAAAAAAACCTCACTATGATGAGAGCCAAAGGTGCACAGGAGTCACCCAGAAAAGTATCAAAGGCCAAAACTGAAATAATTTATTCAATAAAGTAAATAAAGCAGTTATAATCCAAAGTATAAAATAAGTTTGCATGAACCCATATTGATATAAAAAATTATTGAGGGGTGGGCATTTAGCTTAGTAGTTAAGATGCTACTTGGGACACCTGCTTCCTGTATCAGAGTGCCTGAGTTCTAGCCCCATTTCTGCTTCCAATTATGTCTTCCTGTTGGGAGATAGCAGGTGATGGCTGAAAGTAGCTGAATCCCTGTCACCTCTGTGGGAGAACTGCATTGTGTTCCTGGCTCCTTGGTCAGGCTCAGGCCTGGCTGTTGCAGGCATTTGGGAAATGAACCAGCAGATACGGATGTCTGTCTCTTTACCTTTTAAATAAATTAATTAAATAAATACATTCCTTTAAATTGAATTAGTAAATAATTAAGAAGACGCCTTTCAGGTGGGTGAAAACTTGAATACACAAACAGGAAATGACCAGACCATATATAAAAATAGAACACTGATCCACAACCAGCAACAACCAGTCCAGAAAAGCCAATTTAGAGGGCTATGGACTGAATATGTCATCTCAAATTTCATACATTTAAACCTAATCCTTGCTGTGATGGTAATTGGAGATGAGACCTTAGGGATATAATTAGGTCATATGGATGGAGCCTTCATGAATGAGATTAGTGTCCTCAAAAGAGAAGCAAAAGAATGCTGCCTCTCTGGTCTCTACTATGTAAGGATACAAGGAGAAGACAGCCACCTGCAAACCAACAAGTCTCTCACCAGATAACAGATCTGCTGGTATCTTTTTTTTAAGCGTTTTATTTATTTAGTTGAGAGGTAGAGTCACAGACAATGAGACAGAGAGAGAAAGGTCTTCCTTCCATTGGTTCACTCCCCAAATGGACGCAATGGCTAGAGCTGGGCCAATTTGAAGGCAGGAGCCAGGAGCTTCTTCCAGGTCTCCCATGCAGGTGCTTCTACTACTTCCCCAGGACACAGCAGAGAGCTGGATCGGAAGAGGAGCAGCCAGAACTAGAACTGGCGCCCACATGGGATGCTGCTGCCACAGGCGGAGGATTAACTCACTGTTCCACGGCACCCTGCTGGCATCTTGATCTTGGACTTCATAGCTTCCAGACTGTAGGAAATAAATTTCTGTTGTTTAAGCTACTCAGTCTATGATATATTTGCTACAGCAACCTGAACTGACAAGTATGTAACTTCCAAGGCATTTAACTCAATAATCAGGCTTGATCAATTACTGACAGCTTCCCTGATTTTTTTCCCCCAGTTTTGGAACTGGAGAAAGCTAATTATGCACCAATAACCAAGGACATAGGATGCCCACCTCTTTTTTTTAAACTTTAATCTTTTATTTGTTTGTATGGCAAACAGACAGAGACAGAAACAGAGACTGACACAGATATCTTCCCATCTGCTGGTTCACTTCTCAGTTGCCTGCAATAGTCAAGACTGGGCCTGGCCAAAGACAGGAGCCAGAACTCTGTCCACGTCTCCCACGTTGGCAATAGGGATCCAAGTACTTGAGCTGTCTTCTAGGTAGCTCACCTTCAGCTGCCTCATGCCAACAGCCTCCAAGCCACTATAAAGCTGTCTCACTCTCTGCCAAACGCAAGTAATGGTGGCTGAGTCCCTTGTTATCACAAGCCCTAATACATAACCTTAACTTGTTCTCATTTGGCTAGCCACCATTTGTTTCCACAAGGGAAAAAAATTATTCTTCAAGTTGGGCTGTGCAAAAAAATGTCCTTCCAAAGATTACAGTGTGGAAAAGAGGGGTAGGGGAAGAACCTTACAGTAGAGAACCTGATAAACACCACCTCAGCCAGATAAAGGTCAATGTCAACAGCAATAAGTTAATACTACATTATGACCAAAATGGCACTTTTCCTCTGTGATCTTCCTCTTAAGACTCATGATCCCAGAAAAATCATAGGAAAAACATCAGACAAATCCCAGTTAAGAGACAGTCTAAAAATTCCTAGCCAGTGCTCCCCAAAACCATCAAAGTCATCAAAATCAAGGCAACTCTGGGAAACCACTACAACCAAGAAAAGCCTAAAGAAACATGACTCATAAGTGTAATGTGGGATCCTGGGTACTGGAATAGCAAGCAACATTAGGTAAGGACTAAGGAAATCTGGATAGAGTGTGGACTTCAGTGAACAGTAATTGCTAATACTGGTTCATTAATTTTTTTATAATTTTTTTATTATTTGACAGTTTTTTAGACAGTGAGAGAGACAGATTTTCCTTCCATTGGTTCACCCTCCAAATGGCCACTACAGCCGGAACTACACCGATCTGAAGCCAGGAACCATGTGCTTCCTCCTGGTCTCCCATGTGGGTACAGGGGCCCAAGCACTTGGGCCATCCTCCACTGCCCTCCCGGGCCACAGCAGAGAGCTGAACTGGAAGAGGAGCAACCAGGACTAGAACTTGGCACCCATTTGGGATGCCAGCGCTGCAGGTGGAGGATTAACCAAGTGAGCCACGGCACCGGCCCCATTAATTTTAACAGTTAGTATGGTATAACAGCATGCAAGATGGCAACAATATGATACACTAGGGATGAGGTTTATGGGAGCTCCATATTGTTGCCACAGCTTTCTGTAAATCTAAAGTGTTCCAAAAATATATGGTTCATTTTTTTAAGATTTATTTTATTTATTTATTTGGAAGTCAGAGTTACACAGAGAGAGAAGGAGAGGCAGAGAGAGGTCTTCCATCTGCTGGTTCACTCCCTAATTGGCCACAATGACCGGAGCTGTGCCGATTTGAAGCCAGGAGCCAGGAGCTTTTTCCAGGTCTTCCATGCGGGTACAGGGCCCAATGACTTGGACCATCTTCTACTGTTTTCCCAGGCCACAGTAGAGAGCTGGATTGAAAGTAGAACAGCCAGGACTCAAACTGGTGCCCATATGGAATGCCAGCACAGCAGGCAGCAGCTTTACCCACTATGCCACAGTGCCAGCTTCTATATGGTTCATTTTTAAGCACACATATTTTTAAAAAACAATATGAACACATACAGCAAAACGTTGATATATTTTAAATATGGGTAGTGGATCACCCTGTTATTATATTTCCTGTATTACTTCCTTTTCACTTTATATGGATAAAAATATATCAGAATTTCTTTTTTTATTTTTTAATTAGTTTATTTGAAAGAGTGAGGGACAGGACGAGCCTCAGAATTTCAATAGGGGCTGGCATTGTGGCATAGTAGTATCGGGCGCCAGTATCACATATGGGCACCGGCTTGTGTCTCCGCTGCTCCTCTTACAATCCAGCTCTCTGCTGATGGCCTGGGAAAGCAGTGGATGATGTCCCATGTGCTTGGGCCCCTGGGCCCACATGGGAGACCCAGAAGAAGCTCCTGGTTCCTGGCTTCGAATGGGCTCAGCTCGGCGGCTGGGATCATTTGGGGATCTTCTATCACAGCAGATAGAAGACCTTTCTCTCTGACTCTTCCTCTCTCTGTAACTCTACCTCTCAAATAAATAAATATTAGAAATCCTTCTTTAAAAAAGAATTTCAATTATTTTAAGTCCTACAAACTTAACTCCAACCTAACCAACATATTCTCCCTTTTCTACCTTCCATTAGCCACTTCAGCAGTTTTCAGAAGGCACCAAGAAATCTGACATCCTCACATTCACCAAGCAGCCTGCAAACTGCAAGGGCAAGGTCCAAATCCAAGTCCAACACAAAGTTAAATCTTTCTCTCAGCCCCTTATTGATACCGGTTTACTCCTTTATGTTCCACACGTTTTACTTTGAATAAAAATTGATTATGTGCCCATTTCTCTTTCTACGTTCAAAACCTCAAGGTACTGAAAACAGGAGCCATATCCAGGTCATCATTCCAATCCTCCACACCCAGCCAAGCACTGTGACTTGGTAATAGTATGATTCAATGAATTTGTTATTTGATGGGAAGAGACTATAGAGATTCAACATCAAAAGTCCTATTCTGCAGTGCAACTCATCAGTAAGAACAAGATCTGGGAAGCAATGAATGAATTAAAAGTACCCATGAGGTTTAAGAAGCTCCAGAAAAAGTGTGAGTGAAAGTAGGCAACAGAATACAATAGGTTAATGAATAAAGTTAGAAAACAGATAATAAGAAGCTGGTGCTGTGGCGCAGTGGGTTAAAGCCTGAAGCACCCGCATCCCATATGGGTGCCGGTTTGAATTCTGGCTGCTCCACTTCCTATCCAGCTCTCTGCTATGGCCTGGGAAAGTAGCAGAAGATAGCCCAAGTCCCTGCACCCACATGGGAGACCAGGAAGAAGCTCCTGGCTCCTGGCTTCAGATCGGCTCAGCTCCGGCCATTGTGGCCATCTGGGGAGTGAATCAGCGGATGGAAGACCTCTCTCTCTGTCTCGACCTCTCTCTGTAATTCTTTCAAATAAATAAAATACATCTTAAAAAAAAAAGATAATAAAATCTTATTCATTTTCAACAGCAGTGGAGCTCCTGTTGCTGTCATATACTTCTCTTTAAAACTTAAGGGAACTAAAAAAATTTTAGGGGAACTAAAAGACACACAAAGCACACACACACACATATATGGCTATGAAAAAAGGAAGAGGGGTGCATTTATATACACATGAAAGAACTTCAAAAAGTTCATAGAAAATTCATAGTATCTTTTTTTTAAAGATTTATTTATTTGAAAGACAGAGTTACAGAGAGAGAGATAGAGACAGAGAGAGAGGTCTTCCATCTACTGTTTTACTCCCCAGATGGCTGCAACAGCTGGAGCTGCACCAGTCCTAGGCCAGGAGCCAGGAGCTTCTTCCGGGTCTCCCATGCGAGTGCAGCGAAGCTTTCCTCTAAAGGCAAGGTGAAGACAGTATCATTTCACTAACAGTTAGGCTTCCTCCCTAGGAGGATATATGAACTTGATCTAAACAATTTTATATCTCTAATAAATAAATCAATCTGAAAGGACTAATTGCACTTTTCAGTCTTCTGGCAAGCTTGTCAACACTAAAAAAGAAACTTCCATAAAATGAAGTGTCAAAAAGTGTTAAATGCATTCACATATGAACACAATACTTTAATGAAATAAATGTAAATGATGGATATAATAAATGAATATAAAAAGGAAGTGTAGTCTACTAAAAAGATAGTGTTTTAATGTCTAAGTATTCATATATCTTCATTTGTTTCTGCAAGCTACAAACAGAAGAAAGAATTTTATATTTTACTTCTAAGTCATGCTTAATCTAGAATGTCAGCTGGTCCTGAAACAATGCTACAGAAATGTTCAAGACACAGTAGAGAAAATCCCTGGCCTGAGACTATTGCTACACAACCCCCTCCCCTGAAAGTCCCAGCCTGCTCACCACACTCAGCAATATCATTTAGGTGTTCGCTTCAGACTGAGAAATAATACACCTCTGTTTTCTCATAGCAGCTAGCCAGTTTTCACACAAGTGTACAATTTAGATCTTCTCCAGTCCAGATCAGCAGGTTATTTGCCCTTTTTATGTACATTATTACTCTTCTCCACATTTATTCACAGTTAAAACTGAAAATGTTTACCTTTAAGTCATAGTTTCCTTTAATTGTCCTTTTAAAACTACAGAAAATGCTATATTATTTTCTGTAGGTAAGCTGTAAAAAATAACTCAGTGAGGCCGGCGCCGTGGCTCAACAGGCTAATCCTCTGCCTTGCGGTGCCAGCACACCGGGTTCTAGTCCCGGTTGGGGTGCTGGATTCTATCCCGGTTCCTCCTCTTCCAGGCCAGCTCTCTGCTGTGGCCCGGGAAGGTAGTGGAGGATGGCCCAAGTGCTTGGGCCCTACACCTGCATGGGAGACCAGGAGAAGCACCTGGCTCCTGGCTTTGGATCAGCACAATGCGCCGGCCACAGCGGCCATAGGAGGGTGAACCAACGGCAAAAAGGAAGACCTTTCTCTCGGTCTCTCTCTCTCACTATCCACTCTGCCTGTTAAAAAAAAAAAAAAAAAAAAAGAAACTCAGTGTAAAAACCAAACATTCATAGTAATATTTTTATAGCCCAAACTAATTGATGTCTGCATACCTGTGTTCACACTTAATTGCCATTGTCATCACTTCTGTACTTTTCCTCCTAAAACAGAATTTGATTGTTCAAATAATGGAAGAGAAAGACAAGGTATTTTTTAGGATAATGACTTTCTCTAGTTGATTAAATTCACCATGAGATTTTTTTTATTACATTTTCAGACTTTTACTGAATGATAATTCATACACAACTGCCAGCTCAGAGGGAAAAATAGAGAACTTAGTTTCTAATGTTTTAAAATTGTAATTTAGGCTCTCATGCTTCATCTCTTAAATAAAAATATATAATTTTAAGCTTTCCTGAAAAAGCCATTGTGAAAACAGCCAAACATTATATTTCTATAACATAAATAAGCTAAGAAAACAAAAAGGATTCTCTCTAAACCATAATGTTAACTCTGAGACTGAACTGAAAAAAGTAGAATTTTTTGGTTTGAAATAAAATATGCTGGTGACAGCGGACAGATTCCTACACACACACACACACATACACACACACACACTTAAACCAAACTGCAGGGAGAATGAAATGCTAACCAGCTCACACAGTTCTTAGTCTGAGACACTACACAAACCTAAACATGTCACAGAAGAAGAATCAACTGAGTCAAGTGGGTATAATAAATTACAAAATATCCCCAATGGCATTATTTTATTAGTTCTATTAGAAATACTCAATGCACAGTACCTATCAAAAAATGAAAAAGACCAATTTAGCATGGAAGTAAAATCCATTCTCTTATTCCCCAGACAAGGAGACTAAAATTGGAAAAGTTCAACAAAAGGAAGAACTATAAACATTCCACCAGCGTGTATTTCTACTCAAAGAGTACTTCAGAATAGTATTATAGCTGACTGCAAAATAAAACAAACCTCTAATTCTAGAGCACACATAAATCCAGACCCAAACTGCTTATGTGTAAAAGCTACTTCTTTAAGACTATTTTATGACTTGGGATGTTTCTACTGTTTGCACCGTTTTAAATTGTTAAGCTTTTTATAATAAAACAAATAGTCCTTTCTCACTGACCCAAGAGATCTCTTTAAAGTCCTCAAACATTTTATAGGCTTGCTCAAACTTTCTGACACTTAACCAAGATCTTTTATTAGAAGTGGAGGTCAACTTCAAAACCAAGATTAGAGTTTTCTAGAGTATAACTATTATCTTTCAGTGTTCTAAAATTCAGAGGGAAATTAAATGCTCTCCCATATGAATGTTTCCTTATTCTGCTGAAAGATTTAGTAACTGCAATTAAACAGTGACTCCTCTAACCACAGCCACATCTAACATAAAATACTGCTACAGCTAACTGGGCCTGTCCGTTTCCTATTTTAGCACAGTAGGTAGTTCAGGAATGCTTGCTATATTTAAATAATGGGTAAGAGTAACACATGAGCAACTGTCTTGCTCTATTGTAACGTCAAAAATGAGTTTCATTACTTATTTTCTCTCTTCTGGAAAACTCAAAATCTTTTCTAGATATCTTTACAATGTTATCGCAAATACAATCAGGATGTTGGGAGATAGATAACATTTAATGTTTGCAACAAACATTCAGTAGTTTGGGACCAAACAATCTAAAAGTCCATTCTCATAATTGGTGCAATGTCAGAAAGAATATCTAGAATAAAAGCAGATCCCACTATATATTTATATACATTTTAAGATTTATTTATTTATTTGAGGCCGGCGCCTTGGCTCAATAGGCTAATCCTCCACCTGCGGCGCCGGCACACCAGGTTCTAGTTCCGGTCAGGGCGCCGGATTCTATCCCGGTTGCTCCTCTTCCAGGCCAGCTCTCTGCTGTGGCCTGGGAAGGCAGTGGAGGATGGCCCAAGTGCTTGGGCCCTGCACCCACATAGGAGACCAGGAGAAGCACCTGACTCCTGGCTTCAGATCAGCGCAGTACGCCTGCCGCAGCGGCCATTGGGGGGTAAACCAACGAAAAAAGACCTTTCTCTCTGTTTCTCTCTCTCTCTCTCACTAACTCTGCCTGTCCAAAAAAAAAAGATTTATTTATTTATTTGAAAGGCAGAGCTATAGAGAGGCAAAGGTAGAGAGAGAGGTCTTCCGGTCTTCCATCCGCTGGTTCACTCTCCAGATGGCCAAATTGGCCAGAGCTATGCCAATCCAAAGCCAGGAGCCTAGAGCTTCTTCTGGGTCTCCCTTGTAGGTAGAGGGGCCCAAGGACTTAGGCCATCTTCTACTGCTTTCCCAGACCATAGGAGAGAGCAGGATTGGAAGTGGAACAACCAGGACTTGAACCGTCACCCATATGGGATGCCAACACTGCAGGAGGCAGCTTTACCCTCTACGCCACAGCGCTGGCTCCCCCACTATATATTTTAACCTGTCATTTCACTATGAAACCAAGCCTATAAAATACACCCTTCTTGGGAAACAACCTAGTATAATGCCTTGGATTTAAACAGTACTTTGTAGTCTAAAATTCACTTTCTCATTCATGTTACCATCTCATACAAAGCTGCATTCTAATCAACAGACAAATTCTATCACCAAGCTGCAGGCCAAAGGCAACTATGTCAACCACACAACCACTCACAGAATGCTGAGGGAGGTGCCAATTACAGGTTCTTTTAGGATGTATGAGCATTCTTTACACTGTGGTATTTGTCCAGCAAAACACCTTCTGTCAATGCTGTTCCAGCCCCATATCTAGAAGATCTATGAGCTGTTCTCGGCCCCTCAGCTAGTCATAATTACACCACACTATTCCTTCTTCCCCATTCGCGTTTCCTCCTCTGAACTTTTCCATTCGTTCTGGCTTGGGCAATCACTTCTTCTGAATGCACAAGAATGCTTTTTCTTCCCTTGTTTTTGGACTCTTGCCCCGGTTTCCTCAGGAAAATCCTTCCATGTCTCTGAGTTTCTGTTGTGAGCAAAACAGTAAGGCCAGGTTTCAGTGTGGCATATTCACAACACCCTCCTCTGACGCAGGAGAAAGGAAAAGCTTAGCAGGTGAAGTAAAATAAGAAAAGGATCACCAGGGCCAGCGCCGTGGCTCACTTGGTTAATCCCTCCACCTGCGGCACTGGCATCCCATGTGGGCGCCGGGTTCTAGTCCCGGTTGCTCCTCTTCCTGTCCAGCTCTCTGCTGTGGCCCGGGAGGGCAGTGGAGGATGGCCCAAGTGCTTGGGCCCTGCACCCGCAAGGGAGACCAGGAGGAAGCACCTGGCTCCTGGCTTTGGATCGGCGCAGCAAGCCGGCTGCAATGGCCATTTGGGGGGTGAACCATCAGAAGGAAGACCTTTCTCTGTCTCTCCCTCTCACTGTCTGTAACTCTGTCAAATAAAGTAAAATAAAAAATAAAAACGAAGGAAAGGACCACCAGTGCCTCCACCTTGGATGGACTTCAAAGCACCCCTTAACTCAAGCACTCACCCTTTCATGTACTGTCACTGAGCAATGACCACATGATGAAAACGCAAAGATGAAAACTCACAATCCCTGCTTTCAAGTTCTTCCGAGTATCCTAAGGAACAGTCCCCACCAAAGTACTCCACAAGTCTGCAAATTCTAATCTGTATTCATAAAGGAAGCTGCTTCCCTAACAAAATGCATTTTTTTAAAAAGTTTATTTATTTATTTGAGAGGTAAAGTTACAGATAGAGAGAGGGAGAGACAGAGAAAGGTCTTCCTTCCGTTGGTTCACTCCCCAGATGGCCACAACAGCTGGAGCTGGGCCAGGAGCCAGGTGCTTCTTCCAGGTCTCCCATGCAGGTGCAGGGTCCCAAACACTTGGGCCATCCTCTACTGCTTTCCCAGGCCATAGCAGAGAGTTGGATTGGAAGAGGGGCAGCCGGGACTACCACATGGGATGCCAGCGCCACAATCAGAGGATTAACCTACTATGCCACGGGGACAGCCCCTCATTCTATTTTGAACAAATTTTCACCCCACATATACAAAGAGAATACCAGGTATATTACAGGATATAAACAGACTGTGAACAAGCCCAGGGAATCTAATAACCAATGATAAAGCACTATGCACAGTGTTTGATTAACGTAAGAACTTAATAAAGGTTAATTCCCTGTCCCTTCCTAGTTCCAATCAACAGATTTACCTTCAAACCTATTTTTAAGATGTGACTTCTACTATGCATAGTCCTTGCTCATAGGGAGGAAGATAATATATGGGGAGACACAGCGAACAAAATGGTACATTAGTAATCATTCATCATGGAGAACAAGTGCTGAAACTTGGAAGATTGTAACTGACATGAGACTGCATCTCCAAATAATAACTGACAGGAAAAGTGCAAGCTTAATTTTACAGGCACTTGCCTCTCCAAATGAAAGAATAAACTAGCCAGTGGATTAATTAACCAATGGATGAACACAATTCAGAGTCAGCGAAATGGACTGGAACAGGCAGACAATATATAGTCCTGATATTAAATATGTGCTATGCTCACAGCTCAGTGCTAAATTTTATATCATGCAAACTTCAAAATAAGCCAACAAACAGAGATGCATTGTCCTCCCCTTATAAATGAGCAAAGGAGCTTACAAAGAAATTTGCCCTAAGTTATTCCACAGTTAGCAACTGGAAATTTGAACTCAAATCCTCTAATTCTAAACCCACTGCTTGTTTCAGTTAATCACAGCTGGTATTTATTTTTCTCAATAACTGCCCAACACGGAGAAAGAAATAATAAAGCAAATTTCTGAAACACTCAAACTACTCTCATCGGGCAAATACAACTGAAAATTGTGATGCAGTATTTCTAATCATTTCAAGTTATGTTTCTGTGTGTTTACTAATTTTCATTATGCCTGACAATATCATTCTAAAATGTTTCCCAATCAAGTATTTCTTCTATTGGCCTATCCTTCCCCACAGACAAGAACTTTTCCCATACTGGTAGAACCTCTAGCTCCATCGTTACAAGTAATATGAGGTACTTACCTCTAAATTCCTTTACTTGAAGTTCCAGGGTCTGTTATACAAATTGACTCACAAAGAGATCAATTTTTGATTCTTAGTGTTGCTTATATTAAATTAAGTTCACAATATGGACAAGGAAGATAGTCTTCCTTAAATTCTACTCCTAAAGAATGGATCTAAATGTATTAATATTTTAGAACATCAATAAACACAGCAGGGTAACCGTTATAGCTGACTTAGAGTCAGTTAACACAATTTTCAACCCCATAGGAAGTGACTACAAGGTAACTTCACAAATCATTTCCCAAAGGACAACATTACTGTTGAGTCAGCACAATCAACTGACAGTTTTTCATTCATCCTACAAATTCACACCTGAGCATGTTAGGCCTGTCTACTGACCATTCTAGATCCTGGAGACAGACAACAAGATAGACAAGATAAGACAAGGTTCCTGCTCTCAGGGAGTGTACATAACATGTGCTACACTCTGCACTCAGTAAAATTTATCCTGACACTGACACAGAATACCAGGGCTAAAAGGAATCTTAAGAAATATAAGGCTGTCCTTTTATACATACAGAAATTGCAGGTCTGAAAAAAAAAAAAGGCATTATTCCAATTCTTCATTATCATCACAAGTGCCACAAAAGTATTTTGTAATTTAAACAACTTTAAGGCTAGGTAAGGATAATACATTATATTTTTTTTTCTCCAAAAGGAATGAAGAGGGATTTCAAAGATCTTTGAATACTTGCTTTTCAAGAAAGAGAAAAAGAACTAGAAAAAAATCACTTAAGCTTCTTGGTGCAAACATGCTCAAGGAGCACATTTTAAGAAAAGGTAGACCATGAAGATTTTTGTTTATTTATTTGAAAGGAAGAGAGACAGAGATGTTCTATCCACTGGGACAGCCAGGGCAGAGCCAGGCTGAAGCCACCCAACACACACATTCTCACTGAAATAGCAGAGGTACTTGTTCTCTGTGTGCTTCTCCTTTTATCTTCCTTTATGACTAAAATATGCATAAAATCACGGAAAACAGAAGTCCAGCATCACTGAGAAAATAGCCCCAGGCTCCTTCTACCATGTGTCTGGTGAGGCTCCGTCCAGACAGCCCATTCACCTTCATATTTTCCCTGTTTAAGCCTGTATGAGAAACACCCTTACACAGACAAACAAAGGCCTCTGAAAAATGCTAGAGTCAGAGTTGTTGGGAGAAGCCCCACCAAATTTCCTCCATAAAAACTACACATTTTTCCAGAAGGGATTTTGCTTCTTGCCTGTTCTGGATAAAGCACTGGTATGTGATACATGTATGAGCACATGAACATACCTACATGGATAATAATTTAACCTACTTTAAGAAAATGTGGAGGGGCAGCATTGTGGCATAGCAGGTGGAGGCACTGCTTGCAATACCAGCATCCCATATGGGTTCAAGGCCCGCCTGTTCCACTTCTGATCTGGTTCCCTTACTGGTGGCCTGGGAAAAGCAGCAAAAGATAGCTCAAGTGCTTGAGCCCCTGCTGCCCTCGAAGGAGACCCGGATGAAGCTCCTGGCTTTGGACTGTCCCAGTCCTGGCTGTTGCAGTCAGTCACCTGGGGAGTGAACCAGGGAATGAAAGATGGCTGTCTGTCTGTCTGTGTCTCTCTCTCTCTAATTCTTTCAAATGAATTAAAAAAAAAAAAACTTTTTTTAAAAAAGAAAATGTGGGGGCCGGCTCCGAGGCTCATTTGGTGAATCCTCCACCTGCAGCGCCGGCATCCCATATGGGTGCTGGGTTCTAGTCCCGGTTGCTCCTCTTCCAGTCCAGCTCTCTGCTGTGGCCCAGGAGGGCAGTGGAGGATGGCCCAAGTGCTTGGGTCCTGCACCCGCATGGGAGACCAGGAAGAAGCACCTTTTCCTGGCTTTGGATCAGTGCAGCCCCAGCCGTAGCGGCCATTTGGGGAGTGAACCAACGGAAGGAAGACCTTTCTCTGTCTCTCTGTGTCTGTCTATAACTCTACCTGTCAAAAAAAAAAAAAAATGTGGTACACCAATGTGTGTTCTGAGTTAAATATAAAATGTTTATTAATGGGAGTTACATTTTTTAAAAATCCTACGAGGACTTTTTTGGAGGACAATCATCAAACCCAGGTAAGAATAAATACATGATTCCACTACAACATAAATTCAAACAACTTTAGGCCACTGCTGTGGCGTAGCAGGCTGAGCCTTGGCCTGCAGTGCTGGCATCCCAGATGGGCGCCCTTTCCTGCCCAGCTGCTCCTGTTGTGATCCAGGTCTCTGCTATGGCCTGGGAGAGCACTAGATGATGGCCCAAGTTCCTGGGCTCCTGCACCTGAGTGGGAGTCCAGGAAGAAGCTCCTGGCTCCTGGATTCGGATCTGCTCAGCCCCAGCCATTGCAGCCATTTGGGGGGTGAACCAGCGAATGGAAGACCTTTCTCTCCCTTTGTAACTCTACTTCTCAAATAAATACATAAAATATATTTTTTTAAAAAAATCAACCAAAAGTAGACTAGAAGATACCTTAGAGATGTATTTGCCTAAAGCAAGGAAGACAGTACTGTGATAAGCAAACCCCCTAAGAAAACTCAGAAAGTCACAGTCTCTGCGATGACTGAACCCACAGGGCCGAGCTGCACCTCTTAAAACTGAGATTCCAGGGTGCAGAATCCCACCTGCCTCCTAGGGTAGTATCCAAGAAACACTATGAGGCAACTGCAAATATGCACATGAGTGCAAGTTAAAGTACTCAAGATGCTCAAATTTAGCACCTGAAAAGCACAAGTCCCTAACAAAATAAGAACTTCATCAAGTGTTCTAAAAAGTGTCGGAGCCGTGAACACCGCGGGAAAGTGCCTTTCCAGACCTGGACTCCCAGAGTATGAAATACAGAATAGGAGTGACTGTCAGGATTTCCCAGAGTTCCGTGAAATTAAAATTTTAAAAAAATATAAATAAAAGAAAAAAGGAAGGCCTGTCTACCTTGAGTCCCACAGCTATTTCCAGCCTCGAGGGCTGCCACCCTCGCTTCCAAACAGACGTGGTGTTTCCGAGCTCTCAGGAGTGGGGGGCGGCTGGAGGGGCGCGTGGCCGCCCGGGTTGTGTGCGGAGGGCTCGGGGGCTGCGCCAGAGTCCATTCAGACCCTGTCCCGCCGCGCGGCGGGCACCGGCAGAGGTCATTCACAGCCTCCGCCGAGCGAGCCCCGCGTGGAGACCCGACACGTCATCACCCTGCCGGCGGCCCCTCGGCAGCGCCTCAGCCCCGCTCACCACAGCCAGCACCCAGCACCCCCAAAGGGGCTCACTCCGGACTCGCAGCCCCCGGGCTGCCGAGGCGGGGAGCGGCGCCTGCCCGGCGACACGTTGGCCGCTCAGCGCCCGCGGCCGGGAAGCCTGTGAGGAAGGACTCGGTGTGCTCCGAGGAGCCCTGGGCGTTCAAGGGCAGACACCCAAGGGGGCGCCGCCGGGAACTCCCTGGCTCCTCACGCCTGTCCTCCTCCTCCTCCTCCCCCACTCCGGCCAGCCAGCACCGGGGCACAGAGGCATCCGGCCGCGGTGCCGTCGCCAGCGGCGGGCCTGCCTGGCGGCGCGGCGCGGCGCGGCGCGGCTCCGCCGGCACCGGGCCACGGAGCCGGGCAGACCGTCGGCCTCCCGGAACGGCCACCTGAGGCGCCGCGTCCTCGGCGGGCGGCGGTGCGCGCGCCCGGCGCGGCCCCGAGCGCGCGCCCGGCCGCCCGCCCCCGCCGGCCGCGGCCCCGCGCGAGTTGCACTAACTTTCCGAGGCGGGGGAGGGGCGGGCGCGCCACGGGCCCGGCGGCCCGGGCCTTACCTGTGCTCAAATTGTCGTTGATTTTCAAGGGCACCCGCAGGATATAGACCAGGAAGAGCACGATGAAGAACCACACGGTCCAGAGATAAGTCCAAGACCAGACTATGCAGGACTTGAGCTGCTCCAGAAAGCCCGTGGCCGCTTCAGCCATGTTTCAGCGCTGCTCTCTGCTGCCGCGGCTCTCGGTGTCTGCCGGGATGATTCACCGGCCCCGAGGCGCCGCTCGCGCCGCCGCCGCCGCCGCCGCGGCCCGGGCGCCTCCGAGCCCGCCCGCCGCCGGGGACGGGGACGCGGGCGCGGCGGGAAACCGCGCGGGCAGCGGGCGCGCCTGCTTTCCCTTTCGCAGCCTAAATTGCTAACTCTCGGGAGGCCCCCGCAAGTGGCTTTCGTGGAGCGATCACGTGGCCCCTGCCCGCTCTCGTTCGGATGCCACTTATATTTATTATACGGACTCGCATTTAGGGAGACAAGGCCAAGTGGCCTGCTTCAGGGGACCTCCCGGAGATGGAGCGCTGGCCGTCGGCGGAGCACTGCTCCTGGCTCCGTGTCATCTCAGTCCCTACAGCAATCCCCACCCTCAGCCTCATTCTCTAAGTAGGGAAACTGAGGCACACAGCGGTTGCCGTTTGTGCCTGAAAGGCGGAGCCAAAGTTAAATTGCAATCATGGATTGCAGGGCCTGAGGTCTAAAACCCCACGCACTACTTCTTTGCCTCGGGAATCAGGCTCAGAGGAATGAATAAACCCAGGGCAGTGATGAAAAAGTAGGAGGTGTGCTCTTGTCACCGCTTAGCAGAACTAAAGATAAATCATACTGTTAGGCAAGATCTGGTTTGCAGACACTGTTATCTGTGTTCTGTGTCTTCGAAGTTACAAAGGGTTTTCCAAAGAAATCTAGACAACATAAATGTTTTAATCTTTTAGCCATCACAGTTGAAACAACTTTCAGCCTGCTTTTAATATAAACAGTTGGGGGGGGGGGGTGGATGGAGGGACTTTGGCTTTTTTGCCTACAGGCAATACAACTTACTTGTTTTATTATAAAATATCTTACGGTCCACCAGCCAGATGCAGCAGGTCAAGGCACCCCGGGGAAGTAACAGACACCCCATATCAGCAGCAGGGGAATTCAGGGCTGCTCAGTCAGCTTCCTGCTAATGTGCCTGGGAAAGCAGTGGTAGACGGCCCCTGCAACCCACGCAGGAGATCCTGATGGAGTTCCAGGCTCCCGCCCCTGGCCCTTGCAGCCATCTGGGGAGTGAACCAGCTGATGGAAGATGGATCTCTCGGGGCCAGCATGGGGCTTAACAGGTTAAGCCAATTCCGGCAATGCTGGCATCCTAAATGGGCTTCAGCTGGAGCCCTGGATGCTCCACTTCCAATCCAGCTCCCTGCTAATGCAGCAGATGACCCAAGTGTTTGGGCCCCCTTCCCCAACATGGGACACCAGGAAGAAGCTCCTGGCTCCTGGCTTCAGCCTGGCCCAGCCGTGACCTTTGCAGCCATTTGAGGAGTGAACCAGTAGATGGAAGCTTGCTCTCTGTCTCTCTGTAACTCTTAAAGAAAAAAAAAAAAATCCTAACTCTTTCAAGTAAATAAATCTTTAAAATATCAGCTAAATTTTCAACTTTGGTTCTACCTACAAATGATTTGACAATCTATGTATTAGACGGTAATGAAGCAATTGCAGTTTTTCATTCCACAGCCAAGACAGTTTTAGAAGTCTGAGCATCAGGAGAATACTGTATTTTAAATTTTGTTTGGCTTGTGTTGGGGCTCAGAACACAATATGCCAAATTATGGTGCTTGGGCATACTGGGCACTCTGAAATGAAGGAAATTGGAAAGGCCCCAGAAGCATGGCCCCTCTGACCTTCTCTTTCTCCCTGAAGCAAAGCGAACTGTAGAAACCAGATTTCTTCGTCCCCGTGGTAGGTTGGGAAAATGATAACTCTCCTCCTCCAAAGCAAACCATGCAACCTAGAAAGGTCATACTCTTCCTTTTAGAAGATCCTCAGGCCACAGCCCCATACTCTTTGAGGAAGGAAAGCTACACTGAGAGACCACGAAGAGCCTGAAGGCACAGTCCCTGTTGGATTTCTCTCCCCACACTTTTTATGATTCACTTATTTATTTGAAAAAGTTACAGAAAGAGAGGGATAGACAGAGATTCTTCCATCCACCCACCTCCCAGATGACTGCAACCGCCAGGTCTGGCCAGGCTGAAGCCAGGAGCTTCTTCCAGTTTTCCCACATGGATACAGTGCCCCAAGCACTTAGGCCATCCTCTACTGCTTTCCCAGGCACATTAGCAGAGAGCTGGATTAGAAGGGGAGCAGCCAGGACAATAACCATATAGGATGCTGGCACCACTGGCAGCAGCTTAACCCACGCCACAGCACTGTCCCTGGATTTCTCCCTTCAGTCAGTTGTCCGTAGATCGTATCCTTAGGCCCAATCACATTTCTTCACACTGTTCCTGCTTCACCAAACTTAAGCATAAGAATAGTTGTCTTTGGATGTTGCATCTTCATTGTTGAAGGCCACCTTGTTGGGAAAAGCTTTGATTAAATACATATGCTATGCTTTTCTCTAGCTGTAGTGTCAGCCATGACCCTTACAAAGGGTGAGGAAAGGGCTCACACCCATCTGTCCCTACATTTACTTGTTGTTTCCTCTATAATAAAATAAACTCTGTCAATTTTATATACCTAGGACCTATCTATGGTATACATAACAGTCCTATTCTTACATTTTTCATTAATCCCAGCCTCACTCTCAGCAGCTGTTTGCTCTATACATCTGATCTGCTACAATGAGATACAGATCAGGATAAGAGAAATTGACCCACACATACATTTTTTAAAAAGTTATTTATGGCCACAAATGGGTACATTCAAACACTGAACGTGGCATTGTCCATCGGATCTTTACTGGAGTCAAGATTCTTGAGATCTCTGATTCACTAATTTCAGTGAAAAATGACATTTTAGGGACTTGTGTTTTGGTGTAGTGGGTTAAGCCACTGCCTGCATCATTGGCATCCAATATGGGTACCTGTTCATGTTCCAGCTACTCCATTTCCAACCCAGCTTCCTGCTAATGGCCTGGGAAAAACAGGGGGAGATGGCCCAAGTGTTAGGGCCCCTGCCACCCATGTGGGAGACCTGGATAAAGCTCCTGGCTCCTGGCTCCTGGCTTTGGACTGGCCCAGTTCCAGCCATTGCAGTCATCATGGGAGTGAACCACTGGATGGAAGGTATCTCTCTCCTTGTTTCTCCCTCTCTCTGTGTGTAACTCTGACTTTCAAATAATTAAATAAATCTTTTTAAAAACTAGATTTTAATGAAACAATTTGAAATACAGAAAAGCATTCTAATACAAACACTAATTTCAAAATTATATATAACAGTAAAAGCTGAAAACAACTTGAGTGAAAAGTAAATTGTGGCAGATTCACTGGACAGAATTTTTTGAAGTTTTTGAAATGCCTGTGATGGAAGGCTTTTTGGATTCCCCAAAATGCAGTTTTCTATACAAGTATCTTTCTTTTAAATCTAATCTTCCCAGGATTGCTGGCATTTTTTTTACAAAAGATGTGTTTACTTATTTGAAAAGCAGAGTTACAGAGAGGCAGAGAGAGAAATCGTCCATCTGCTGGTTCACTCTCCAAATGGCCTCAATGGCCAGCGCTGTGCCAATCCAAAGTCAGGAGCCAGGAGCTTCTTCCGGGTCTCCCACACAGGTGCAGAGGCCCAGGCCAGATCAGGGAGCTGGATCAGAAGTGGAGCAGCCAGGACATGAACCCGCTACACCACAGCGCCAGCCCCAGTAGTGGCATTTTGCTCATCAAAGTTAAGGTAATTTTCCTGATAGTCTTTGTATGTGTCAGCTTAAGCAATAATTCCAACCACTTCCCAGTATGAAATTAAAATTAGTTTAATAATATAAGCTTCACTTATAGAATAATTCTGATAGCAAGAATGCAAAATAGAACAATCAGAAAATCTGAAGGCAACCAAATCCTATTTTCACTCTAAAATCTTGGCTTAGCCAATTGAGGATGGTTCTTTATTTTAAAAAACAAAACAAAGCAAAAACATAAAAGAAATTGCTTTTGGAATCAGTCAACACAGCCTTCTCCTTTGTACTGTTAAAATGTAACCATGAGGAGAAATCAAAGGAAGGTGGATGAGATTGTTTTACTTTAAGCTAAGGGGTAGGAATTTAGTGTAGTGTTTAACATGTTGCTTGGGAAATCCTCATCTCATATCTGAGTGCCCTGTCTCAAGTTCCAGATCCACTTGGGATTCCAAGCTTCCTCCTAATGTGCATCCTGGGAAGCAACAGGTGATGGTTCAAGTACTTGAGTCCTTGCCACCTGCTTGCGCGATCTGGATGGAGTTCCTGGGTCCTGATCAATCCCCAGCTACTGTGGGCATTTGGGGAGTGAACAAGTAGATGAAAGATATCTCTTGCTCACTCGCTCGCTCGCTCACTCTCTGTCACTCTTCCAAATAAATTTTTTAAAAATCTGAGCTAGGGCCAGCATTGTGGTATAGCAGGTTAGGCTACCACCTATGGCACCCACATCCCATATGAGACCAGGTATGAGTCCTGACTGTTCCACTCCCAAATCAGCTCCTTACTAATGCCCCTGGGAAAGGAGCAGAAGATGGTCCAAGTCCTTGGGCCTCTGTCACCCATGTGACAGACCCAGATGAAGCTCCTGACTTCTGGCTTCAGCCTGGCAGGTTGTGGTCATTTGAGGACTGAACCAGTGTATAGAAGGTATCTCTCTTTCTCTCGTACTCTGTATTTCTGCATTTCAAATAATTTTTTAAAAATCTGAGCTATAAATCCTCCGCCTGCTGCGCCGGCACCCCGGGGTTCTAGTCTCGGTTGGGGCGCCGGATTCTGTCCCAGTTGCTCCTCTTCCAGGCCAGCTCTCTGCTGTGGCCTGGGAAGGCAGTGGAGGATGGCCCAGGTCCTTGGGCCCTGCACCTGCATGGGAGACCAGGAGGAGGCACCTGGCTCCTGGCTTCGGATCAGCGCGGTGCGCCGGCCGTAGTGGCCATTTGGGGGGTGAACCAACGGAAAAGGAAGACTTTTCTCTCTGTCTCTCTCTCTCTCTCTCTCTCTCTCTCTCTCTCACTGTCTAACTCTGCCTTGTCAAAAAAAAATCTGAGATATATATATATATACACACACACACAGATATATATATACATATATATATATAGAGAGAGAGAGATGATGTTTTCAACAAAAGCAATAACAACAACAACAACAAAAATACCAGAAATAAATTTTAAGGAATGCTTTTAATTCCTGCCTGGTCCTGTTTCCTAAGGTAAGTACTCATGAGAGGTAACAAGAGCACCTACTTCCTCTCCTTACTCTGTTCTTTACCATGATATTCAGTCACTTTGTCCTTGATAAAATACTTGAGATGCATTCATTTTTCAGTTGCATTTAAAATAGACAGTATAGGAGATGGCACTGTGGAATAGTGGGCCAAGCCACTCCCTGAAGCACTGGAATCCCATATGGGTGCTGGTCCTCTTCCCATCCAGCTCTCTGCTATGGCCTGGGAAAGCAGTGAAAGATGGCCCAAGTGCCTGGGCCACTGCACCCAAATGGGAGACCTGGAAGTAGCTCTTGGCTCCTGGCTTTGAATCAGCTTAGCTCCAGCCGTTGCGGCCATCTGGAGAGAGAGCCAGCAAATGGAAGACCTTTCTCTCTGTCTCTCCCTCTGTCTGTAACTCTGCTTTTCAAATCAATGAATAAATCTTAAAATAAACAGCATAGAAATATCACACTTTTTTAACTTTTGAAACTTAAACTGAAGAGGTGTCTTATAACCTGTTTAATCAAAGTAAAATTCACTTCCTGAACTACTCTGTATATGTAAAATATCACCAGCTATCTCAATTTTATTATCATTTTAAATTGAATTTTTTTTACTACAACTGGATAAGATTTCAGGAATCAGAGTCATATCTAGATATACCTTTGCTAGTATTACATGATTTAAAAATATCCAGCACTAGAAATAACCATCATATAAAATAATTCCAACCCTATTATAATTATATTACTTTCTTCCAATATGCATAACATGTTCAAGTTCATGTATACAAACCTGCAATACACTTGAAAGGTTTACACACATCAATTAAACAATCATTTAGAATGAAAAAAATTCATAAATCACCTTAGAATAATGTTAGAGTTACGAGAAGAATTAAGAAAAATCTGATAGCCATGTCCTAGCCTTATTTATTTTTACCGAGGCTAGTGTGGTTCAGTGGGATAGCTTGTTGACTGCAAAACTGCCATCCCATATGGTCAGCAGTTCGAGTCCCAGGTGCTCTACTTCCAACCCAGCTCCCTGCTAACATGTCTGGGAAAACAGCAGAGGATAGTCCAAATTCTTGGGCCCCTGCACCCACGGGGGAGACCCTGATGGAGTTCTCGGCTCCTGGCTTGGGCTGGCCCAGGCCTGGCCATTTTGGCCATTTATGGAATTAACCAGCAGATGGAAGATCTAGCTCTCTCTCTCCCTCTCTCTTTCTCTCTGTAACTCTGCTTTTCAAATAAGTAAATAAATCAACCTTAAAAGCAAAAAAGGGCCAATCCCTCCCTGTCTTCCTCTCTGTCACTCTGTCAAATAAATACATTTTTTAAAAAAATTGATACAGAGCATTTATTCTCAAATTTCTGAACATTGATTATATTCTTTTAACCAAGATGTATTCCCTTGCACTTATCAGTTAATTTCATTTTGTTCTCATTGCTAATGTGAAGCTATAATTAGATATGCAAATTAAAGTGGAAATTTCATAATCATCTAGTATATCTGGATGATGTAGAAACCTAGTCCCAAAAACAGGAAAGAAAGAAAAATCAGATTGTTTTTATCTTAACATGTATTTCAGACTAATATTAAATAATTCAATTGCCCTTTCTAACCAAACTAACTATATTTCTGATATTAATTCTCACATCTCTTCTTTACTTGGCATTGCAAATTTCATTTTAGGTTTTCATTTTATTCTGTATTTCAATGCTATTTGCACACAGCTGATAAATATAGCACATTATGCTCATCTAACTATAATGGGTTTTATTTCTTTGTCAATGATAGTGAATATGGATTGTCATTGAGTTTTCCCTCCTCTCAGAATTATAATGTTATCTTTCAGTACCATTTTGTCTCTGAATAAGTGTGTCATTTATCCTTTGAGCTAAAAATGTCCATAGTCGATGAAGCCAAATTGAGTCAGCTTGTCAAATATGACTGATTGAGCAAACTATAGCAAAGAACTTGCTATAGTCTGGATTTAGTTATCTGCATTTCTGTTTGTTGTAGCCATTGTGTATCATAGTGTTTTTTTTTTTTTTCCCCAAAAGAGAAACTTATCTCAGGCTACCCTGTTTACATATATTTATCAAGTATTTTCTATAGATTCATTCATTGGTCCACATTTCCTTGCTGGATCCCCTCCTGAGCCTAGCACTGGGTTTTGTGCCGAAGTGAGTCGATATGAACAGAGCTGGAAGAGTGGAAGGGGTATGATTGTTGTTTAATTTTTTGACTGCTCAAAGAGCTGATTTTGTACACTTACAAAATGGAAACCATGTCTTCTTTTTTTTTTTTTCCATGTAAGAAGGGACCAATGCATGTAAATAACAAGGCAAAATATTTCAATTTGAGGGGAAAGCATCCAGCAAAATCATTAGCTGGTTTCTCCTCACTGAGTATGCAGCATAACCACCTCGCCTCGCCTGTACATCGAGAATAATAGCCCATGCTTTAATGTTGGAAGGGATTTGTACAGAAGGTGGGAAGTTGCATGACCAAATTCATCTGGTTTGCTAGGACTTCCCCTGTTTAAAATGGAAACTTTCATGTCTGGGAACCCCCTCACTCACAGCTGGGCTACATGATGTCTCAGTTTCCTTTTCAATTCAATTTTTTTTTTTTTAAGACTTATTGATTTCAAAGAGTTACAGAGAGAGCAGGAGAGGGAGAGGCAGAGAGAGAGAAGAGATCTTCCATCTGCTGGTTCAAGCCCCAAATGGCCACATGGCTGCTGTTGGAACAGGCTGAAGCCAGGAGCCATAACTCCATCCAGGCCTCCTATGTGGGTGGCAGGGACCCAACCACTTGGACCATCTATCACTGCTTTCCCAGGCACATTAGCAGGGAGCTAATGCGAAGTGGCACATCTGGAACTTGAACCAACACTCATGGGATTGCAGTGTTGCCAAGTGGCGGCTTAACCTGCTACTATCTGTTTTATTACTCACTAAGACTCTAAAAGACAAACAGCAATAAGCAAAGGCTTAATAAAAATACATGAGAAAGAAAGTCAAGAAAATTATTCTCCTTCATGCAAATTATGGTTGCTATTTAAGTCTAGCTCACGAAATTCTTGAGTTCCAAGAAATTATAGATGGAGGAAATGGAGGCAAATAAGTGAAATTCCAAATTCAGATATTCACCAGCTGTGGAGAGACTTTAATCATGCCACAGAAGCAACATAGAATTTAGTAAACGAATGTATAGGTTTAGAAAAGCAAACTTTGTCTAGCAATAAGAAAATTAAACACCCTCCCAAGGTATGTATACCAAGTTATTTATGTTAGTATGTTCCACAATACCAATATACTAAGTACAAAATAAAAAATAAACACATATTTCAAATATAAATTGAATACAAAACAAGTTTTAGCATTTCCTCCTAAAACCCAGTGGAGTATTTACAAAATTCTGGACTATCTGAAACGCACTTTAAGGATGAATGATTTGGGAATTTATATAATGACTATTTTTATTATTGCCAAGTTTCCTTAAATCACAGAACATTGCTGTTTGGCAGCTAAATCTAAGATAAATGTAGACCTCATTTTTCGGACTCAGATGAGTGCCCTATAGTTCTCATCTAACCCTCATGGCTTTCTTGAAGTGGTTTCAGTTCATTGGTATTTGACTGCTTATGTCTGAATATTCATACCAGCTAAACCTATCCAGGAGCTTCCTTGGCTCATGTGTATATAATTGGATGCAAACAGATACCTGAAGTGGGGAGATTGTTACCCAAATTCACAAAAGTAAACTTAAAAAAATTATTTGAAAGATAGAGCAACAGAGGGAAAGGGAGAGACAGAGATCTTCCATCTGTCCGCTGGTATACTCTCTAAAATGCCACAACAGCCAGGTCTGGTCCAGGCTGAAGTCAAGAGCCAAGAATTGTATCCAGGTTTCCCCACAAGGGTGGCAAGGGGCCCAAGTCCTTGGGCCACCTCTGCAACATTAAGTTATACAGCAGAGTTGGAAATAATTGTGCAACATGGTCCTGTGATGTAGCTACCTAGTATATGTAGCATATGTGGTCCCATCAGTCTGATAGACACTGACTAAACTTCATTAAGTTTTCTTTTCATTTACACGAAGCTATACCATAGATATCATGGAAATAATTGGGGAAATATGACTGTGGGTTAGATAAGATGAAAAAGTTTCCATTCTATGTTTCTCAAAAAACATAACAGAAAGGAATTTAGATATCAAGGAACAATGGTCATCTTCTACCAATCCATTAGGCAAATTTCAAAATTTGTAAACCTAAATCATTCTATAATTCACTCTCACAACCAAGATGACACACCATGCCCTGTGGAAATGCCGTCTGACTCTCAGTGTCTGTATCTTATCCTTGGACAGGAAAAAGTCAATGAAGAGTTTCTCCTTGGAGCAACCCTTCACAGAAACAAGTTTTCCTGGTTAAACTACACTCTCCTTATTAGTTTCCCAAGTTGCCAATGACCAGAGACACCTGCTTTGAACTCTGCCTTGGTCTCCCCAGACACTCAGCAATGTCTCCTCAGTCTAGGTCTTCTGCTGGGCTGCTCACTCTCGCCTTTGCACATGGGACCTGAAAACTCTCTCAAAGGGCTCACCTCATTTGTTTCCCAGCTCTTTTTGGGGATCACTGTTCTTTTTCATCTTGTTCCAGTGTCTTGAAAATTGTTTCATTTAGCTGTTGTTTTAGGTGTGAAGTAACTGGAGTAGCAGTCTCTAAAGATGTCCCCAAAATAACTTTGGTAGGATTTATAGTAAGTAGGGTGAGCCTTTTAAGAGAAGTTCAAACTCTAAGTATTGCAAGGGCTCAAAAAAAGAGAAAAAGGATTTTTAGAAAGCTTTTTTGGGAAGGGATAGCCATTGGATCGGGCCTTATGGTATGGATGAACTGTGGACTTAGAGAAAGAACATACAAAGCAAAGAGAAGCTTAAGCAAGACGCATTTCAGCAGACGAGTGAGTAGGGGTGAAAGTGAGCTGTACAGTTACAGTGTGGAGAGTTTTGTGAACATGTTTCAGAAGAATTTCACCTTCCATAACTTGTTCACTGGTTCTAGTCCCAATTGCTCCTCTTCCAGTCCAGCTCTCTGCTGTGGCCCGGGAAGGCAGTGGAGGATGGCTCAAGTACTTGGGCCCCTGCGCCAGCATGGGAGACCAGGAGGAAGCACCTGGCTCCTGGCTTCAGATAGGTGTAGCTCCGGCCGTTGTGGCCATTTGGGGGGTGATCGTTGGAGGGAAGACCTTTCTCTCTCTGTCTCTCTCTCTAACCGTCTGTAACTCTACCTGCCAAATTAAAAAATAAAAAGTATTGTTTTATGGATGAAGTAACCTATCCTTAGATTTCAAACCACTACCCTTTCTAGACTACTTGCTCTACACAGTACAATTATGTTGCCTTCCACTCCAGGTTGTTCTTCCTTCATCAAGAAGGATGTGTTGAGTACCAGTGTTCCAGGTGTGTGGGTTACATTGGTGAACAAAGACCCCTGCCCTTGTGGAGCTTACAGCCTTGGGCATGTGGGCAGCAGGGGGTGGGAATACACACAACAATAATACACAATAAAGTCAGACTCTTCCTACATGTCTCCATTTTCAAAGGAAATCTATGTCCTTCCATGTACCTCCATAAGGTAAATGTTAACTTGCTGAATGACCTGCCTACCAGTGTGCTTCTTGCATATTCACAGGTACCCTGAGGGGTGGACAGAGTCACTTTTGAAAAGTATCTAGTAAAAAAAATATTCTTAGTCCTATGTTCAGAATTTAAAAATAACTTTCTGTGATACCACTGATCACGTGAGTTCATGAATGGACAGGTAGGTTTTACCAATTGTCAGTTATGTTATTGCTGAAAGTTGAGTGTAATTCTGTTCTGGATGAAACTTTGCCACCTCCTAACTCGGAAGTTGCCAAACACTTGGTAAGGGAAGTCTCTTGAAGTAACACCGCAAGGCAATAGCAATTTACACTGGCAGCTACCAACACAATGTGCTCAAAGGAGGTACTCGTCTTTCATGGGTTTTGTGGCCACTTCTTTGTGACTGAAAAATTTCAGACAACATTACCCTTCTGGATAGGCTATCTCAGAGTGGGATATTCTCAGATTTCTATGAGTTTTGCAAGAACTTCTTTTAAAAAAGATTTATTTATTTGAAAGAGAGAGTGTCAGAGATAGGGAGAGACAGAGAACTTCCATCTGCTGGCTCACTACCCAAATGACCATAAGAGCCCAGGCTGGGCCAGGTTGAAGCCAGGAGCCAAGAACTCCATCCAGCTCTCCCATGCCAGTGGCAGGGGCCCAAGTAGTTGGGTTATCCCATACTGCCTCCAAAGGTGTTCATTGGCAGGAGGCTGGATCATAAGTGGAGCAGCTGGGATTCAAACCATCACTCCATTAAGGGATGATGGTGTTGCAAGCAGTGGCTTAACCCACTGTGCCACAACACCCTCCCCACAAGAACTTTAAAATTGTGGATTTTTTGCATTGATAACCATTTGTATTGATAACCTCAGCAGGCGGAGGATTAACCAAGTGAGCCATGGTGCCGGCCCCAGCTTGTTATTATTTTAAAACTGCCCACAGCCCTGAAGTTTCAGGGCTGCATTTGCATTTCATTCACTCATTCTACAAATGATTCTTGAGACTCTCCCATGGTGACAACCTTTTAGGATCTGGGGATTCAAGCCAGTGTTCCTTCAGATTGCATTCAGCTGATGTAACAGAAAATCTAACTACTAGTTATTTAATCAAACAGGAGATTTCTTTTTCTCATGTAATGAGAATTTCAGAGTCCAAAGCTCATCCACTTGCTTAAGGAAGGCATCAAAGTCAAGGCTTCTGTATTGTATGTGATGTCTTGAGATTTGTATGCACTGTGGAATGTAGGCTTCTTACATACGTGATAAATGTCTTCATGGTTTAATCCAGGATCTTATGGGGTGAGTGAGTGGTGTAGCGGTTAAGTTGCCTCTTGGGATATCTGCATCCCATATTGGAGTGCCTAACTTGGAGTCCTGGCTACACTTCTGATTCCAGCTTCCTGTGAATGCACACCCTGGGAGGCAGTAGATGATGGCTCAAGTACAGGGTCCCAGACATGTGCGTGGGAGTCCCAGATGGAGCTCTGAGCTCCCGGCTTCAGCCTTGCCTAGTTCAAGTTATTGCAGACATCTGCAGAGTGAACCCGCAGTTGGTAGTGCTCTCCCTCTCGGGCTGTCTTTCAAATAAACAATGAAAACAAATAAGAAAACAAAATTAAACCTGGGTTCTATAGACTTTTCCTGTAAAGGGTCAGATAGTAAATATTTTAGACTTTGTAAGGCAAGAGGCAAAATAAAAGAACTTAAATAAGAAAACACATTTTCACGAAAAAAAAATATAGCTAGTGGGTACAACACAGCCTACTAATGAAATGAAAGGAATTCTTTTGGAGGAGAGGTGGGTTAATGTTAGTTTTTGCTATCATCGTGGTAGAGACACGGCCATTTACTTACACAGCTTGCTTCCCTTCCTGTGAACCCATCGGAATGTGTTGCCCACATCCCTTTTTTGCCACGACCATACCTACATTTACAGGGTTGGGCAAGCAGCGAAAGAGCACAGGCTCCGAGTTACGATTCCTTGAATTCCAGCTGAACTACTCATTAGCTGTATGATCCCGGCTGATGAAGCCATCTAGAAGCTCCAGTATGTCACAGGGTTATCATGCTTAAGTAGGCTAACAAGTTCCAAGATTTAGAGCAGCACATAGAATTCTTTAAAAACCTGTAGGGCTATTCGTCATTCCACTTTTTTATTAACCATTTAATAATGTGAAAACCTTTCTTAGCATCCCAGCTGGACAAAAACAAACATCAGATTTAGGTTATATTAAAGGAAAAATTATTCATGACACTTGCAGACTATCCCAGACCATCCTAAGTGTATGGGCCTATGCAATGGGGTTTTGCTGTGGGAGAGATTGGGCTCAACTCTGAACACAACACAAAAAAGTGGGAGTAGCCAAGGAGCAGCGTGGGGGTCACTAAGTGTGGAAAATTACTAAGAGGTACAGGGACTCTGTCTCCACAAACCTAAGAGGTTTCTTGCTAAAGGCAGTGATCAGACATCACTTGGGAGATATAATCAGATATCAAGGGTGGGGGACTAAGCAGAATTCTTGCTAAAACTGGAAAATGAAGAAACAAACATGGAAACCCCAAAGTCAAGGTCGAATTGAAAAAGAGTTCAGAAGAGCCTAACCCTAAGTTTGATCAACATGAGCACCTTTGTCAGTTTGGCCCATGGTCGCAGATCATAGAGACTGGCCTTAGGCACTGATCATCAAGTAACTGCTGCTGAAAGTCTGAGTCCCTGGACAGGACTAAGGGGTGACGTGAATACCGTGAATTATTTAGTGCTCCTGTTTTGTCTACACGGCTCTATACCTCTAAACTAAAGAGGCAGGCTGGGGCCTTGTCAGGACGGGGTGTTGAGAAATTTCTAAGTCCGGAAGGGAAACCATTTCTTTGTGGTTCTATACGAAATAGGTTGGAGGGAGAGGGGAGCAGATGCAAAGCACCAGTCGGATTATCCCACAGTCTGCGCCGTTTGTATGAGTGATGTCATTAGGAAAAGAGAGAAGTGAATTTCAGATACATTTTGGAGATAAAATTGACAGGACTTGCTGTCAATCAGATGTGGTTAATCAGAGAAAGGGAGGAATTGAGAGAAGCACCAGTGGCTCCTGCCAGTCCAGTCAAACTCCTTCCTAGCCCAAGGTTTTCATGCAAGTTGTTCTGCTGGGAGAACTCTTCCTGCATTAAAAAGAATTCCTTTTCCTCTCCTGTCTTCGCTTACATGAAGTCTCTTGCCAGGGGCCTTTTCCTGGCTTTCTTTTCTTTCTACCCTTACCAATATCTGACATTATTGGATTGACTGGTTTCATGCCTTTCTCTCCCCTAGAAAGTAAGGTACTTTATTGTCGATGATTCCCAAGTACTGAAAACCAGGTCTGGAGTCAGGGAGGAGTGGGAGAAAAATTTGTTAAATGAATGAATGATAGGTGGCCGGCGCTGGGGTATAGCATGTAAAGCCGCTGCCTGCAGTGCCTGTATACCATTTGGGAGCCAATTCGAGTCCTGGGTGCTCCACTTCTGATCCAGCTTTCTGCTATGGCCTGGGAAAGCAGTGGAGGATGGCCTAAGTCCTTGGGCCCCTGTCCCCGTGTGGGAGACCTGGAAGAAGCTCCTGGCTTCAGATTGACGGAGCTCTGGCCACTGTGGCCATCAGGGGAAGTGAACCAGCGGTTTGAAGACCTCTCTCTTTGCCTTTCCTTCTCTCTCTGTGAAACTCTTTCAAATAAATAAATAACTCTTCTAAAAAAATGAATGAATGATTTTGAAGATAATTAAAGGACAGAGGTCTGTGAAATTGTGTTCTCTTATACGATACGAACATGTCTGGAAACAGTGGACAGTAGGGGCCAGGAACTCCCTGAAATTATATGAGAAGTTGAGCGTGGGAGACAAGGAGAGATGGAGCAACAGGCAGACAAGCATGTAGTTCATTTTTTATTTTTTGCCAGGCAGAGTTAGACAGTAAGAGAGAGACAGGGAGAAGGGTCTTCCTTCCGTTGGTTCACTCCCCTAGTGGCCACCACGGCCGGGGCCGCGCCGATCGGAAGCCAGGAGCCGGGTACTTCCTCCCGGTCTCCCAGAGCAGGCAGTAGTCTAAGCAGAGGGATCAGCGTTTCCTTCAGATTTTCAGCCGAGTCCCTGAATCCAAAATCAGTTAAGAATCACTGTACTCTTGAGTAACTCAAACTTTCCTACGGATACTGATGGGCAAAACCCTACTTCCTGCTATTTCCACACCATAAGGGCTCTTTCTCTGGATGCTAAGCGGAGTTTCTTTCCCTGAGCAACAGCGTCTTCAGAGTGACAGCCCAGTTATGAAAAGCCCGAGCGCTCCACAGGGTGAGACAGCCGGTCTAGGCCTCACTGTCTTCATTCAACTGCGATTGGCGAGAACAGTGACACCTGCTGGCTCGTTCAGAAGCTGCAACCTTATCCATTCCTCTGGCGAAAACAATCATATCCCACTCAAACATATGCTCAGAAATATATTGTTTTTTCTTCAAAGAATAATTTTGAAACGCTTGATGAGACTTAAAGTGACAACATTTATGACTGCAAAAGATGCCAAACACAAAATTAGAGCACAGTTGGAGAGAAAAATGTTTACCATCATTCTTAATGGGCTCTTAGGTGAACATTTTTTTGTAGAATATTTTATACTGTGACCAGACATGTTATATGTTTTGGGAGGAGAACTCTGTCACCTTTTTCCTCTTTGACTTTTTATTTATATTTATTTATTTATTTATTGACAGGCAGAGTTAGACAGTGAGAGAGAGAGACAGGGAGAAAGGTCTTCCTTCTATTGGTTCACCCCCCAAATGGCCACTACGGCCGGTGCATTGCGCTGATCCGAAGCCAGGAACCAGGTGCTTCCTCCTGGTCTTCCATGGGGTGCAGGACCCAAGCACTTGGGCCATCCTCCACTGCCTTCCCAGGCCACAGCAGAGAGCTGGACTGGAAGAGGAGCAACCGGGACAGAATCTGGCACCCCAACCGGGACTAGAACCTAGGGTACTGGCGCCGCAGGCGGAGGATTAACCTAGTGAGCCATGGCCCCAGCCTGACTTTTTATTTTTAGGAAAGTTTTTCTCTTACTCAAGATTATTAGTTCCAAAACATTTACTGTTTGCTTTGGCTAGGTCTTAATGCCCATCTAGAATTCTTTTTTCATTGTAAACAGAAAATGAGTGGAGTAGAAGGGCTCTCTTTAAAGATTAGGTTAAGCTGCAAGTGACAAGAAACAAGATAGCATAAGCTTAAACCAGAGGGAGGTTTCTGTCTCAGATAAAAACTCACGGAGATGGTTCCAGGTGGTGCACTGCTCTACAGTGAGGAGTATACACCATTTGTGCCTGGAACTGAAGGTCTGAGGTGACGGCATCAACATTCCAGGCAGTGGATGCAGGCAGAAAGGTAAGGAGTGCACAGTTCTGATCCCTAGAGAAGACTCCAGAAGTTTCCCTATTACATTGTCAAGTAGCCCATTAGCCAGAACCTAGTAATACAGCCATTCACAGCCCTATGGGAAGATGGAAATGTCTCTATTCTGCTAAGGCAGTGGTATGAAAGTGGCATCTACCAATTTTTGCACTTACTCCTTTTATCTGTTAATGCGCCTTTCTTACTACACAGTTTTTCCTCCCCATATGATACAGCCCTGAAATCTCATCCCCCTTTTGTAGCTACCTCAACCTCCAAGATATTTATTCAAGTGAATGCGCAGGAGCATATATCCAGAGAATACTCTACTGTCGTTTTAAGGTTAACTTTGAGGTCATTTCTTACACAGCAATAGAAAATCAATATACCTTCCACAACAATGGTCTTGGGTTTGAAGGGCAAGTATGTTTAGTCTCATTTCTGCCTTCAATCTTACACCTTGTTGATGTTACCAACTTTCAACCTACAGTCCAGATACGTAATTAATATATGGCCATCCTTAGAAGATTCAAGCTCAACAGGATTCAGAAGTCCAACACTTCACTTGGGAGAGATTCTGTATAGCCACTAACTCCTTACATCTCTTTCCAGATTAACCTGAGCATATAAGGCACTATTAGGACTCTTCCCAAAACCAGCTTTCCTATTGCTAAAACCTTTTCAGCTTACCTTTCGGTATTCAAGACAATTTCAAAGTTTTATCATGGCCTTACACAGGTCACCTGGCTTTACAAGGAATACTGCCTTTTGTCTAGCAGGCATGTCTAGGGAGCAGATGTGGTAGACACACAGCAGTGAGGCAGTCCTGCATATTGTACTGTTTTCAGATGCCAGTAGAAGCCCTGTTGACACTTCATTGCCTTTGGCTATGACCATACTTCAGGTTCTGTTATAGGATACCCCTCACCTCTGGCACAAAATTCTGTGCGGGGTGACAGGCAGGAGTGATTTAAAACCAAACCAAACCAAACCAAACTCAACCCAAACAGCAGTGGTTTAAACAAGATATATTTATTTCTCAACAAACGTTCAACCAGGCAGTCCAAGACTAGTAAGGCTCTTCATTAATGTCAGGAACGCAGGATCCTAAGGGTCTGCTTTTCAATTCTATTGTACTTTTTGTGTTGTAAGTGCCAGTGGACAACAGATAAATTAACCATCAGTTAAATGTTTTCCCTTTCAACTTTGCTTTGTCAGAGCATGTAGAATGTACTATGTACATAATCTACTTATGAAGTCGTGTTAATTTTCATTGCATAAATCGTGAAGGTTTGACTAAAAATTTTCAAACTATTCTGAGATTAAATTTCCTCATAAACTTCCATGGTATTATTTTATAAACACCCTTACATCTTTGATTGAATTTCAACAAGTAAGGTATGGAGCACGGGTCCAAATTAACTGCCCTCCTGCCTCCCTCCAACCCCCGACCACCAACCCACCCCTGCCGCCACCTTGTGGCTACCCTGCTCTCAACCTCATTAACAATTCATCTTTATCCTACCTATTTGAGAAATCACCTTTAAAATCAGGATTGGTACTATTTTATCAAATGCTTTAATGACATTAAGAGGATTATGTTTTAACATGTTACTGTAGTAAGTGACATTAGATTTCATAACAAGAAGCAATCAATGCAATCCACTGATACATAATATTTAGCCATACTGTAGTATTCTTTGGTTATTTGTAGTAAGAAATTTTGCTTTTAACTTTACAGGAAGACTCACCAATTTTCTTTTGCTAGTGCAATTTTCTTTTTTTTTTTTATTTGACAAGTAGAGTTGTAGACAGAGAGACAGAGAAAGGCCTTCCTTCCGTTGGTTCACTCCCCAAATGGCCGCCACGGCTGGCGCTGCGCCGATCAGAAGCCAGGAGCCAGGTGCTTCTTCCTGGTCTCCCATGCAGGTACAGGGGCACAAGCACTTGGGCCATCCTCCACTGCCCTCCCAGGCCACAGCAGAAAGCTCGACTGGAAGAGGAGCAACCGGGATTAGAACCCGGTGCCCATATGGGATGCCAACACCGCAGGCAGAGGATTAACCAAGTGAGCCACGGCGCCGGCCCCACAATTTTCATTTTAACTTATACCAATCTCATAGTTCCCATCTTTTTCTACTACCTAGAGTGACTTCTTTAACAAAAAATTATATATGAAATAATCAGTGTATGCTTAAAATGCAATTTTAAATTGAAATAAATTTTTCTTTATTATCTTTGCCTTTATTCTGATTCATTTTATATATTTTTCTTTCATGTACAGTACCAAATTTATCAGCATAATTTTTAAAATGCAAAGTAGACATTACAAAAAGAGAACATGGGAATAAACACCTATATACTTATCACCCAGCTTAATACTTACTTATAATCAAATCCCTCTGTAGTTATACCCAAACTCCTAATTCCATTCTCTTATGTTCTGCCTCATACACTATACTGATTTGGTCTATTGCATCATATTTTATCTTTACCTATATTGAAAATGATAAAATAGTCTAGATTTTTAAACTTACATTTACTGTCCTGCAGTTGCTTTGTTCTCTCAATGTTTTTACAGTGTGATACTATATGATGCTCTGAATCCTAAATTAGAAGTTGTATGTTATCCCAATGTTAAACCACAATAAGCAATTCTTTGTTGCTGGATATTTAGATTGGTTTAAGACTTTTGCCATTACAAGTCTTTGGATGGAATTTATTTTCACTTGTATTTCCTTTTTCTCCTCTGTATAGCTTCAATGCAAAGGAAAAATGAGTGCATGTGGCCAGGATTTTTTTAAACTTTTATTTATTCTGAGATGCAGAGAGACCACACACACACACACAGTAGAAGAGGGTGAGAGGGCACTGTTGGGTCACTCTGCAAATGTCTGCAATATCCAGGGCTGGTATGGGTAAGAGTCAGAAGCTGGGAACTCAATCCAGGTCCTCAGTGTAGGTGGCAGGGACCCAACCATTTGAGCCATCACCACCAGCTCCCAGGGCGCACATTAGCAGGAAGGCACTCTGATATGGGAAGTAGACATCTTGACTGCTAGGCAATACCTGCCCCAAGATTTTCTTTTGCTTGTCTGAGACACTTCCAATGTCCTGCAACACTGATCTCTTGTATTTTACTGTGCATTCTAAAGTCTTCACTAAGTGCTTAATTTATATGTAAGAGAGCTATAGCTCCTGGGTATTTATCTTTAGTTTTTTTTTTTTTGGGAGTCAGGAGAAAAATCCTTTTTCAGTCTGGAATGGAAGAGTTCCACATTAGTTTCAGACTGAGAAGCTCACAAGTTAACAAAAAAACAATGAAACCAAAGAGGAAGGAAATAACTTTCACTGTTTAGTTACCAAGATTTTTAGGGTTATCCTTACAGTGCAATAACTGTTTGGAAATTCAAAGAGATGGGCAGTTTACAAAATTTCTCTCCCAAAAGTCATCGATGTTCTAAAATATACCAATTTTGTTTCCTTAGCAATCTTCCAATCAGACTTCTCCGACCTAATGTAGTCCCACAAACTAAGGCATCAAGATTTATGTTATTAGAATGAATGGCTGACTTGGCATCTGTCATGTCTTTCTAGTCAGTGTATGTGACAAAATGTTAGTTTTCTGACAGTCACATTCCAAATAGGAACTGATATTACAATAGCACTTTTGTTAGGTTATACCAAAACTAGAGATAAAAGTACTTTAATACCTTTCTAGTCACATTATCATTTATAAGAACATTTATTAAGTCACTGATTTCATTTTGTACTATGGCACCTGTTAAAAAACAATCCAGATTTCATTTTGATCTGTGCAGCACTCTTAGACCCGTGACACTGGCATGCCAGAAACCTGTTATCTGTAGTTTGGTGCTAGCAGTTATGTGCATACTTACCAGAAATACTAGGATGGCAAGGTAGTTTAAACCTTATCCTTCCAGACTCTTCCTTGGCTTGATATCCTTTAAAGTTTCCTTAGGCATAAGTGAGGCTTAAAGTTCATGTAGTAATCAATCTTAATTATAAGTACTTTTAAAATTTTTTTAAAAGATTTATTTATTTATTTGAAAGTCAGAGTTACAGAGATAGAGAGAGAGAGAGAGAGAGAGACAGAGAGAGAATCTTCCATCTGATGGTTCACTCCCCAATTGGCTGCAACGGCTGGAGCTGTACCGATCCGAAGCCAGGAGCCAGGAGCTTCTTCTGGGTCTCCCGCACCAAGGACTTGGGCCATCCTCTACTGCTTTCCCAGGCCATAGCAGAGAGCTGGATCGGAAGAGGACCAGCCGGGACTAGAACCGGCGCCCATATGGGATACTGGCGCTTTAGGCCAGGGTGTTAACCCACTGCGCCACAGCGCAGGCCCCATAAGTACTTATTTTATACTCTATTCGTGGCACATATTCCTTAGTGGGTTCAAGGTGCACCAACCCCTCAACCTTTACAGCAGTTGATAAGCAGCCACATCCATTCTCTTGCCCTGTGCCTTACAAATTTCATCATTTTCCGCACATGTTATGATGTGAGACAGGAAAACAGTGCTATAGACCTATGATGAGTTTGTAACGTCCTCTAATAAAGTGTTTTAATCACAAAAGGGGCCACCTAAATACTTTTAACATAATCTATAGTTGTTCTTAATTATTTTCCCAAGAATTCTACTTTTGAGGGACATTTGTAATGAAACAAACAATAAAGGAAAGGTCACCTTCCCTTTATGCTCCTGCTCCAATTTTAGTTTCCAAAACCCCAAATGAGGAAAAGTCTCTTGAATATGTGTGTCACATACACACATATTACAGAAATGTACTAAACATGCGGTACATCCTGGCAGTCAGAAAAAGGTCCTCATCAGAGCCCCTACATCTTTGAGCATTTTTTGTTTCAAATCCACAGAGATGATCTTTCCATGCCTGGGCTTCACAGTTGCTCGTATTCCTCTTCTCTCTCAGCCAATCACTCTTTGGGTCACATTTGTCATTACTAACAACTTTCTCAAAATCTCAATTTTTAGCACGTAACTCTCTAATCACCACTTCCTACATTTCTAGGTCATTCCTTTCAGTCCCGTATAATCCATTGATTCTGCCATATTCTCACTATGGCTCTGCCTCTCAAGTCCTCATTTCCCGGCTTTCCCAGCTTAAATTCCACAAACCACCATACCTTTGCTTTGCTTCATGTGGTCATACACTCATGGAAAAACCACAACTTTGGTTAAATTCAATTCCTGCGCCTATGATTGCACCATGCAGCTTTTATAAGGCTGAAGAAAAACTCACTGGTTTCACTTTACATTCATCATCACTAACCTCGAGGAGGCCTTCACCGCCTAGCTATCACACTGTTTTCCAGGTCCACTCACTATCCCCTCTGTTAGCTGCTGTCTTTAACTCCTGTCCCTTATCTACAACCTACTGCCTCTTCCCAGAAACTCCCCAAATCCCTCAAGTCCAGACTTTTCTTAACAGTTTATTTCATGTTCCACAACCTCTCAGCAAACCTTGCTGATGTTTACCTTTAGGATACTTGCAGAACTCGGTGCTTCTTACCACCTCTCCAGCTACCAACTCCATCCAATCCAGCCTTTATTTTTTCCCCAAACTATTTTTCAAAGGGTTCTGTCTTTTTTTTTTTTTTTCTTAAAGATTTATTTTATTTGAAAGGCAGAGTGAGAGAGAGAGGTCTTCTTCCATCTGCGGGTTCACTCCCCAAATGGCTTAAGGAGCCGGAGCTGAGCTGATCTGAAGTCATGAGCTTCTTACAGGTCTCCCATACAGGTGCAGGGGCCCAAGGACTTGGGCCATCTTCTACTGCTTTCCCAGGCCATAGCAGAGAGCCTGATCAGAAGCAGAGCAGCCTCGAACCATGCCCATATGGGAGGCTGGCACTGCAGGCAGTGACTTTTCCCTCTATACCACAGCGCCAGGCCCTCAACCCAGCTTTCTCTCCCACCTGCATTGCTGCAACAGTTTCCTAGGTGTTTCCCTGATTGTGCCCTTGCCTCTGCTCCTCAGCCTACACAGCAGCCATTATAGTTCCTATTACAACTATATTCCTGAGCTTTATGATAATCTTGGCTTCCATTCTTCTCTCACTTTCATAAAACACTAGAGTCTCTAAAACACTAGAGTATTGTGCAACCATTATTTCAGGCTGTGTTCTTAACTACTTTTGATAAATCTTCCTTTCGCATGCAAATCACCTTAAACAGAGTTGCATGTATTTTCAAGAATGCATTCTAGGCTACAAAACAGAGCCAAAGTAATTGACCTTCATAGGATACAAAACGAAAACAGCTCAATGGACACAACTCAGTTCATCAACTACATTCTGATCTAGTGTTACCCACAGAATTATCATCAATCTTTGGAATGTGTATTAAAAAAAAAAAAAAAGCAAAAGACAATTAATGTTATCAAGTCATTTTCTTTGGGAATCTCAACATGCCAAAACTTGTATTTTAAACTAAAGAGAAAATTATTTATCCAAAGTGTCATAATTTCATATTATTTTCTCAGTGCTTTAAAGGCCAACAGTGATTTTAAAAAGAAATGAAACATGCTTTCATTAAGTTTTTAAAAATCTATACAATTCAAGCTAATGAAATATTTTATTGTACATAATAAAAGTGGTGTCTTTTTAAAAAAAACATTCTCAGGCCCAGACATCTGCAGGAATACGTGAGGAATGGATTCCACTCAAGTATAATTAGCAATACTTTACTGAATGAAACCATAACTCCACCCCCACTTCCCATAGTAAATACTAACATTCACTACAGGCTTGAAATTCCTGTAGCATCAGTAAATCTATTCTTTAAAATATTACAAACATGCTTATGATGCATAGGAAGATGAAAAAATTTAGACTGTAACGGCACACCATATGTAATCCCAGCTTTTCTAATTTACAGCCAGTTAAGAATTACAATATCCAAAGAATGTATTTTAAAATAGTATTGACTCACTGGTAAGTGATTTTTCTACTCAATAAATAGGAAAATTTGCATTTTAATGTTACATTGAATTTCAGCACTTTTCAATCCAAGAAAAAAAACTGAGACAAGATCATGAGTTTAGGATTATATATATTACAATTTGCCTTGTTATAATACATTTGTGGCTTTATGATAAAAATAACTCAGGGACATATGGAATTCAAGCTAATTTGCATAACTGTCACAAGAAAAAAGCATTAAATGCATTTCTGAAATAAGTATTTTCATTTAATTTCAGAATCTCAAAACAGCATTAGACCTTGGCCTTGTTTAAAAAAAGTTTAGTTAAACACTAAGCTAGCTAAATAACCTTCTTGAAAGGTTTAAACACAATGTATATAGAAAATGCTTTCCCGCTAATCTCGATCTTACAGAAATGGAAAAGTTGAGGGGAAAAGGTAGACAATTTCTTCAGCAGCATATATGGCTAAATCCATCAACCACCTTAAACTAGAATTTCTATTATTGACCCCATTTAAAAATAATTGGGCAAATATCAAAAATCACCCATTTCCTAAACTGAAGACAACAATTTTAGGGTTACAGTAAAATATTTTTGAAATACCTCAAAAACTAATAACCATAAACTAGAGGAATCATCTCTTCATTTTAAGAAAGGCTTAAAAGAAAGTAAAGACATAACAAAAAGTAAACTAAACCCATTTTCAACCCTCTCTGAAATGAAAAGTAATGGTTGATTAGCTAAGCTTTGTGCTCTAACCAAACTAATTAATTACAGTGATTTTAAATGGCAACAGCCCATTTGACTGGGCAGCTTGACAGTTCTGAATACTTTTGCAATAATTTTCTTTTTTTTTTTTTAAACGCAAAGACACTAAAATGATCCGGTCATGCAATGTTCATTTATGCATTCTGCATCTCTTTGCCAATCTTGTAGCTAAGGATCTTGTTCCAATCAATCTTAGTGCGTGTAACTGGCAACTGTCGACGTAAGGCTTTGAAAGTAGTGTCCGACATTGTCTGATAATTCTCACTGATGGCAGTCTATGAAAAACAGTAGTTACAAGTTTAAGGCAAATAAAAGGAACAGAACATATAAAACACATAGATATTCTCAGAAAACAACCTGAAGTAGCCAGGTTCACTGTTTTTTAAATAGTCAAACAGAAACCTCAATATAGAAACCTCAATATGATCTTAAAAAGCTGATTAAAAGAAATTAAAAGAAGATGCATATAATTGGTTTGAATAATTACATTTAATGAAATTATAAACTAAATATTTATATATCTTTCTTTTAAATCCATTTTACTATTTTCATCAGAACAAATTATGTTTTTAAAGGGTGGAAACTCATCCAATTCACAAATAAAATGCTTAAATTCAAAAGGGTTTACATGTTGATAATATAAAAACAGCAGAGCACAAAATCAAATCAGATCTAAGGAATAATACAAATGGCTTAGGGAATACCTCAATTAAAATCTCTAATTAGAAACAAACTAGTCATTAAAAATTCTGGCATATTTTGGCCAATATTCACTATTAATAAGTTATAGTATTTTTAAAATTCTAAATCTTAAATGAATTCAATTTATTTGCCATTATTTTTGACTAAACTCTTAAGTTTGCCCTTGCACTGTACTTAAAGCAAACACACATCAAAAGACTTAATATTTCAGTGCTGATTCTTAAGTGAACACAGATTATACAGTATTTTTGAAAATCATACCTGGTACTCATTTTCTGCAGCTTCTACAATTTTTATAAATTCTTTTGCTGTTTGTGCCTCATTCTGAACAGGGAAAAAATTAAATAACACAGTAATTTAAAATTAAATCTCTATTATTTCTAAACATATATAATTTATGAAATATTTTAATAAATAATGCAGATGGAAACTAAGACAAAGGGAAAAAATACTGTAAGATCAATTCTAGTTCTAAGGGAAACTAGGCAAAATGAGCAGAATGAGCCTGGTCTTAGTGTGTAACTTGTTAAGGAAAGTGAAATCCTAGTAATATACATTGCTGAAAAGTTCAATTCTAACAACATATATTTCAATATACACCTTTATGGGTAAAAAGTTAAAGACACTGATTTCTGTTTACCACCTTAACAACATAAAAAATTACCAATTTGGAAGAACACATTTTAATGTTTAAGGTGGAGGCTGGTGTGCTGCAGCAAATTTTAAAGTTTAGAATTAAGCAACACTACTTGCAAGGCTAGCATCTCATATCCAAGCGCTGGTTAGACTTGCCAAATCTGCTCCTGCTTCTAATCTAGCTCCCTACTAATGGTTGGCCAAGTACTTGTGACCTTGACACCCACATGGGAGATCGGGATGGGGTTGCAAGCTCTTGGCTAAAGCCTGTCCTAGCCCCAGCTGTTGGCAGCCATTTGGGGAGTGAACCAGTGGATGGAAGGTATCTTGCTTTCTCTTTCTTTGACTTTCAACTAAAAATATAAATAATAAAATCTTAGAAAGTTTAAGGTAGATTTACTCCACTGTTTAAGGATGTTTTTTGCAGTTTTAATAATAAAGTTAATGGAAATCTATTTTTTAAATTTTTAAAATTTATTTGAGAGGAAGTGTGACAAGAGACAGAGAGAGGGAGAGGGAGAGGGAGAGAGAGAGAGAGGGAGGGAGGGAGGGAGGGAGGGAGGACACAAGTGTGTGCAAGCTCTCATCCACTGCTTACTGCCCTAATGCCTGAGATAGCTGAGGTGGCCAGACTGAAGCGGGAAGTCAGAAACTCCATTCAGGTCTCTGCAAAGGGGCAGGTACCCAAGTATGTGAGCCATCAACCTGCTGCCTCCCAGGGTGTACATTAACAGGAATCTGGAAAGTCAGAACTTCAAGCCAGGCACTCAAAATATGGAATGCCAGTGTTCCAAGTGGCATCTTAATCACTAGGTCAAATGCTAGGCCATGGCAATCAAATTCTTAAAAGAAAACACAGTGTTGGCCGGCGCCGTGGCTTAACAGGCTAATCCTCCGCCTTGCAGCGCCGGCACACCGGGTTCTAGTCCCGGTTGGGGCGCCGGATTCTGTCCTGGTTGCCCCTCTTCCAGGCCAGCTCTCTGCTATGGCCCGGGAAGACAGTGGAGGATGGCCCAAGTGCTTGGGCCCTGCACCCGCATGGGAGACCAGGAGAAGCACCTGGCTCCTGCCATCGGATCAGCGAGATGCGCTGCCGCAGCGGCCATTGGAGGGTGAACCAACGGCAAAGAAAGACCTTTCTCTCTGTCTCTCTCACTATCCACTCTGCCTGTCAAAAACAAAACAAAACAAAACAAAACAAAAACAAAACAAAACAAAACAAAAAAACAAAAAACAAAAACCACACACAGTGTTCACATAAAATTTTCTAATATCTTACTTGGAAGAGTATGTGAATGAACTCTGTGCAGCAATAAAATCAAGCTAAAAAAATCTGTTTTTTTAAAAAAAGATTTATTGATTTATTTGAAAGTCAAGAGTTACACAGAGGGAGGAGAGGCAGAGAGAGGAGAGGTCTTCCATCTGATGGTTCACTCCCCAATTGGCTTAAATGGGGTGGAGCTGCGCTGATCTGAAGCCAGGAGCCAGGAGCTTCTTCCGGGTCTCCCACGTGGGTGCAGGGGCCCAAGGACTTGGGCTATCTTCTGCTACTTTCCCAGGCCATAGCAGAGAGCTGAATCAGAAGAGGAGCAGCTGGGTCTTGAACCGGCCCATATGGGATGCTGGCACTTCAGGCCAGGGTGCTAACCCACTGCGCCACAGCAGCGGCCCCTAAAAAAATTCTTAATTTGTGGGTCAGCATTGTGGTGTAGGTTAGGTCACCATCTGGGTGCTGGTTCCTATCCCAGCTGCTCTACTTCCAATCCAGCTCCTTGTATCCCTTCTACCCAAGAGGGAGACCTACATGTGGCCATTTGGGGAGTAAACCAATGGATGCAGATGTCTCTCTCTCTTTGTAATTGTGTCTTTCAAATAAATTAATAAATCTTTAAAAAATTTTCTTGAATTTGAAAGCTGAAAATAAAGAAAAAATGTCATTAAATCACAATCCAAATAGCTAGAGGAAAGAAACATGTATTACAGTTTAAAGGTTAGGGACAGGATCATAGACCTCAACGTAAGAACTAAACCTATAAAATTCTTTCAAGAAAACATTGGAATAAATACTTGTGATGTTGGAAAAGATAAAGGTTGAAAAAATAAATTAGACCAACCACATAAAAACTATAAAATCTTTTTTTCTGCAAATACAACTATCAAAAAAGTGAAAACAATACATAAGTAGATGAAAATCACATATCTGATACTGGACTTGTATCCAGAATATATGAACAATTACAACTCAACAATAAAAACACAAAAAATCAATTAAGTAATGGGCAAAATCTTAATAGATATTTTCCCAAAGAAGATATACAAATGGCCAATAATCACATGGAATGATATTCAACTCCATTAACTGTTAGGCAAATGTAAATAAAAACGTGGTAAGATACCACTTTCAATCCCAATGGAATGGCCATAATCAAAAAGATAGGTTTTGGCAAGGATGTGGAAAAACTAGAACCTTATATACTGGGGGACTATAAAATGGTGTAGCTGCTGTGGAACAGAATTTGGCAATTCTTCAAAGGATTAAAAACAGAGTTATTATGTAGGAAGATACTTTAAAAAGATCTTTTCAAGGTTCATCTTTTAATTCTATTTTCCATGAACTTTCCAAAGTATTCTTGTCTGCACCAAATAGAAATTAAATGTTTACATAAAAAACAGTACTCTGAGGTGGGCATTTAGCCTAGAGGTTAAGATACTCACATCTCACGATGGAGTACCTGGTTTGATTACTGGTTCTAGCTCCTGACTCCAGGTTCCTGTCACTGCAGACCTTGGGAGGTAGTGGTGATAGCTCAGTTAACTGGGTCACTGTCATCCTCATGGGAAAACTGGATTACATTCCCAGCTCCTACCTCTAGGTCTGGTGCAGAACTATTGTAGACATTTGGGGAGTGAATGGGCATGGGCGCTCTCTTTCTGTTTGCCTCTCTGCCTCTCAAAAAAATAAATAAATAAGTAAACTGCATGAATGTTCATAGAGACATAAAGAAGAAAACAAACTTTGGTCGACTGATGAATGGGTAAGTAAAATGTGATATATCCATACAATGAGTTATTTGGCAATAAAAAAGAGGTACTGATCCACACTCTAACAAGGATGAAAGCTGAAAATATGCTCAAAGAAGGCAGTCATAAAGATCACATATATTTTTATGACTCCTTTTTACAAAATGTCCAAAATGGGCAAATCCAGAGTGAGGAAGTGGATTAATGGTTGCCTAGGATGGAGAAGGTTTTAGGGCAGTAGGGCTGGGAAGAATAGGGAACTAATGTTAATAGGTGTAAGGTTTAAAGAGAATGAAAATGTTCTCAAATTAGATTGTTGTAAAGCCCTGTTAATACACTAAAAATTTAAATTTTATACTTAAGTATGTGAATCGAATGGTATATGAATTATATCTCAAAGTTGCATAAAAATGGGTACTACTTACTATCTTTAACTGAATACACTTTGAGTTTTTTATTAAAGATTTATTTATTTGAGGGACTAGTGCTGTGACTTAGCAGATAAAGCTGCTGCCTGCAGTGCCAGAATCCCATTTAGGTGCTAGTTCAAGTCCCAGCTGCTCCATTTCCAACCCAGCTCTGCTATGGCCTGGGAAATCAGTAGAAGATGGCCCAGGTTCTTGCATACTCTAGCAAGGCTCTTCCTGCCCTGGTCTAGGGAGGAGTCTAGTCAGATTGTTCAAGCAGGTCCTCCTCTGGCCTGATCGCTGGACATTTTTACCTCACAGCCATCTTATTCGTACCTAAACCTCAGATGTCCAAACTGAGCTCAAAGTATTTCCTCAGGAACACAGTTCCCCCTTCACGTATTTCTATACCTTCGTGAGGGACCTGGAAGAAGCTCCAGGCCCCTGGTTTCGGATCAGCCCAGATCTGGCTATTGCAGCCATCTGGGGAGTAAACCAGTGGATGGAAGACCTCTCTCTCTGTGTCTCTGCCTCTCTGTAACTCTGCCTTTCAAATAAATAAATCTTTAAAAAGAAAAAAAAGATTTATTTATTTGAAAGGCAGAATGGCAGAAGGAAGAAAGAGTAGGGGATGAGAGCATATTCCCATCTGTTGGATCACTCCCCAAATGCCTGCAAATTCCAGGAACTCAAGCACTTGGGCCATCATTTACTGTCTCCCAGGTGCATTAGCACTCTGATACGGGATGCAGGTGCCCCAAGTGGCGGCTTAACCTACTGCGCCTCAATGCTTGCCTCATGAATACACTTTAATTTGAAACAGAAATATCACTTAAAATGTTAACTCTAAAACTGTTCTTGTTTTATAGAAATATTAGGTTGTTTAAATTTCATTATGGAATTAATTACTTACAGACACTGTTAGGGAATCTTGTATATCTTTATGACTCACTAGCTGAACATTACCATCTTCATAATAATGAACCTATGGAAAAAGAAATAGAAGACACTACATTATAGGAATCATGAATATTCTCACGGCTTTGCCAATTACATAAAAAAGATGACTACCAATTTCCACTCTAGCCCAGAGTTCTCCGCCGAGCTCCAGACCCTGCATTACTCTAGCAAGGTTCTTCCTACCCTGGTCTAGGGAGGAGTCTAGTCAGATTGTTCAAGCAGGTCCTCCTCTGGCCTGATCGCTGGACATTTTTACCTCACAGCCATCTTATTCGTACCTAAACCTCAGATGTCCAAACTGAGCTCAAAGTATTTCCTCAGGAACACAGTTCCCCCTTCATGTATTTCTACTAACCATTTAATCCCCCAAATTCATAGGCATACATTTATTCAGCAAGTATTAATTGAATGATTACTATAAATATTTGCTACCACAGAAGGTTTTAAGGATAGAAGACTTTCAAAACGCACTGTTCCAGACTTCCTATTTCAACACAACATGGTAAGAGCTATGTATAAAGTATACTAACAATACTTGACTCTGAGTTTAAAAAAGGACCTCAAGGCCGGCGCCATGGCTCACCAGGCTAATCCTTTGCCTGTGACGCCGGCACTCAAGGTTCTAGTCCCAGTTGGGGCGCCGGTTCTGTCCTGGTTGCTCCTTTTCCAGTCCAGCTCTCTACTGTGGCCCTGGAAGGCAGTGGAGGATGGTCCAAGTGCTTGGGCCCTGCACCCACGTGGGAGACCAGGAGGAAGCGCCTAGCTCCTGGCTTCAGATCGGCACTATGCACTGGCCATGGCGGCCATCTCGGGGGTGAACCAATGGAAGGAAAACCTTTCTCTCTGTCTCTGTCTCTCTCACTGTCTAACTCTGCCTGTCAAAAAAAAAAAAAAAAAAAAAGACCTCAAAAAACAGGCAACATTGGACTTGGGCTTAGCAAAATGACCATTACAATTAAGCCAGAGAATACAGAGCAATTAAGCTTAGAGAACAGTGTAGTTCAGAAAGGACTGGAGGTACTTCTGGTTGGAAATGCATGTGGTGGGGAAGCAGACTACTAGAGAAATATACGGTAGTGGTCACATATTGTATGTTCATAAAACTATATCTGGACTATGTGGCAGGTGAGAAGTTATCACTAAACGGTCCTAGGTAGGCAAGTAACATATCCAGATTTAAATTTTTAAAAAATTACCCTTCTGATGACAATGTGAAAGATGGACCAGGGTGGTCAAAGCATCATATGCTAGGCACTAGGCTAAGTACTAAAGGTAGAACTGTGAACCATACAATCACTGTAATCAACCAGCTTTGGTCCAAGCAGAGGCATCATTTTAGAAATTGCTATAGTAACTATTCAGGTAAGAGCTGCTGAGGCCTTAAATAAATGGAAGAATAATGTTGACAATAATTGTTAATACACACTGAGCACTTTGTGTGTCTGGCTGTGTTCTCTGTTCTGTGCATTTTATTCATATTAACTAATCATTATATAATCATAGGAGCTTCTTTGTTGTTTTTAACAAACAAAAAAAATGACTTCCTAATGTCACTCAACTAGTAAATGGCAGAGCTAGGATTCAAACTCCGGCAGTCTGGTTTCAAAATCCATGCTCTTAACTGCCATTCTCTCATCCCAAAGAGACAGATACCAAGACACAGAAATAAAGGAATATAAGACTAGACAGGTATACTGAAATCAAATGACAGGACAGCAGTATCTGATTCATCTTTATTTTTTAATAGCTTTTAGCCCTCTACCTTTTCTGGCAGTTAATCAACAAATGGATTGAATAAATAAGGAAACCAAGGGAAAAAAAAAAACCTAGTCAGTACTTTCCTTTAACTTATTTAGTAATACCTGTACTTATATTCAAATGTTCTTAAGTCTACATAAACATCTGACCTTGTATTAAAAGTAAAAAAACTAGGCCGGTGCCGCGGCTCACTAGGCTAATTCTCCGCCTGAGGCACCAGCACTCTGGGTTCTAGTCCCAGTTGGGGCGCTGGTTCTGTCCTGGTTGTTCCTCTTCCAGTCCAGCTCTCTGCTGTGGCCTGGGAAGGCAGTGGAGGATGGCCCGGGTGCTTGGGCCCTGTACCCGCATGGGAGACCAGGAGGATGCACCTGGCTCCTGGCTTCGGATCAGCGCAGCGCACCGGCCGCAAGGCACTGGCCATAGCAGCCACTTGGGGGATGAACCAATGGAAAAAGGAAGACCTGTCTCTCTCTCACTAACTCTGTCAAAAAAAAAAAAAAAAAAAAAGTGAAAAAACTAACTCTGCCTTTCAAATAAAAACAAAATACATTTTTAAAAAAAGTGAACAAATTCAATTCTAGAGGGCTTTATGGAAAAGCAGATATGAATACAAGAAATGCTTAAAATATTTATTTATATATATAAACAGCATATATGCTTTAATATTACATGTCAGCCAACTTCAGCTAGTTCAGATGGCAAAAGAACATATGGGCTACTTGGAAGATGCTTGGATAGATAAACTGAATGAAGAGTGACCAAATGGTAGTGTCTACATTTAACCATATTTTGTAATCTGTCACATGTCCTTGAAGATTTTTAACTGTGGAACAAACTGCCAGGTTACTGAAGAGATTTAATACAGTACTACTTATTTATCCCATTACCCCAAAGCAAAGATCTGGAAAAGAAGTGGTATCACATACCAAGAAAATGTAAACTGATTAACTATTTCTCTGATCAGAATAATCTAGGAAATAGCAAACAAAAAAATTCATACCTGAATTTTCAAGATGCCAACCACTTGAGTGATTGAAGGTGTGACTGTAAACTTCCACTCTGACCTCCAACGACCATTCCTTAAAAATAAAAACAGCAGCTGTAAATAAGGTAGGGAAAATAATTTGAATCAATTTTAAGTTTTAGATGTAATGTTAATTCTACAGTATGAGAGAATGTAGGGGGTAGATGCTGGACATTCACTCATTTTTTAACCCCTGAAATATTCAAAAGGAACAAAAGTTAATTTCAGTTGTAAGACATATTTAATTTAACATTTACTTTACTGAGAGGACCTATATGAAGTATGTCAGCTTCAGAATTCTGAAGCTAAGACACAATTCAATGTAAAATCACACAAGATACTTCTTGGAGAAAAATTTAAGCTATTCTTTAATTGGATCCCTCTAACAGTAAACTGAATAAATGTTCAGATTATCAGCCTTTCACAGAACAGTTTATTATTTACTGAATGATACAAAGTATCAAATAATTTTAAAATGCCTAGCAAATGCTATATAATACTCTTAAGTAGGATTTGATATCTGTAAATAAAAGGTTATAGTTAAAAATATCAGATTATTTTTCCCTTTTCCAGTTTTAGGGTTAATGTTTTTACACAAAAGGTACATCTTTCTCCCCACTTCTGAAATGATTTCTGTATGCTAATGAATACATATTCATGGTAGAAAAGAGAGATGTTCATTTTTCTTGTCCAGTGAATCTCATTCTATTTTTCGGACACCTTTTCACGTCTATTAGTTCTTTGCATACTTAAGACAGTCAATCTGATAATGCAAATTTATACCTGTTTGTTCTTTCTAAATAGTATGTATTTATAAAATAGTCACATGGCTAATGGATTACCATACCGATTTTGTTTGTAAAATTATTTCTGGCTTCTTTTCAATATTCTTAACAATTTAAATGGTAATATTCTTGTACCTGAAGTTAATATCTAACATTTGAGGAATATTATATGTTCTATAAAATAAAAAATTTAATTTTACAACATGTCTTGATTTTCAGCAACTCATCCAAGATTATTCAAAGTAGTTTGGGTGACAAAGGTCTATTCATTTTTGTTTCATGATTCCCAAGGAAGTTATTTCTTTTACTTAGGTTTTAGTACCAAGAAATTAGTGAGTTCTAAATAGGATCTTATGAATATACCACCATATTATATTTTCATATTACATATGAATATAACCATTATTACATATGAATATATAACCATTGATTTTGTAAGCAAAAAAAGGGAATTTCAAACAAAGTAATGGTACTAATTTGGAATTATTTCAAAAGATTCTTCCAAAAGCATTACTATAGTACTAGTAAATGACACTAAATAGATAGCATCCTTTCATCAATGGAGAAAATAGCCAAGATGTCCTATTATAATCACAAATATGTTTGCAATTAATTTTTATTAGCTCTAATTACAAATATTCAACATTTACTAATATTTATAATTAAATAGTAATATCTATAATTACATATAAATTAATATTTACAATTAAATTTTCAACAAACGTTTATTCCCCTATGTACTGGGGAAACGGAAAAGAAAGGTCTCTAGTGAAATCTAAAGAACACTCAAGATAAGTGTCTTCTGATGTGAACTCAAGTGTATCAACAAGTGTATCAATTACATCAAGATAGTCATGGAAAAACAGAAATGAAAAATAAATATTTTTACTAGAAAGTGAAAATAAAATTTTAAATTTAGTGATACAATGGTCATATTGGTGGTTTAAAAAAAATGCCAGTATGTAAAGCAAAAGAGTTGAGAAAACAAAATTCAAGGACAAAATTTTCCTCATTTTATCTATCCTAAAGTTCAAAGGAATTATAACTGCTAATATAATTCCTAATTAGTAATTCACTAAAACGTCTCCAGTATATTTTAAAGTAATATTTAATAAAAAGAAATTTTCGGGGCTGGAGCTATGGCGTAGTAGTTGAGGCCACTGTCTACAGTTTGGGTCCCATCTGTTCCATTTCCGATCCAGCTCTCTGCTACGGCCTGGGTAGGCAGTGGAGGACTGTCCAAGTCTTTGGGCCCCTGTACCCACGTGGGAAATGCAGAAGAGACTCCTGGATCCTGGCTTCAGATCAGCCCAGTACCGGCCACTGTGGCCATCTGGTGAGTGAACCAGAGGATGGAAGACCTCTCTCTCTCTGCGGCTCTGCCTTTCAAATAAATAATTAGATCTTTAAAAAACAATAAAAAGAAATAAAATTTTCCTTTAAAGGTAGTTCAACCACAAAATATTGGTTTTATTGTATATTTCTTCACACAAATAGCATAAACTAATAATAATTTTATGAAGATTTGTTGGCACAGAACTGTGGTAGATTAATGTTAAAAATTTTTAGATCTCAAATAGAGAAACAATATATAGTTTCTTAATATATAAAGTCTACAAAAGTAACTTTGTACATCAGAATCTGTAGGAAACTCTATAGGAAACTTTAACTTGTCCTTAAAGTGTATATGCTCTTAATGGAATTGATTTTCCTCCAGTTATGAAGGCTCTGCACTCTTTAATTACTCTTAGTAATCTTGCACTTACTTCTGAGAAGGGTAAGCAGTGGAACATTAGGCCAGGGACCAACTGGTCCACAGGGGTTACTGATCCCTCATACTCTTCATTGAATGTCAACAGACTTACAGCTATCTTTAATGATTAGGCCGACTATGGCACAAATTCCTTTCTTACATCAAAATTTGAAGTTTTATAACCCGTTTAGATTGATGTAGTCAATCACTCACAAACAAGGTAGAGCTCCCACCACTAACACAGAACTACAAAAAAAATATACACAGTGTCAAAATTCCTCAGTACACAACATCTTAACTTACCAAAAGTTTTTTGCTTGGAACTGATGGCTTTCTATGCATGCAATAATGGTTTGCTGTCCATCAATTTTTTTACCATATACCTTATTGGCAAAGAAAAAAGGAGCAAGATTGAATTTAGGAACATAGAACATCCAACTTTAAACATCTTTAAAATACTTATATATACCACTTTCGCAGAAACACATAAAAGATACAAAACAAGTCCACATTCCAATATTATAACTACAAAGGAAAGTTCTCAAATTTATATACTTAAACTAATAGGAAATAGGTAATAAAAGCCTTCCAATTAATAAATTATAATTTATTGAGTAAAAATTATGTACTCTAAATATTCATAAACATCCTAGATGTATCATGTTTTCATTTCAATCACAGGTCATGGTAAGTAGAAAATTTGTTTTAAACATATACCAACTTAACCATCTTTGCAAGTAAAAACTTACTTGTGATTATTTTTTTCACTTTACAATCTTAATGGCTGTCATTTCTCTAGTCTTTTCAAGAAATTAATTTTGAGATTTGAAAGACAAAGAGAAATAGCGAGCAAGAGCAAGAGAGCATGTGTTCCTATCCACTGGTTCACTCCCAAATACCCACAACAGGAGGAGCTAGGCCAGGTCAAAGCCAGGAGCCTAAACTTAATCCAAGTGTCCCACATGGGTGGCAAGGAACCAATCACTTGAGCTATCATGTGCTGCCCATCAGGGTGTGCATTAACAGGAAGATGGACTGAGGAGCATAGCTGGGATTCAAACCTAATAGACACCCCAATATGGGATGTGGGTGTCCCAAGCCATATCTTAACACACTATGCCAAATCCCTACCCCTCCAGTCATTTTTAAAAGTACCAGAATAAGAGTGAGAAAGTTGATTTATTTATAAACTGAGAAAGGTCATTATGAGAATATCCACAATGTATGAAAATATTTCATCTCTTGCCTACTGCTTTAAAAGTAATAAAAAAAAATTTGCTTCTCTCAATTCCCCCCAGAACCACTCTCTTACTCGTTGAGATATTCTTCCAAAATAATCCTAGTCAACTAGTTATAATTCAAAGTATTTGTAATACATTTTAGGTTATGTTATATTATTATTAAATTATTTAGAGATTTTTAGCAGGCCACATCAATTTCTTAAACAGGAAATCTCTAAAAAAGGGAGTACTAGTGGATACATTGGTAGTTATGTTGGAAAGCAGGTATGAACTAGGACATATATATGGTCACTGGTTGGAGAGGTAAGCACAGATCAAGGTTACAGAGGGCCTTGTAAGCCAAGTTCAAAAGTCCAGCCTATATCCTAAGTACAAAGGGAAATCTTTAAAGGATTGCAAATAGGGGATTTTCCTGATCTCATTTGCATTCCAAAAGACAACTCTGGCTACGGAGAAGATCACTGGAGCATAAACTCAGGGTGTTATTATGCCTCTCTGAGTACTTATGAAAGTAAAAAAAAAAAAAAAAAGCACTGCACTTATACTATATTTCATCCTGAAAATATAAAAATATGTTAAATCTATGAAAGAACCATATTTTAAGATACATAAGAAATCTCACTATAAAACACATAAGGAAATGATTCCATATCCAAATAATTTTATTTTCTCTGAACTTTTTTTTTTTTAAAGATTTTATTTATTTATTTGAGAGATAGAGTTACAGACAGGGAGAGACAGAAAGGTCTTCCCTCTGTTGGTTCACTCCCCAGTGGCCAAAGCCAGGAGCCAGGTGCTTCCTCCTGGTCTCCCATGTGGGTGCAGGGGCCCAAGGATTTGGGCCATCTTCCACTGCTGTCCTAGGCCGCTGCAGAGCTGGATTGGAAGAGGAGCAGCTGGGACTAGAACCGGTGTCCATATGGGATGCCGGCGCCGCAGGCAGAGGATTAACCTACTGCACCATGGCTCCAGCCCCTTCTCTGAACTTTATGTAATCTAGTAAGAAATCTTAAGTTATGAACATAAGATTAAAGACTCTCATCACAACTTGCACCTCAAACCAAATTAATTAATTCCTACTTGGATTTAATTAGAGGTACACCCATTTCCTCACTTTGGGCTATTGTAAGATATTTATTTACTATTCTGACTTCTTTGAAAAAAATAGTAAACATTTTTAGAAGTATTTACTTCTTGGTAAAAAGACTGACAAGTTATAAAATATCAGTTCTGTAAGTTATTGTAAATTTCTAGAGATCATAAATACATTTGCCTAAGACATAGAAGTCGCCCGTCAATGACTTACAGTGCAGACCCCATTCGGATAATGTTCTTTTACATAAGCACGAAGAGCAGTTTCTACTGAACTTCTCCACGATTCAATCGCATTTTCTGCTTCATAGGGTCTTGGATCAGTTGCTTCCTTTCTCAAGTGATCAAATTTGAAACAAATTCTGTTTTTTGGATCCAAAAACTTTCCATTCCCCAAGTCGCCATGTTCTGTTATCAATACCTTCAATGATGGAATGAATTTAGGAAAAGTATTTAAAACAGCAGTTAAGTACTAATACATATTAATACACTCTTATTAAGCTTTTTCCTTAAAACTGTAACACAACTCTATTCCAAGCAAGTGGCTTTGCTAACATGGTGCAACTATACTTCAGATGAGTAGAGGATAAAGACAATGCGGCCAGCTCATTGAATGCAGGTCAGATTTTCACCCATTGCAACTTTTGCCTATTCAATGAAAAAAAAAAAAAATGCACCCTCTAACCCACTGCTGGAATTGGTTTCTTTCTCTGAGACCTTTAAACAGTTTATTCTTTCTGAAATCAGCTCTAGTTCTTCAAAACTAAAAACAGGTAATAACATTCAATCACAAGGCTGCCAGAATGGCTTTAGTCTACTGAGAAGCCTCTTTAGTGGGTCCCATCTTGCTCCATGGTTACAATCTCATCTAAGGTGTTTTTTACTTGTTTCTTATACACTAGTCACTGAGTCAATGACTTCCACATTTTTAAAATCATAATTTGTTCATTTAAATTATAAAATTATATCTTGTACTTTATTTTAAAAACTTTCCCCTTTTTCTTTCCATTGGAACTCTCCTAACTTTTTATTCCTTTCATATGCCAAGACTTCCCCCATTCCTCTGCAGCAAACCTTGCTAACACAGGACATATCCTTCTAAATTTTTTTCATTGTCATGAAATCCTACATGGAAAAAAAACATACACTTGTCTGTAGATGCATATACATATACACAAATGGCTTCTTGGGTCATTATGTTTTAATAATGGAATAAAAATGTGCATGCAAAACTCAAACACTTTCCTGTATTTGGCTTTTTCAATGTAAGTATCTTGAGGAAGTCCCTCAAAGTCAACTGACAGACCTCTCACCACTCTTTTGAATGGTTACATAATATCCTGTAAAATGGATGTAATTTATTCACCAATCCACTACTGATGTGCCATGTCTTTACAGTCAGTCTGTTTTCTTTTTTCTGGGGTGAGGGGATTAGGAGGAACAATCAAAATGGCAAAATAAGCATTGTTGTATATTTATTTCCATATACTTTAATCTCTATTTTATTTCTATCCAATGCTTTTATATTTCTATTTGATAGATTCCCAGCAAAGGTGGTGGGGTCTGCAAGTAAAGGATTTCTATTTTTCTCATTTTTTAATATGTATTTAGATTGCATTCTGAAAAATGGCCATGATCCACATTTCAATAAACAATATATGTTTTCTTCCATACCATCACCAACAGACATTATTTCTTTTAGTATAATGGATACAAAATATATCATTATTTCAATTTTCTTTTTCAAAAAGATTTATTTATTTGAAAGGTAGAGTAATAGCAAAAGAAAGAGACACAGAGAAAGAGGTCTTACATCTGCTGATTCACACCCCAAATAGCTCCAACAGCCCAGTCTATGCCAGGCCAAAACCAGGAGCCAGGAACTCCACCTGGGGTAGCAGGGGCCCAAGAAACTGGACCATTTTCTGATGTGCCTTCCCAGGTACATTAGCAGGAAGCTGGATTGCAAGCAGAGTAACAAGGAATCCAGCTGGCACTCCAAAATGACTACTTTCTACACCAGCTTAACCCACTGTGCCATAACACTGGCCCCTAATTTTATTTCTCTGAATGCTGATGGATCTAAACATCTTTTCATGTTTCTTGGCCATTTGCTCCTCTGTTAGTGAATATTCTTTAGTATTTTTTTATCTGGGTTTTTAATTCTTTTTGAGTTCTGTTTAAGGTGTATGTTTCATTCTACAGTTAAAGACATGAATATGTAGTAAAATGTTTCCCTTTTCATTCATTTATTCATTCATTCACTTACTTACTTTTGAAAGGCAGAGCAAGAAAGCTATCTTCCATTCACTGGTTTACTCCCCAATGTCAGCAATAGCCAGGATTGGGCCAGGACCAAGACAGGAGCCTGGAATTCCACCCAGGTCTCCTAAGTGCATGGCAGGGACTCAAGTACTTGAGCCATCACCTGCTGCTTCCCAGGAGGCACATCAGCAAAAAGCTGTATCAGAAGCAGAGTAGCTGGGCCCTGAACCAGATCCTCGGAAAAGGAATGCAGACATCCAAAGCTGCAAACACCACACTTTGCCACTATGTTCCACCCCCATCTTTTCTTTTACAGTTTCTAAGTTTCCAGTCTTATTTAATAAGATAGTCTTCCTGGCCCTACATTGTATAGGTAGGATTTTAGATTTTTTTATTTCCATAAAATTGCAGTCACTGCTAAAAATTTTAATCTATCTGAAATTTTAGTACACTATGTGAAAACATGGGTCCATCCTAACTTTCTTCTTGATGGAAGCAGTTATGCCAGTATCTATATAAAATATTTCCTAAATGCTGGGACTAAATTCTGGTTCTCCATACTGTTCTACTGACTAATTTGTCTGCTCTATAAAATAGCACACTGACTTGATTTTATACTGGTTGTAAAATATCTTCTTCGACCTAATACGACAACTTTTCCTCACTCTTCTTTTTCATATTTTTCCCAGTTATTTCAAGCAAGTATTTTTTTTCACATAAACTATAAAAATACTGACCAATCAAAAAATTGATTCAAATTACATTAAATTTAAAAATTAATTTTAAATAATTTAAGTTTCTAAGAAATAATTTTTTTTTTTTTTTTTTTGACAGGCAGAGTGGATAGTGAGAGAGACAGAGACAAAGGTCTTCCTTTTTGCCGCTGGTTCACCCTCCAATGGCCGCCGCGGCCGGCGCATTGTGCTGATCCAAAGCCAGGAGCCAGGTGCTTCCTCCTGGTCTCCCATGCAAACCCGCATGGCTCCTGGCTCCTGGCTTTGGATCAGCGAGATGCGCCGGCCACGGCGGCCACTGGAGGGTGAACCAACGGCAAAAAGGAAGACCTTTGTCTCTCTCTCTCACTATCCACTCTGCCTGTCAAAAACAAAACAAAACAAAACAAAAAAAATAATTTAAGTTTCTAAGAACGTGGCATCCCTTTGTAATGTTTTGATCGTTTTATCTGTTTCAAGAAGACAACTACTACTTTCTTTATAATCCTATGCTTTTCTTGTTAAACTTACTCTTACATTAATGTATACTTTTTACCGTTATTTAAATGGAATTCACTTACTTGCTACACAGAGGATAGCTAATGAGTTCTATATGAAGTACTTACCTTAGATTTAGTCATCTCACCAAATTCTTTTATTTGCAGCTTTTTTTGGTTGAACAGTTATATTACTAGAGTCCTCTGGTATCCCTAAATTTATAAATCATGTTACCAGAGTCTTCTCTTTCCAAGCTTTACAAGCTCTCATTCTCGTGTCTTAATTGCTATTTATCTCCACATATGATAAGTAATAATCTTAATCAGGTGGTTTACCCTAATTTTTCACTTTAAAATTTATCTTAGGATTTGTAATTTATGATATTTATTAATTGCTTTTCTTAAATAGTCAATTATACCTAAGAGGTTATATCCATCCATATTTCTACTTAGGATTTTGTTTTTAATGAAAAATAACTGCTAACTTCTCAAATCCTTTTTGCAGTCCACTAATATAACATTTTTCTCCTTGAATTGCTGCTTACTATAAGACAAATATATTGTCTCATGTGGAACCATTCTTACATCCTGTAAAAATCCCATTAGTCTTGATACACTTCTACCATCCTTCTGAAATATTTCTATCTCTTATTGGTTAGTTTCCTATTTAATGTTTATATATTCATAGTCATATGGAAAACTTGTATATAAATTTTTAAAAAAATATTTTAGGTTTAGGTGTTAAAATTATGCTAGGTAAATAAAATGATTCTAGAAGTTACCCAATGTTTCATTTATTATTTTTTCAATCTGTTATTTAATAATTTATTATTTTCAATTATATTTATAGCCAACATTTTAAAACCATGCATCATCTTACCCAGCAAATTTTCTTGTAGAAAACAATTATTAGTGTGACCAGAAGTACAAAAATGTTCAATACAGTATTATTAATAACAGTAACCAAAGGAAAAAAAAGAAAAGAAAAAACCAAAACCCCCTAAGGCAGAAATAAAAAAAACTTAGGAGATTAATACAGTGAAGCATTATGTATCTTTATATATGTATACATCTATATATAAGCTTGTGTTATCATCTGTCTGGTCTTATTGCCTGCATGTAACTACAAGACTACAAACACAAGCTCTGATACAAATGGCCACTAAGAACTCTCTCTTCTGTTCTTTCTTAACCACTCTCTCTTATATTCTACCTACAAGTTCCCTGATGATATTGTTTCATATAAATTGTACTTCATGCAAGCATGACTTGAATTAATACAATCACTGTTCAATTATTAGTAACTCTAAACCAAAACAAAAGAAAAACTCGGATGACCTTTTGTGATTTTTTTTTATAGCTTAGCAATTTTAACTTGCATTTTGGAAATAAAAGATTTAATAATTACTAAATGCTATATTACTCACATGAAGAACTGTAGAATTCCAGAGCAACCAAATTATGATATAAATCTTACTAATATATATTCTAGATTTTGGATTAATATAGGATTGATTTTTTTTCCTATAAAAAACAAGAAAGTTATTTAAAGCAATTATTTTCTAAAATCTTAAATGAATTACATCTGAGAATTTCAAAAGGGACTTTTCTGCTAATACCATTATTAGTCTTAATAGAAGAAAGTAAATTTTCAATGACTTTGCCAGTGAGTGGCTATGATTAAAATGAATAATTTTTTATCTTTAAGCATATCGCTTCCCAATTCTTGCAGGATACAGTAACCATGACAAAACAAAACAAAGAATAGCTAAGTCCTGTGTTTATATAAACATACCTGATCTTCATAACCTTCAATTTTTACTGGAGTAAACTGGTCCAAGTTATACTGTGCAAATGCACTAAAAAAAGAAAAAGGCCAATTACTTAAAATTATATATCTAATGTTTTACAAAAAAATGACAGCCAAAAATTCACTGGTCAATAAAACTGAACTACACATGGCAAGATAGATGAAATTACAATTGTCTAGTATTGATCTTATACCACAATAAATATAATATAGATGTGGCCATTTTAAAAAGTGATTAACAATATCCAGCTTTCAATGCTTAGCAAAATAAAATTAAATCAGTCTTGATCTTTTCATTCAAGAATGTGAAAAGTAAAGGTTAGACAACTAATTTTTCAAGTACATATGAAGGGGCTTCAAATAGTTCATGGAAGATTGACATTTTTTAAAACTCTATTCTTCAAACTTTCAGAAGTTCTCTCATATTTAGTATACCAAAAAAAGGCTAGATGCTGTGAAAGAAGCAGAGTGATCATTCAGATTTTGTGAACAAAGGGCTTCCTGCTGAAAAGGAGAGATAACATAAACACAACACAAAGTAGAAAATATCATAAGAGAATTACCAATAAAGCATTACGGAGCTTTTTAAAAACTAAATTCTCTTGAGGCAAGAATATAAGAAGATAATTGGGGTAATTTCATTTTTGTAATGAGGGTGATACTGAGAAATGGAATTGAAAAACTGAGTAGGCTTTGGTTTTGTAGAAACTGGAGAGATGGCAAGAAGAGTATTTCAAGTAGAAGGAAGAATATGAGCAAAACACATAAGGTAAGTCAGGCCCAACATCATAGGAAATATTACACTCAATGTTTGGTACATAGCAGGTGTTCAGTTATTTTACTGGAGTGAACTGGCAGGTCTTGAAGCATGGAATAATTACATTATTTGGAAAGCAAAGCAGAGTCACAGAAGCTTTTAGAGAAAGGAGAACATGGATGTACTTTTTTTTTTTAATGTTCATTTATTTAATTGTAAGGCAGAGTTGCAGAGACAGGAGACAGAGAGAGAGAGACAGATCTTCCACCTGCCAGTCAATGGTCACAATGGCTTGGGCTGGGTCAAGCCAAGGCCAGGATCCAGGAGTTTCTTCCTGGTCTCCCATATGGGTACAGGGGCCCAAGCACTTGGGTCATTCTCTGCTGCTTTCCTAGGCTATTAGCAGGAAACTGGATTGGAAGTGGAGCAACTGGGACACGAATCAGTGTCCATATGGGATGCCAGCACTGCAGGTTGTGGCTTAACCTGCTATACCACAGTGCTGGCGCCAGAAAGTACTTATAAAAAAGATTAATTTGGCAGTGGCATGTATGAAAATTGGGCAGTGGAGCAAGGAGAGACAGAAAGAGCAATTAGGCTATGTAAACATTCCATCGTGGGCCAGTGCTGCGGCTCAATAGGCTAATCCTCCGCCTGCGGCACCGGCACCTTGGGTTCTAATCCCGGTTGAGGCGCTGGATTCTGTCCCGGTTGCCCCTCTTCCAGGCCAGCTCTCTGCTGTGGCCCGGGAGTGCAGTGGAGGATGACCCAAGTGCTTGGGCCCTGCACCCCATGGGAGACCAGGAGAAGCACCTGGCTCCTGCCTTCGGTTCAGCGCGGTGCGCCGGCTGCAGCGCGCCAGCCGTGGCGGCCACTGGAGGGTGAACCAACGGCAAAGGAAGACCTTTCTCTCTGTCTCTCTCTCTCACTGTCCACTCTGCCTGTCAAAAAAATAAAAAAAAATTTAAAAAAAATTAAAAAAAAAAAAAAAACATTCCATGGTGGAACTACGGAGTGTAGGCTAGGAATAGTGATAGATTCAAGAATAGTCTCTTCCACTTTTACAGAAGTAAAGAATAATATATTACCAGGTAATTACATGATACATGTGAAGGGGAAAAAAAAAGGATGAAAGTTATCTAAAAATTGTATAAAGGTCAATATTGCATTTTATTTAAATCTATAATCTAGGAAATTACTTGCATTTCACAGAAAAGATACTGAGAATTTTTAGATTTGGGGCTCTAACTCGACTTAAACTATATGGTAGCTTTTCAGATTATGCTAGATGACCTATGTCCACTGAATTTCCAGGTATGAGCTCTGGAGTCTCCTCTAGAAAGGAGTATCTGGCTGAGAAGAGCAAACTGATGAGCTAACAGGAAACTAGTAAATGTAAAAATAGCAAAGCAGAATTAAATTACTAGCTGTCAAATTCCTGACATTGCAAGTTCAAAAAGAAAGATGAGGGTGGATATAGATAGAAGTACATGGAAGGGGAGGGCAAAAGAAGTAGCTATTCACTTCTGCTTTTAATTCACGAAAACTGTAACTGTCCTAAGAATAGCCTCCAGGCATGTACCAACCATTAAATAATTTGCCTCAAAAGCAGGTCTGAGCCAGTGCCGTGGCTTAACAGGCTAATCCTCCGCCTTGCGGCGCCGGCACACCAGGTTCTAGTCCCGGTTGGGGCGCCAGATTCTATCCCGGTTGCTCCTCTTCCAGGCCAGCTCTCTGCTATGGCCCGGGAAGGCAGTGGAGGATGGCCCAAGTGCTTGGGCCCTGCACCCGCATGGGAGACCAGGAGAAGCACCTGGCTCCTGGCTTCGGATCAGCGCGGTGCGCCGGCCACAGCGGCCATTGGAGGGTGAACCAACGGCAAAAAGGAAGACCTTTCTCTCTGTCTCTCTCTCTCCCTGTCCACTCTGCCTGTCAAAAAAAAAAAAAAGTCTGTAAACTAAATTACTTAGAATTTAGGATTTTCCCAGTAAAGCTATATTTAAATAATAAATTTAATTTTTAAATGGTAATTGGTTCCCAGGCTAGACCAAAAAGCAAAAAAAATTTTTTAAAGATTTTATTTATTTATTTGAGAGGTGGAGTTACAGACAGTGACAGGGAGAGACAGAGAGAAAGGTTCCTTCTGCTTGTTCACTCCCTAAATGGCTGCAATGGCCCGAGCTGCGTTGATCTGGAGCCAGGAGCCAGGAGCTTCTTCTAGGTCTCCCACGTGGATGCAGGGGCCCAAGCACTTGGGCCATCTTCTACTGCTTTCCCAGGCCTTTGCAGAGAGCTGGATTAGAAGAGGAACATCAGGGACTAGAACTGATGTCCATATGGGATGCCGGTACCACAGGTGGAGGATTAACTCACTGCGCCACAGCTTCGGCCCTGCAAAATTTTTAATGCCTAAAATATCCAACCCCATTCACTTGTGACTTGGGAAGAGAGGGTGGAGAAAAGAATACGAAATGTGTAAAGGAGAGAATGAATATAAAATTTATCTTAACTGATTAAAGTTAAATGGTGACAGTTCCAAAGAATAGTGGGAAAGGTATTCACATGTACCCACTCATCCATCCATGCAATTTTTTTTTAAGGTTAAGCAGAGGCTGGAGTTTTTTTTTGTTTTGTTTTTTGTTTTTAATTTATCTGCTTATATGAAAGCCAGATTAGATTTACGGAGAGAAGGAGAGAGACAGCTGGATCTTCCATCTACTGGTTTACTCCCCTAGATGGACACAATGGCCAGTGCTGCGCAAGAGCCTCCCATGTGGTCTCCCATGTGGCTGGCAGGGGCCCGAACACTTGGGCCATTTTCTGCCGCTTTCCCAGGCCACTAGCAGAGAGGAACAGCATATATATGTGCAGAGGGAAAGTATTAAAGAAATTCAATATTGGGGTCAGTAAAGCAGTGCCGGCATTCCATATGGGCACCAGTTCGAGTTTCGGCTGCTTCTCTTCTGATTCAGCTCTCTACTGCTATGGCCTGGGAAAGCAGTAGAAGATGACCCAAGTGCTTGGGCCCTTGCACCCGCGTGGGAGATCTGGAAGAAGCTCCTGGCTCCTGGCTTCAGATCAGCACAGATCTGACTGTTGTGGCCAATGGGGGAGTGAACCAGCAGATGGAAGACCTCTCTCTCTCTCTCTGCCTCTCCTCTCTCTCTGTGTAACTCGGACTTTCAAGTAAATAAATAAATCTTAAAAAAGAAATCAATATTAAAAAATACAACGAAGAAGAAGGAATGTAAGGTTATACACTCCAGTGAAACTACCACAGGAATATGTCCTAATGTTTCTGCAAAGCCTTTTTTAGCTTATGCAACTTTAGACAACCTAAATTTTGGTGACAAAATTATCTTCTTTTGAGGGTAAAACCAAGTTTAGACATTTTGAAAATAATTCAGAATCAAGAAAGAATGACAACACTCAAATTATTTCACAGTGGGGATGCAGTGAACCACAGCAAGCTCACTCAAGTCAACCACTGATTTATAGTATAGTTCTACTCTCAGATACTCTCTGATGTCTATTAATTCAAACCTGGATGAATACTCAGAAGCTGTGTATGAAGAATACTACTGTAATCAACAAAATTATCAGTATTTTCTCTATTAATTCATCCAGTCAACAAACATTTACTGAGAGTATAGCCACCTGCAAGAAAATCTGAAATTTCCTGTGAAGGTTTTTTATTTACTTATTTATTTGGGGTCCTGCTATAAACATGTTGTTTTATCAGAGTTATGTATTTCCTCAAATATTCATTTCCACACAAGATCAGAATATTATTAATACCTATGTTAGTGTACCTATCTCTTGCTGTGTAAATCACAACTGTCCCAGAAATTTGGTTTATAATAAAAGAAAAATACAGCTTACATTCAAGTTTCTTTTAGAATAAATCCCATTTATTTAAGCTTTTTAAACTAACAATCACTTAGCCATCATTATATAAATACTTCTGTGGACAAATAAAATTGTAATACTTTCATCTACTGTGAGTCAAATGTACTGACTCTCATAACTCACTACTTACATAATTATGAGTATTTCTCTGACTTCTACTAAACTTTACTCTGAAACTCAACAAATCAAGTTTCTCATTTTTTAACTAAAAAAAAAACTTTGGTATCTACATGAAAACTACACACTTATTTAACAAAGAGAATGCTAAAGCTTAATCAAAAGCACTATTGTTAAAACATGATAACTTTGTTTTCTTAGAATCTATAAGACTTCTGCCACCCTGGATTATATTTTTACAAAAAATTAAATCTTAATTGAACATACAAAAAATTCCAGTAAGCCTTGAAGAACTTAGGAGTAAACAGCCATCCATTCACTCAAAATTTGACAATTAAAATCTAAGGTGTAAATTAAACTGATTCCTAGAAAGCACTTTAATATAATTTATGAGGAAAAAACAACCCAAGTATCCATTAAAAGATGGACAAAAATATGGTATTATACATACAATGAAGTATTACTCAACCTTAAAAAGGAAATCTGAAACATGCTACCACATAGATGAACCTTGACAACATTATGCTCTATAAAACATCCCAGTCACAAAAAAGAAAATAGTATATGATTCCACATATATGATGTATTGTGAGTAGTTAAACTTACAGAAAACAGAATGGTGGTTGCCAAGGGTTGAGGTGAATGGGGAGTCACTGTTTATGTGTCAGTTTGGGAAAATGAATGGATGTTGGCTATGGTTACACACAACATTGAGGAGACAACTGTACACTTAATGATTAAAATGTTAATTCACATAGCATGTATTTTTCCCAATGCAAATAAAAAAGTGACTACTAGAAAGACAAGAATAAAACCTCCTATAATGGCAAGGTGGTCATTACTGATCTTACTTTATCCAGTCTAATAGGTTTGGAGATTAAACCCTTTCTAAACTTACACTATTCATATAGCCAAGGTTCTATCAATAAGACTGCACTGTGACTTTAAACATAATTTTCCCACATACCAGAACTATAGGACATTTATTTTAAATGAGAAAAATTATTTGGAATAATAAAGCAGGAATTTTTCCTGAAGTTACAATGTTTCATCTAGGTTTTTAGAAGTGAAGTATAGTAAATCTGGTTCATTAAATTGTGAAGGCACTAGAATTACATGAACATATTATTAACCTTATTACAGGCAAGTTGTGCCTTTAATTGCTATTTGTAAAGTTATGCCTTCACAGCATTTCTAATGCTGTTGGACTTCATGTCCCCAACCTCACTTGGTGAGGGCTGTTTCCAAGTACCTGTACATTGGAAGTCTGAATGTGTAATGATATTTAATGTATTTAGAGTTCTCAGTTGGAGAGCTAAAGAAACCTGACCTATGAAGGTCATGCGTCTTTTCTGTCCTTTTTTATTACAATGAAGTTTTTCATTGTAATGAGAGGCAAGAAAAAAAGCCACAAATTTTTATCAGAAGAAAAATCAGGTATGTCCAGAATTATGTTATACCTGTAACTTCATTAGGGTTAACAACAAGGTCCTTCAAGTGTTACAAAAGCCAAATTACAGAACATTTCCCATATTAGTCAGAATCTCACATATTGCATATTGCATATGTATAGCTGACTGGATGGATATTAAACACCTTTGTAAGGCACTTAACTTTTTTTAAAAATTTATTTTTCAAGGCCAGCATTGTGGTGTAGAAGATCAGGCCACCTCCTGCAGTGCCGGCATTCCATATAGGAACTGGTTCAAATCCCCACTGCTCCACTTCCAACTCAGCTCCCTGCTAATGTGCCTAGAAAAGCAGCAGAAGATGGCCTATGTCCTTGGGCCCCTTTAACCACATGGGAGATATGGAAGAAACTACTAGGTTCTGGCTTTGGCCTGGCCCAGACTTGGCCATTGCGGCCATTTGGGGAATGAGCCAGAGAAAGGAGGATCTCTCTCTGTCTTGCTCCTCCCCCCATAGCTCTTTCAAAAAATATACATTTTTAATAAATTATTTTTCTTCTCTTTTTATGTGTATAAGGCACTTAAAAATCTATATAATTGTATGATTTTCAAATGAGTAACGGAGTTTGTTAGCCCAAAATATGGACCTTCAGGCACTATTTGGGGAGATTAGAGTTGGGGAAAGAACGATTATTTATCTGAAGTCCTAGGATAGTTGTGGGAAGTCACGGCTGTGGTCACTGGTCCAACTTCAATGATTAGGATACAGAAATGCCCAATTCTTTAAAATATTAAAAAATTCAGTAAAAATCTATGTGTCAGGTACTATGTTAGGTATTTATAGGTGAATAAAAGAAACTCCTAACCAAAGACCTTTGAAAAATAATCCATACAATTTTGCAAATATCAAAATGTAATATTTAATGAGTATACAAAACATGGTCAAACATACAATGAAGAGATTATCACATAATAAACCCTAAACCCCTCTGTGACCAAAAGTATTTCTCTTCTAGTTCAGAATACACACACAATTACATATAGTTGAGCTTACTGTGCAACTACAAAGGCTCTTCAAAAAGTTAACAAAAAATGTGTATTAGGAAAACATTATGCACGGACTTCAAAACTTTTTACACCAAAATAAACTATCATTTAATTCTATTTTTCCATGAAATGTTTTTGAAGTATCATGGATCTATGTCAGGAATTAGAGCTGCTCAGAAACCACTTTTAAAACATATTTTTTCCTGATGAAATTTTAGTTATATCAATATAATATGCAAGGACTTACTGTGCTGCTCCTTCCCTGAGAAGATTATCATTATTAAGCAGTAACCGGACATCTGCAAAACAAATATTATGTTTTCTATATTATTTTCAATGTCTAAAGAATGTAATGAATACAGATTATTTTTGAATCATGTATTAGCAACCCCTATGCATGAGCAAAATAATCACAAGTCCATAAAACAGTATTAAGAAACGAAATAGGAAAACATGACACTTCATATTCTTAATAGTAAATTCTGGCAGACTATAACATATCTCCAATGAACTAAAGTGAGTTAAGCAGCACCAGAAAACAGTGATAAGACATTCAGAAGAATATGGACTATGCCTCATAGTCTGACAATACAATCATCAATTTCAAATGAATTGGCTCTATAGTAAAGTTATTAAACAGGAAATAGTTTGTGACCAAAGTTCAGATACAAGCACTTCTGTCCTAAGAAAGCTCACATTCCAGCAACAAAGAATGTTTTATCTAACTTTATGATCTCATTTTGGCTGATTCTTAATTCTGTCCTAATTTTAGATTTAATTCTTGTGTAGACATTTGGCTATTAATCACTGAAATGTGACTTCAAAAATAACACTTTTTTTGGAAAAACCCAAACACGTTTCAAAACATAAAAAAAAAAAAAATCACAAATTTCACCACAAAACAAAATTCAATCTCTTGCCTTTTCTTTGATTATTTTTCCTAACACTCTGCTATTTTACACAGTTGCTACTATAAAGGACATAAAACCATGTACCCTGATTTTTTCAAGAGTTGAAAGAAACACAACCTAAGTATCTCCCATTAAGAAACTGGCTAGGGGCTGGTGTTGTGACATAGCGGGCTACGCTACTGCCTACAGTGCCAGCATCCCAGATGGGGCGCCAGTTCAAGTCCTGGCTGCTCAACTTCTGATCCAGCTCCCTGCTAATGCACCTGGGAAAGTAGTGGAGGATAGCCCAAGTGCTTAGGTCCTTGCACCCATGTGGGAGACCCAGAAGAAGCTCCTGGCTTCAGCCTGGCCCAGCCCTGGCTGTTGCAATCATTGGGGAGTGAAGCAGAAGATGGAAGACCTCTCCGTCTCTGTCTTTCCCTCCTTCTCTCTCTTAGTAACACTGCCTTTCAAATAAATCTTAAAAAAAAAAAAAAGAAAGAAACTGGCTAAGTATAATGGAACTATACTTTTACATAGTATAAAACTAGCCAGTCATTAAAATAATGTAGGGGCAGGTGTTTAACCTAGTGGTTAAGATGACTGCATCTCACACCAGAGTACATGGGTTCAACTCCTGGTTCTAGCACCTGATTCTGACTTCCTGCTAATGTAGCTCCCAGGAGGCACCAGTGATAGCTCAAGAAATCGGATGGATACCTGCCAATCACAAGTGATTTAGATTGAGATCCCAGCTCTGGGTTTTGGCTTTCCTCACTGTCCCCCGTCACACAGGGCATTTGGGGAGTGAACCAATGGATGAAAGGGCTTACTTTGCCTCTCAAATGAATAAAATTTTAAAATAATGCAGATATATATTTAATCATATGGAAACACATTCCTAATAAATAGGAAAGGGAAAATTCAGCATGTGTGGCATTATCATATTTATGTATTGTTATACTTTATTATATATGTTAATTGAGATATGCATTAGAAGTAGTTTATTCAAACAGTTGGGAACAAGAAGGTAGGATTTTGTGTGATTTTATTTTTTTTAAGATTTTTTTTAACTTATTTGAAAGAGCTACAGGGAGAAGCAGAGACAGAGAGAGAGAGGGAGGTTTTCCATCTGCTAGTTCACACCCGACATGGCCACAACTGCTGGAGTTGAGCAGGTCTGAAGCCAGGAGCTTGTTCCAGGTCCCCCATGTAGGTGCAGGGGCCCAACCACTTGGCCATCCTCTGCTGCTTCCCAGGCACATCAGCAGAGAGCTGGATCAGAAGTGGAGCTGCTGGGACTCAAACTGGTGCGCATAGGGATGCTGTCGCTGTTGGTTGGGGCTTTAACCCTCTGAGCCATAGCGCTGGCCCAATTTAGTTCTTCTTTGAGCTTTGGAAATTTTATGATAATCAATCATTTTCACAAAAATAATAAAGCTATTTCTAAAGAAAAAACACTGCCTGTTCACATGATTTTTTCAGCAATAGCTCTAATTTTCTAAAAAATCTCTTGCTAGTCACTAAATTAATACTAATTTCATTTCTAAATCAACATTTTAAAATATGGAAGTTTCATCATAAAAATTATTTTTAAAATGTAGGAATTTATAGTTATAGCTATTATGCTATATAGCAATCAAGTTCTGTTTGATAAACGATTCTTTTATCTACAATATTTTAAACATAATTAAGAGTGGTATCAAATGGCAGTGTGTATTTTCTAGTTTAAAATGGGAAAATAATTGAAAAGCAGGATCTATTTGATCCTATTAGCCCTACTCTAAAAGAAGGAATTAGGCTGTGCTTCCAAGCCAGGCTACACACCAGAGATACAGTGTGGTTAAGTTGGATGATTAAAACATGTAAAAGTATAACAGTACAGATTTCAGAGCCCCAGTCCAGAACTACTAATCAATTTTTGAGAATGAAGATTAGAAATTCATGTTTCAATGACTCTAACAGAGACAGCCAAATAAGTAGCACGGAAACCATATTTTATGGCTTTGTAATTCTAAGATTTTTAGCCTCTCTTAGAATCACTGACACTAAAGTCTTCAACAAAAATAGTCATGGAAATAATTAAACTCATAAGAGATTTTCCCCTTCAAATATTTAATTATTTTTAAACTCTAAAGCACCCTCTCAGTTAAAATTGATTAACTAGGCCCTATATTCCACTTACACATATTCTATAGCTCACTACGCACCCCAGGCCTACTTATGGCTCACACTAAATGACCACATTTACTGTAACTCAACACAGAACATATCAATTCAATGTCAATTCCAAATGAGACTTAGAAAACCAATTTCTAGGACACAGACATTCCTCTAGGACCTTCCTGAATAAAAAATATTCAGGACATTTAATCCAGGATGAGAACAATAACAGGAAAACTTTTCTTAGAATTACATTTCTTGGATCTATGAATTGTACAGGAGTTTGAAGACTACAGACTTTATTGCAGCTTCATCAATTTAAATTATATACTAATTTTGAAGCTAAAGAGAGGAGACTCTTTTTTTTTTTTTTTTTTTTTTAAGATTTATTTATTTGAAAGGCAGAGTTAAAAAGAGAGAGAGAGATCTTCCATCCACTGATTCACTCCCCAAATGGCTGCAAAGGCCAGGGCCAGGCTAGGCCCAAGCCAGGAGCCAGGAACTCCATCTAAGACTCCCATGTGGGTGATAGCAACTCAAGCATTGGAATCATATTCCACTGTTTTCCCAGAGGCATTAGCAGGGAGTTGGATTCGAAGTTGAGCATCTGGGACTCAAACCGGGACTAACATGAGATGCCAACATCACAGGTGACAGCTTAACCTATTGTACCACAATGCCAGCCTGAGATACTATCTTCTTTAATTATCCAATCATCAACCATATTAACATAGATGCTGGTTATAAAGACTGAATATTTAAAATAGAAGTAGGGGCCGATGCTGTGGTGCAGCGGGTTAATGCCCTGACCTGAAGCGCCAGCATCCCATATGGGCACTGGTTCTAGTCCTGGCTGCTCCTCTTCCAATCCAGCTCTCTGCTATGGCCTGGCAAAGCAGTAGATGGTCCAAGTTCGTGGGCCCCTGCACCCACGAAGGATATCCAGAAGAAGCTCCTGGCTTTGGATTGGTGCAGCTCTGGCCATTGAGGCAAACTGAGGAGTAAACCATCGGATGGAAAACCTCCCTCTCTCCCTTTCTCCCTCTATCTGCCTCTCCTCTCTCTGTGTAACTCTTTCAAATAAATATTAAAAAAAAAAAAAAAAAAAAAACAGAAGTAAATGACAGGAAGCAGAAATACTTTTGAATTTTCTCCAATTCCTATGTTTACTACTTGAGATTTTACTGTTATCTTAAGTAGAATTATTTTGGTTTCCAGATATCTTTTACAAAGAAAAATTTTCCATTCATTCTCTATGTGTAGCTCAGTGGCTAAATTTTAAATTCAAAAATACACAAGAATTATCATAAGTACTTGTATGGATCAAATCATATATTATAGATTATGCATGATTTAACAGATTCCCAATGGTAATCTTAACTTTATACGTTTGGTTCATTTCTTTACTTTCAAATCTAACCTTTTCTGAAATGAGATTTCATTATTTTTTTTTAAGATTGTATTTGTTTATTTGAGAGACAGAATTACAGAAAGAGAGGGAGAGACAGAAAGACCTTCCACCCACTGGTTAACTCCCCAAATGGCTGCAAAGGCTGGAGCTAGGCCAATCCGAAGCCAGGAGCCAAGAGCCCCTTCTGGGACTTCCATGCAGGTGCAAGGGCCCAAGCACTTGGGCCATCTTCTACTGCCTTCCCAGGCCATCAGCAGAGAGCTGGGTTGGAAGAGCACCAGCTGGGACACCAACTGGCAGCCATATGGGATGGAGGTGCCACAGGTGGAAGCTTAGCCTACTGAGCCACAGATCCAACCCCATGCATTATGTTTTATAGTAAGAATGAAAACTAGAAATTAATAAAAAATGTTAATATGAATAATCTTCAAAAGTTCATGGAAAATGTGTATTATAAAAATAACTATGCATGCGGCTGGCGCCGTGGCTCACTTGGCTAATCCTCCGCCTGCAACACTGGCACCCCAGGTTCTAGTTCCGGTTGGGGCGCCGGATTCTGTCCCGGTTGCTCCTCTTCCAGTCCAGCTCTCTGCTGTGGCCGGGGCGTGCAGTGGAGGATAGCCCAGGTGCTTGGGCCCTGCACCCGCACAAGAGACCAGAAGGAAGCACCTGGCTCCTGGCTTCGGATCGGTGCAGCGCGCCAGCCATAGTGACCACTGTGGGGTGAACCAACAGAAGGAAGACCTTTCTCTCTTTCTCCCTAACTCTGCCTGTCAAAAAAAAAAAAAAAAAAAAAAAAAAAGAACAGGGCTGGCACTGTGGCGCAGCAGGTTAGTGCCTAGGCCTGAAGTGCCGGCATCCCATGTGGGCGCCAGTTTGAGACCTGGCTGCTCCTCTTCCAATCCAGCTCTCTGCTATGGCCTGGGAAAGCAGTGGAAGATGGCCCAAGCCCTTGGGCCCCTGCACCCATGTGGGATGCCAGGAGGAAGCTCCTGGCTCCTGGCTTCGGATTGGCTCAGCTCCAGCTGTTGTGGCCAATTGGGGAGTGAACCATCGGATGGAAGACCTCTCTCTATCTGCCTCTCCTCTGTGTAACTCTGACTTTCAAATAAATAAACAAATAAATAAATCTTAAAAAAAAAAATCAAAAAAACTATGCATGGATTTGAACACTTTGTAGCACCAAAAATATACTAACTTTTTCTACCATGTCTGAACAGGATCTAGTTTGAGGCATTAAGGATAAGACACCAGTTTGAAAAGAACTGATAACAGAGCAACACAAATTCTACTAAAACTGCAGCAAGAACAAACATCAAATGTACAGTGAAGCTTGGATCGAAGAATGGGTAAATCACTGACACTTTATGAAAGGTTTATGGGGAACATGGCCCAAAGAGAACAGCAGTTTAGAAACGAGTAACTGGAGGGGCAAGTGCTGTGGCATATCAGGTAAAGCTGTAGCCTGCAGTGCTAGCTTCCCATATGGGTGCCAAGAACTGTTAAGAGATGAATGATAGCTTTACCAGTATGGTCCTGAAAACAAACAACAATCTAAGCAATGGCTACCAAGACATGAAAGTGGTCCACTCAAAACAAGAGCAGAAGTCAAGAGCACAGGTCACAGAAATAAGTTTTTGGGATGCTCAAGATCCTTTGCTTGCTGGCTTTCTGGAAGGCCAAAGAACAGTAACAGCTGCTTATTAGTAAAGTGTTTTGAGAAAGTTAACCAAAGGTTTGGCAGCAAAACACGTGAGAAAGCGTCACTAGAGAATCTTTCCACTGTAGCAATGCTCCTACTCATTCCTCTCATCAAACAAGGGCAATCTTTTAAGAATTTCAATGGGAAACTATTAAACATTTGCCTTACAGTTCCGATTTGGCTCTTTCTGACTTACTTTTGTTTCCCAATCTTAAAAATATCTTAAATGGAACACAGTTTTCCTCAGTTAATAATTTTTAAAACACTGAATAGACATGGTTAAATTCCCTGGATCCTCATTCTTTAGTGATGTGGATATCATCACTTATAAAAGTGTTTTAACTTACTCATGTTTAGAAATAAAGTTTATATCTGTTAATTACATTTTTCTATAAACGTTTTCAAGTCCCCTGGTAGTTTCTTCTATAACAGAGTATTTTAAAAATAGAACTAAAGAGCTCTATAAATTTTCTTTTAACTTAAGACATAGTGAATGGGGCTGGTGCTATGGTGCAGCAGGTTAAAACCCGGCCTGCAGCGCTGGCATCCCATAAGGGTACTGGTTCAAGTCCTGGCTGTTTCCCTTCTGATCCAGCTTCCTGCTAATGCGCCTGGGAAAGCAGCAGAGGATGGCCCAAATTCTTGGGTCCCTGCACCAACGTGGGAGACCCAGAAGAAACTCCTGGCTCCTGACTTCAGATCTGCTTGGCTCCTGCTGTGAACCAGCAAATGGAAGACCTTTTTCTTTGTCTACCTCTCTAACTCTGTCAATTAAATAAAATAAATCTTTAAAAAAAGAAAAAAAAAAAAACACACAGAAGGGGCTGGTACTGTGGAGTAGTGGGTAGGGGCGCCATTTGCAGTGCCTGCATTCTATATGGGCACCGGTTCAGGTCCCAGCTGCTCCACTTCCGATCCAGCTCTTTGCTGTGGCCTGGGAAGGTAGTGGAAGATGGCCCGGGTGCTGTACCTGCGTGGGAGACCCAGAAGAAACTCCTGGCTCCTAGCTTCAGATTGCCACAGCTCCAGCCCTTGTGGCTATCTAGGGAGTGAGCCAGTGAAGGGAATACCTCTCTGTGTCTCTGCCTCTCTGTAATTCTGCCTTTCAAATAAATAAATAAATATTTAAAAAATAAAAAAGGACACAGTGAAGATCAAATATACATGAAGGAGAAATAGCACATTTATAGCAACTGCAGGAATTTATTAAGGAACTTCTATAGATCATTTTCTGGGTGATTCTTTCAGCCATCAACCTTACTCCTGAAGAACAGTTATTTTAATAGGTTTTATGGCAACCAGAAGACTGCAGAGACTTTTAAATTTCTAGTCTATAAGTGAATAATTATAAAAATGTCTGCCAATGAGGTTTAAAGAAAGGTATAATGTTTCCCCCTTTGGCTGTTCATATTAATCGAATAGATTTCTTTTTAAAGGAAACACAAAAATGTATCTAAAATGAAAAATTGTCCTCATTTTATTTTTTTGTTTTATTTGAAAGGCAGAGAGACAGAGAAGCAAACAAAGAGATCTTGTATCTGCTGGTAACAGCTAGGGCTGAGCCAAGACAAGGCCAAGAACCCAGAACTCAATTCAGGTTTTCAGGTGGCAAGGATCCAAGTACTTGCTGCCTCCCAGGATGTATATTAGCAGGAAGCTGGACTGGAAGTGGAGTAGCCTGGATTTGAACTAGGCACTCTGATGTGGGATACAGCCATCACAAGCAGCAACTTAACCATTGTGCCAAATGCCTGACCCCTATTGTTTTTCTAAACTATTTAAGTGTTCTACAAGAGAAATCTACTCTATGTGCTTACATTTTTACTTGAATGAAACAATTTACCAAAAAGAAACTGCTTTATCAAAAATGACCACAAAATTTATTTTATTCTTTTAAAAAGTAATTTATTTAAGCAGAATTACCCTATATATCATAAGGACATAATATTCTAGCCATTACAAAATACAGATTGACACAAATTTTCATTGTAATTCAGAAAACATTTTTTATGTAGTCTTCTCAGATTCCTTTGGTAATACAGTTGTAAAAAAAAAAAAAAAAGAATGCTAGATATACCAAGCCTTAGTGTTATAAATTAAACACTCACCATTAAATACCTCATTAAATTCTCCAGGAGGGGCATGGATGATGAATTTTGCTGCTATACGCACCTGAAAGAGAAATTAAGATATGAATGTTTCACAGCATAGGCCTCTACTAAGATAACAAAACTGTTTCAAGGTTCCACAGAAAATAGCTTAAAATTTTAAAGAGCAACATTTCTTCAAACACCTTAGCTACTGCTTTAATCATTTAATATAATCACAAGACACAGAGTGAATATAGATAAAATATAATGCAGCTAAGGATTCAAAGTTGCTACAGATAAACATTTTGTTATTTATTTTTATTTATATGACAGGTGGAGTTACAGAGAGAGACAGAGATAAAGGTCTTCAGTTGGTACACCCCCCTGAAAATGGCTCCAATGGCCAGAACTACGCGGATCCAAAGCCAGGAGCCAGGTGCCTCCTCCTGGTCTCCCATGCGGGTGCAGAGGCTCAAGAACTTGAGCCATCCTCCATTGCTTTCCCAGGCCACAGCAGAGAGCTGGACTAGAAGAGGAGCAACTAGGACTAGAACTGGCGCCCATATGGGATGCTGGTGCTGCAGGTGGAGGATTAACCTAGTGCCCCATGGCGCAGGCCCCCAGATAGACATTTTCTTACAAACAACTTCCTTTTAAACTTAAGTGAAAAGATGTCAATCACAAAAAGTTTTATGTGTGAAGAAATGAGATACATTTAGCTACAATGAAGAAAAATGATGTATTTATGTGTCTATAATGTCACTAATTAGTGAAAAATATAAAAAGGAGGAGAAGAAGTAAGGTCTAAGTTTAAAAGGTTTAATGTAACATCTTGGGAAATTGTAACTCAGATAACTGACAAACAGAATACCAACAAGTGTACTGACAGGCACATTTTGAAAGAATAAAGTATAATCTGATAGCAATCACTAATGAAAAGGAATCTGAGAGGTTAAACAACAGGTTCCCCAAGAGCCTTTTGGTGTTGACAGTCATTTCCCAACCACACTACTGAGGTAGTGTTCCTGAAACCATCAAAGGCACAAGACCTTATCAGAAATGCAAATGAATGGGCCCCATCCCAACCAACTGAATCATAACCTCTGGAGATTGAGCACAGAAAACATCATTTAAACAAGCTTTCCAGGTGAACTTTATGGACATACAAGTAGTCACTGAATTAAGGCACCATCCTTGTCAAAAACAAAAGCCTTGCTTCATCTGCACATTTCCCATGTTAACAGCACTTCCTTTGGTTTGATGTAGGAACTAAGAATAATGGAAAGTAAACAGTTATGTATGTTTGTAAATAACTTTGTATGTGTGTATATGTGTGTGCCCAAGGACTCATGTATCAAGTAAAAGAAACAAGTATGGTTTGAATTAAGATGTTTCTAGACGTTATGTGTGACAAGGTCTTCACCAGGTTAGAAAACATCTATTTAAAACAAAAGAAAATGCCTTTGGAGTATGGACTAGGAAGAAGTCTGAAGCAAAATCTATGATTATTGTTGGTTACCAATGATAGGTAACAATGAAACGATGAAAATAAATGATTATTTAAATTAGTGCTTACTGGGGCTAGCGCTGTGGTGCAGCGAGTTAACGCCCCGGCCTGAAGCGCCAGCATCCCATATCGGTGCCAGTTCTAGTCCCGGCTGCTCCATTTCTGATCCAGCTCTCTGTTATGGCCTAATGTAGTTTATAGCAGTAGAAGATGGTCCAAATCTTTGGGCCCCTGTACCCATGTGGGAGACCCAGAAGAAGCTCCTGGCTCCTGGCTTCGGATCAGCGCAGTTCCATCCGTTGCAGCCAGTTGAGGAGTAAAGCATAGGATGGAAGACCTCTCTCTCTCTCTCTCTCTCTCTCTCTCTCTTTCTCTCTCTGCCTCTCCTCTCTTTGTGTAATTCTGACTCTCAAGTAAAAAATAAATAAATCTTTAAAAAATAAATAAAATAAAATAAAAATAAATTAGTGCTTACCAAGCACATTATATTCTTTACTATTCACAATATCTTATGGTGGTGGTTTCTACAGCATATATGTACATTTCTCAGATGAGGTAACTTAGGCAGAAGAGGTTAAATAACTGTCAGTCTGATTCCTGAACCCTAAGTTTTATTCACTACATTATGCTGCTGCTCAAATTCAAAATCATTTTGGTAGAATGTGCAAAATACTCCCAAGAGAAGAACATACTGGCTGTAACAATGTATCATCAAAAAAGCCTTCCTAAATACAAATCTTGTATCTGCATTTAAATTGTCGACACCAACAATTTAAACAAAATGGAAAAATTTCTTAAAAAACTTTAAAAAGTCCATTCAAGAAGAAATAGTCTGAATAGTTTTCTATTCAAGAAACTGAATTTGTAGTTTAAAATTTCACACCAGTAAAGCTCTGTGGTTTTTTATCCCAAACATCTAAACAAAAAATTATACTGATTATACACAGCTTATCCTGGAAATGAGAAGTGAATACCTCCCAACACATTTCAAGAGAAGAGCATTATCCTCTATCAAAATCAGACTAAAATAGTACAAGAAACACAACTTACAGACCAAAATCTCACACAAACATAGGTACAAAAATCTTCAATAAAGTATTAACAAACTGAATCCAGGAATATATTGCAAAGATAATACATCACAACCAACTGAGGTTTATCTTGTTTCAGTATTTGAAAATGAATGGCAATAATTCACAACATCAACCAACAAAGAAAACAGTGTGATTGTCAACAGACTGGAAAGATTATTGACCATGTTCAACCTACAGTCATAACCAACAAAGAACACCTTTTAGCACACTAGGGCAAAGAAGGGAATGTCCTTAATCTGATAAAAGGTATAGCTCTCCCACCCCCCAAAAAAGCCTACAACTAACATCATCTTTAACGGTGAAAGACTGGATGGTTTCCCTAAAATCAGGAACAACACAAAAATGTCTGCTTTCACTACTCCTGTTGGACACCATCCTGGAGTAAGACGTCTTAGCCAGAGCAATATGAAAAGGCAGACACATTGTAAAAGACTACATAAATAAATACAATATCCTATTTGCAGACAACATGATTTTGAAAGTAAAAATCCCAAGGAATCTAAAAGATAAGTAAAACAACTAGATATAAATCTAATAACATGTGTTTAGGATTTGTATGTTGAAAACTATATAATACACTGATAAAAGAAATCACAAAGAACTAAATAAATGGAAAGACACCCTATGTGCATGGTTTGGAAAACACAGATGCCAGTTTTCCTCAAACTATTCCACAAATTCATTATAAGTTGAATCAAATCACAAGCAGGATTTTGGGGTACAGAGCAACAAGATAATTTAAAACTGCTGTTCTGTATATTTTATTTATCTATGCTTGAAGAATGTAATAAGTGAAGATAATTTTGGTCTTATATTAACACATCCCTCCCCACCATGCTAGCCAGATCAAACTGTCACTCTGATGACCCAAATACACACATACACACACATCATGGCTTTTTTTTTTAAAAAGGTTTTTATAAGAACTATGTAAGTGGTAATGAAATGTATTATTTCATACCATTAACAGTAAATATAAAGCAGTAAAGACAAAGGAATCAGAATAGCCAAAACAATTTTGGAAAAGAACAAAGTTGAGGACTCTTACTACCTGATTTCACTATTCTATATAACTGTAAATGTAAAACTGAAAAAAAAATTAAAAGTGAAGAAAATCTTCATGATCTAAGCTTAGGCAAAAAATTCTTAGACATGAAACCAAAAAACTGATAAGCTGAAACTCATCAAAATTACAAGCTTTTGATTTGTGGACTTCTACTCTGTAAATAGAATGAAAAGACATTACACACTGGAGAAAATATTAGTAAATAACACATCCAACAAATGATTTGTATTCAGAAAATATAAAGTATTGTCAAGACTCAATAATAAGAAGACAGTAAGCAAAAGATTTAAATTGACACTTCACCAGAGAATAAGTAGCATAAAACAGATTAAGTGCTCAATATCATTAGTCATCTTGGGAACAAGTACTAGAACCATGAAATATTAGAACATCCCTAATAGAATAAGTAAATTAGAAAATACCAACAGCACAAAAGGTATTGCTAAGGATGCAGAACTATAGGAACTCTCATACATTGTTGTGGAAATGCAAAACTGGACAACCAGTATGGATAACAGCTTGGATATTTCTCTTTTTAAAAAAAAATTTATTTTTTTGAAAGAGTTACACAGAGGGAGAAGGAGAGGCAGAGAGAGAGAGAGAGAGAGATCTTCTATTCACTCATTCACTCCCCAGTTGGCCATAATGGCCGGAGCTGGGCTGATCGGAAGCCAGGAGCCAGTCCAGGTCTCCCACACAGGTGCAGGGACCCGAGGACTTGGGCCACCTTCTAGTGCTTTCCCAGGCCATAGCAGAGAACAGGGATCAGAAGTGGAGCAGCCGGGACTCGAATCTGCACCCATATGGGATGCAGACGGTGGCTTTATTTGCTATGCCACAGAGCTGGTCCCGGATATTTCTTATAAAGTGAAGCACACACACTATGAGACAACGATCACTCCTAGGTGTGGACTCTACAGAAAAGTAAACTCCAGTTCATACAAAAACTTACAGGCCGGCGCTGTGGCTTAACAGGCTAATCCTCCGCCTTGCGGCGCCGGCACACTGGGTTCTAGCCCCAGTTGGGGCGCTGGATTCTATCCCGGTTGCCCCTCTTCCAGGCCAGCTCTCTGCTATGGCCCGGGAAGGCAGTGGAGGATGGCCCAAGTGCTTGGGCCCTGCACCCGCATGGGAGACCAGGAGAAGCACCTGGCTCCTGGCTTTGGATCAGCGAGATGCGCCGGCCGCGGTGGCCATTGGAGGGTGAACCAATGGCAAAAAGGAAGACCTTTCTCTCTGTCTCTCTCTCTATCCACTCTGCCTGTCAAAAACAAAAACAAAAACAAAAAAAACCAACTTACTCACAATTGCTCAAAACTGGAAGAAATCTACAACCCAGACATCCACAAACAGGTGAACAATTTATCTAAACAATAGAACACTACTCTGAAAAAAAAAAAAAAATCAATATGTGACTTCAATGAATCACAAATGCATTATGCAGACAAGCAATCCCAAAAGGTTACATAGTCCAAAATGGTGGAATAGGGAGGCAGCTTACTGCTCTAGTCTATAGTCTACAGGAAGATAGTTTAAAAAAAAAAAAAAAAAAGTGGAAAAGTAGAGAATGCAGTCTCAGGGAAGTATTAGGGAAAAAACAGCAGAGGAAACTCCACACAAATTAGAGGGACACTGTAGAACTATGTGGAGTGTGTGGATGTGCACAACTCAGGATCCCAGCAGCCGAGAGCCTCGGCACCAGCTTTGGAGTGAGGTGAGAACAGACTGCAGCAGCCCAAACCACTAGCGATTAAGCTGTGGGAAGAGCCTGGCTTGAGTAAGGCTTGGAACACAGTGGGGGAAATTGTGCCTGCTAATCTAGAGGAAAAAAAGGGGAGACGGGCACATTTCTCTCTCCCTGAGCACTCAGAACCAGTGTCCTTTAACTAGCTGCAAAAAAATTAAATACCTTGAATAAATTTAACCAAGGTCATCAAAAATCTCTATGATGATGATTGTAAAACATTAAAGAAGCAGAATAAGACATACAAAAAGAGGGAAAATCTTCCCTGTTCGTGGACTGGAAGAACCAATATCAAAATGTCCGTACTACCGAAAGAAATTTACAGACTTAGTGCAATCACAACCAAAAAAAGACAATCTTCTTAGATAAAGAAAAAATGATGCTAAAATTCATATGGAAACACAGGAGACCCTGAATAGCTAAAGCAATATTATACAACAATAACAAAGCCAGAGACATTACAATACCAGATTTCAAAACATACTACAAGGCATTTAAAATCAAAACAGCCTGGTACTGGAATAAAAACACATGGACAGACCAATGGAACAGAAAGTATCACCAGAAATCAATGGAAGCATCCACAACCAACTTATATTTGACGAAGGAGCTAAAACCAATCCCTGGAATTAAGGGATATTCTCTTCAACAAATGGTGCTGGGAAAACTGGATCTCTGCATGCAGAAGAAGTATGAAACAAAACCCTTACCTTACACCTTACACAAAAACCCACTCAATATGGATTAAAGACCTAAATCTATGACTTGATACCTTCAAATTATTAGAGAACATTGGGGAAGCTCTGCAAGACACTGGCATAGGCAAAGAGTTCTTGGAAAAGACCTGAGAGGCACAATCAAAGCTAAAATTGACAAATGAAATTAGATCAAATTGAGAAGCTTCTGCAACACAAAAGAAACACTCAGGAAAGTGAAGAGGCAATTGACAGAATGGGAGAAATTATTTGCAAACTATGCGATTGATAAAGGATTAATAACCAGAATATATAAAGGGATCAAGAAACTCAACAACAAAAACAGCCCAGATAAGAAACGGCCAGGACTTAAAAGGACATTTTTCAGAGAGGAAATCCAAATGGCCAATAGACCTGTGAAAAAATGCTCAGGATCACTAGCCATCAGGGAAATGAAAATCAAAAGCACAATGAGGTTTCACCTCACCCTGGTTAGAACGGCTTTCATACAGAAATTAACAAACAACAAATGCTGGGGAACACATGGGGAAAAAGATACCCTAATACACCATTGGTGGGAATGTAAACTGGTAAAGCCACTATGGAAGACAGTATGGAGATACTTCAGAAATCTGAATACGACCCAGCCATCCCACTCCTGGGAATTTACCCAAGGGAAATGAAATCAGCAAATGAAAGACTTATCTGTACCCCCAAGTTTATTGCAGCTCAATTCACAATAGCTAAGAAATGGCATCAACCCAAATGTCCATCAACTGAAAACTAGATAAATAAATTATGGTATATGTACACAATGGACTACTACATGGCAATAAAATGAAAAAATGACATTCTGCTGTTTGCAACAAAATGGATGCAACTGGAAAACATACTTACTGAAATAATCCAGTCCCAAAAGGACAAATACCATATGTTCTCCTTTATCTGTGATAACTAATAGAACACCTAAAAGGTAATGTACAGAAGTGAAATTGACACTTTGAGATGTCATGACTTGAAGCAACCATTGTTGTGACTGTTGAGGAATAGGTTTTTCATAATATTTTTTGAACTCTTTACTTAGTATAATCTTGGGTGTAAAGAGTTAATTGAAAATTGATTTTAGTAAAAAAAATAAATAGGAGAGGGAGGAGGAAGAAGGGTGGGAGTGCAAGTAGGGTGGGAAGAATCACTATGTTCCTAAAGTTGTATTTATGAAATGCATGAAGTTTATATACATTAAATAAAAAGTTTCTGGGAGACAAAGCTACATATTAAATAGCATAGGGTTATATTTATATGACTTTCTCAAACAAGTACAGCAAGGGAGAACAGATCAATGGTTGCCAGGGGCTGAAATATGGGTTGGGGAAGGATGTAATTACAAAGGTATAAAGGCGGGAATAGAAGAAAACAGAAGGGCTTTTTGGGGTGATGCACTATAATCTGTATTTTGGTAGTGGTTATTTTCATCTATACAATGTTAAAAGTCATCCAAAAAGAGAATACTTTTACCATATGCTAATTAAAAATATTTTGTTTTCTCAAAAATTATTTTTCTTCAAAAATGTTTGAGAGTACTATTGCAATTAAAAGGCACTAATTATTTTTTAAAAGGCAAAGGTTGGGGCCGGCGCTGTGGCGTAGCAGCTAAAGCTGCCACTTGCAGTGCCGGCATCCATTTAGGCGCCGGTTTGAGTCCCGGCTGCTCTACTTCTGATCCAGCTCTCTGCTATGGCTTGAGAAAGCAGAAGATGGCCCAAGTTCTTGGGCTCCTGCATCCACATGGGAAGATGAAGAGGAAGCTCCTGGCTTCAGACTGGTGTAGCTCCAGCCGTTGCGGCCAATCAGGGAGTAAACCAGTGGATGGAAGACCTCTCTTTCTCTCTCTGCCTCTCCTTCTCTCTCTCTTTCACATAAATAAATAAATCTTAAAAAAAAAAAAAAAAGGCAAAGGTGGAGCGAGTGTGGAGGACTGTGCATGCTAAAACCACAGTGGCTCTATTAAGATTATATAAAATCTTTACCTTATAATCCCTCTCCTCCACTGAGATAAGGAGTTGTTAGAAAGCATTTAAATCGAAGTCTTAAACATTATCATAGGCAACAAAAATTATGACAACATGCTGATAAATACAAATACTTATTTGAAAAAACTTTCAGAATTTGAGGTGAGGTGATTAGAACTATAACTTTTTTTTTTTTTAAATTTTTGACAGGCAGAGTGGACAGTGAGAGAGAGAGAGACAGAGAAAGGTCTTCCTTTGCCGTTGGTTCACCCTCCAATGGCTGCTGCGGCCGGCGCACCGCGCTGATCCAAAGCCAGGAGCCAGGTGCTTATCCTGGTCTCCCATGGGGTCCAGGACCCAAGCACTTGGGCCATCCTCTACTGCACTCCCGGGCCATAGCAGAGAGCTGGCCTGGAATAGGGGCAACCGGGACAGAATCCGGCGCCCCGACCGGGACTAGAACCCGGTGTGCTGGTGCCGCTAGGTGGAGGATTAGCCTGTTGAGCCATGGCGCCGGCCTATTTTTAACATTCTTAATAATTTGTACACTACATTTAAATTGGCAAAATACTGACAGCATGCAGTAAACACAAAGTGATGTAGTTAATTAGCGGTTGAGCTTTAAAAATTTTAGTTGTTTCCAAAAGAGGCATATAATATATAAAATTTTATTCTGATTTTTCACCAAGAAAGCAAAAATAATTTTTATCTTTTTCCAAAAAACTTATTTTTTCTTTGCATACATTTGCACTAAATGTACAAGTAATTGGACTCCCAAAATACACAGAAAGTAAACAGTGGTTCAGAAGTAGTGCCATTAAGGGTGGGAGGTCAAGGGAGCTGACTGGCTGAAAATCCAAAACACAACTTGCACTATATCAGCCATGCCTGAAGTACTGTGAATCTGGTCATTGCTAATTTCTTAAGAACAATTTGATCTCTGGGTTTCTCATAGAAAATAAAGTACACCTGTCACAGTAAGGGCTTCTTTCTCTTCCTAAGGAGATACAATGTTCAATCATCTAGGCATTTTTTCTGCATTGCTATGCACTAAATGTTATTCTTTTTTAATTTTTAAAATTATTTATTCTAGCCTACTTCTAAATCCTAGAAAGACAAAAGTCATACAAGAGGTCCCAGGCGTAAAAAGAATTTCTGAAAATAATTGAAAACACATTCCTTCAAAGTCTCTCCAACACACATGGGGGGATAAACTCTATTTACCCTGGGGAATTATAGCTGTTTTGAAGAGCACAGTGACTTTATTAGAGATATTCCAAGGCCCACTACTAAATCTTTTTGTTAAACAGACTCTTCCTCTGACTTTATGGGGGTAGAGGGTAGTGAGGAGGATAAGCCTTGGTTTTGTTGGGAAGGGATGGCTAGGTGGGAGCTTAACTCTATTCCTCTACGTCGAAGTCACTGGCAGCTGACAGGTGTACCTCATGACGATCACATCAACAAGTAGACAGCAGTTTAAGAAAGCTCACAAATTTGGCCCCTGAACTTATGCGGAAGGTTAAGTCTAAAATCATAGTGGTACAAAGATAGTGAAAACGTAATCCAATTATGATATTCAGAGCTAAGACCTTTGGGAAGTGATTAGGTTGGATTAAGGAAAGGCCCTCCCCCTAACTGAATCCTGGTGGTTTTACAACAGCATACACTTAGACAGGCAAGCACATTCCCTCTCTGGTTATGTGCTGCACTGTGCCACCTCAGACTCTGTCAGCAAGAGTCAGACCCAAAATGGGGTCTTCCTGAGCTTGGACTGTGATCCTCTAGAGTCAAAATGTGAATAAACACTTTTATTAAAAAAAAAAAAAGTATTTGAGAGGCAGAGACACAGAAACACAGCCATCCACTGGTTCATTACTCAAATGCCTCAACAGCCAAGTGTGGGCCAGGCTAAAGCTGCAAGCTGCGAACTCAATCCAGGTCTCTTAGGAGTGGCAGCGACCACTTGAGCAATCGCTGCTGCCTCCCAGAGTATACTTGGCAGGAAGCTGGGAGTCAGGAGCCACAGCAGAACTGAAACCCAGAAACTGCAATATGGGATGTAAGGCATCCTAACCAGCATCTTACCCACGAGGCCAAATGCCAGCCACATAAACTCTTTTCCTTTATGAAGCTAGACTACTCAGGAATTTTGTTCTTGTAATGAAAAGCTGACTAATACTTCAAGTGTTAACCTAAGCTAAAAGCTGGAAGAAGTTTGTTTTTTCTTTCCTCTTGGTTCCAAACACCCTTTTAAAGAAAAATATACCCAAAGATAACAAGTACCACATAAAAAAATACGTTCCGTTCTGCTAGTGCTTCTTGTAGAAAAGCATACCAAACATGATTATAAAGTTATTTACTCAGGGGGCCAGCGCCATGGCACACTTGGTTAATCCTCTGCCTGCGGCACCAGCATCCCATATGGGCGCCAGTTCTAGACCCTGTTGCTCTTCTTCCAGTCCAGCTCTCTGCTATGGCCTGGGAAAGCAGTGGAGGATGGCCCAAGTCCTTGGGACCCTGTACCCACATGGGAGACCAGGAGGCGGTACCTGGCTCCTGGCTTTGGATCAGCACAGCTCCGGCCGTTGTGGCCGTTTGGGGAGTGAACCAACGGAAGGAAAACCTTTCTCTCCATCTTTCTCTCTGTCTGTAACTCTACCTGTCAAATAAATAAATAAAAATCTTAAAAAAAAAAGTTATTTACTCAGAAGATTTGTCTAACTCTTTTACTTAGTGTAGGGTTGACTTTACCATTATTAAGTAAACTAAGAGTAGATCTTTGTGGGAATGGGAGAGGGAGGAGGAAGAAGGGTTGGCGCATGGGCAGGAGGGAGGGTAGGGTGGGAAGTATCACTATGTTCCTAAATCTGTGTATATGAAATACATTAAACTTATATAACTAAATAAAATTTTAAAAAATTAAAACAATGGCATATTCAAAACAATATCAAAAATATTAGTAAATGTAAGTCCTGAGAAAAAACAGCTCTATTTTTGTACATCGTTTTTTCTTATAAGCGAAAAAAGCATTCTACAAAAAGTATTTTTACCAAAAGAAATTTTTTTAATTAGACAGGCAGAATTAGACAGTGAGAGAGAGAGAGAAAGGTCTTCCCTCCACTAGTTCACCCTCCAAATGGCCACTATGGCTGGTGCACTGCACTGATTCAAAGCCAGAAGCCAGGTGCTTCCTTCTGGTCTCCCAAGCGGGCACAGGGGCCCAAGCACTTGGGCCATCCTCCACTGCCTTCCCGGGCCATAGCAGAGAGCTGGACTGGAAGAGGAGCAACCGGGACTAGAACCCGGTGCCCATATGGGATGCTGGTGCTGCAGGCAGAGGATTAACCAAGTGAGCCACGGCATGGCCCCCTACCAAAAGAAATTTTACAATTCAAGCTTATGAGGGAAAAAAGCATTCTACAAAAAAGCATTTTTACAAAAACAAAATTCTATAATTCAAACAACAAATTAATTATGGATAATAACAACACCAATCATTTTTGCAAGAAAAAAAGTCACACTGACAAGAAAGGAATGAATGAACAAATGAGGAACACGGAAAGTTCTTTGTTAAAGCACAATTCCAATTCATAAATGTAGAGAGAATGACCAAATTAAATCATCAATGGATCTAAAATCAGTGGACAAAAGTATGAAAAAATAGGCTATGGTTTGTAGGTCTCTCTCTACATGATACCAGATTAATTACAAAGGGATGAAAGGTAACTTACATTGAGGAAACCTGCCACACATCACCTTTGCTAAATGACGGGAAATATCTAAAGAAATAAGCAAACTGACATCGTGTGTCTGTTGAGAGGATGCTCTGAGAACACAGCACTCCTGTGATACCCTGCTAAAAACTCACAGGCTGCAATCTGATTAGAGGAAACATCAAACTTAAACTGAGGGAAAATCTACAAAATAACAGTTCTGTACTCTAAAAGAATTAAGGCCATGAAAGATAAACAGTGCTGAGAAACTATTCCAGATTAAAGACCAGAGACATTACAGCAAAATTCAACGGATCCCAGAAGTGTAGGAAAAAAAAGTGACTAGAGTGACAACTGGCAAAGTCTGAATACAGAATGTAGACAACAGTATTATACGTTTTGTCAGATTTGATAATTATACTGTAATTAGTAAGAGAATGCCCTGAACATACTGATATATTTACAGATGGGCGGCAGGAGGCATTCCTTCTGAGGTTTTCTTCCCTACATTTTTTCCAATTTTAAAGTTTTGTCTTTAATCTGTCCAGGATTGATTATTTTGTGTATTATTGGCACCAGTGATTTTGTGGGGATCAGAATCCATTTTTTATTATACTGACATATAGATAAATAAAACATTCTTTATTATTTGTTAAAATATACTTCTTTATCCCAATGGATATAAAAAAAATTCAGTCCTATTTTTAAAATGTGAGTTACTTCTTTATCTCAATCAGGATATAAAACGTCATAGATTTTCATAACTTCCAAATGTCACTCTGAAAAATAAGAACTTGGTGGTCATCATTCAGGAAGTAATTCCAAGAATGTAGCTTCCTCAAGGAAGTTCTAAATATTAAACAATACTAATAGGCAGCAAGAAGGGAATGCTATCATAGTCTTTGATAGAGCCTTTAGTTAACTCATAGAAATCAACAATGTTAAGTAATTCAAAAGCAAACTAGCAATTTGTTTAAAGACATCCACTGGTTATCTCTGGCAGTAATGAACAATTCACTTTTATATACAAAGATTCTAGTTAGGTTATTCAGGTATTTTTGCAGTTCACAATGATTCATCATGTTCTTAAAATTAAGTTAAGCAACTGTGGATTAAAAACAAGACCTTAATTAAGTTCTGATTAATTAAAATATGATCACATCTACCATTTTTGATCATTTACAATTATATGAAACAATTCAAGACTTTGAAAAATCAAATACACATAGTTCCAGTTTTGACTTTATAATAATGAAACAAAAAGCCTGTGTTTTGATATTTCATCTATGGTGAAATGTATTTAACTTAATTTACTTTAAAAAAAAATGGCTAACTTTTCAGTCCCTTTCTTCCAAATCTTCAGTATAGCATTGATTGGGAAGAAAAAACAAAAATCAGGAGAGACTTTCCTATATCCTGCCACATTTTAGCATTTAGAACATGCTGGCAAACAGCAAACTCGTAAATATTTTTTTAAATAAACATTTAAAACGGCAGGATCTCCACTGCCTCTGATCCACACTCTACACTTAGTAGACAGTTAGTACACGCTGAACAAATCCATAAGCAAGAATGAATTCCCATTTACTTAGATGGCCAGGGAATGCAGGATTTCAACGAAATGAACATTCCAAGAGTAATCACTAATGCAATTCTGAATGTAGACTGTTAATTTTCACATAATGTACATTCAAAACCACAAACACCTAAGCTAGAAATATAGAAGCAATACAAGGTAATGCTTTAGAGTGTAGCCTCTACAGTCACACTGACCATTTCTACTACTCATTATTCATTATCTATATGACCTTGGGTGAATCAATAATATTAACTATTACTGGTAATAATAGCAGTCAAATAGTAAGTGTACTGCATTATTATAATCTCAGAATTTTTTTTTATTTACTTGAAAGTTACAGAGAAAGAGACAGAGAGAGAGAGAGAGACACACGGGGGGGGGGGGGGTCCTTCCATTCTGCTGGCTCATTCCCCAAATGACTGCAATGGCCAGAGCTGAGCTGATCTTAAGCCAAGAGTCAGGAGCTTGTTCCGGGTCTCCTAGGTGAGTGCAGAGACCCAAGGACTTGGGTCATCTTCTACTGCTTTTCCCAGGCCATAGCAGGGAGCTGGATGGAGAGTAGAGCAGCCAGTATGGAAGCCTTTTGAGTCCACAAACTCAGTCAGTATTCAAACAGGGCTATTAGCAAAGTGGAAGTTCTTTCCTCCCTTCAGAGAAAGGTGCCTCCTCATTTGATGGCCCATTCTTTCCACGCCCTGCAGTGTTACAAAGATAATTCATCTACTGTCCATGCATTTCTGTGTTCTTTGCAATGCATGTACTTCCTGTACCCAACATCTGCTCCACCTCCACTTGACCTGTTCACCTCAAACTACAAACAGCAACACAGGAAAGAAAGCTACATTCCTAGCTGCATATGGTCACCGTGCAGTTAAGATTTGGGTTTTCATTTAAATCAAGCAAGTGCTCTGCAATCATGTTTCTATTTTTGTTCTTAAGCCTCCATTTTTTTAAGGTTAATCTAGTGGAGATGAAATATATCATTATTTCTTAACCTTTTAAAAATCCTGGCCCTGTTGGATAAAATATTATATACAATTACTCTGAGATAGCTGTTATTACCCTTAATTTGTGCAAGAGAAAACAGATCCAGAATGAAGATCTGTATGAAGTCTTCAGATGAAGTTGAGGGCTTTTCACAACACAACAAGCTACTTCACAACACAATGTAATCTTTACGATGATTCAGACAGGCTGGAAACAGAAGTCTCTGGGTAATCTCATCCATTTCCACTGCTTCAATTATCAACCCACCACAGCTCTCATATCCATATACCTCCTATCACAATCTCTCTCAACACCAACCTACATTTTCAATTAGAACATAAAGAAATCTCCATCAAGGTGCCTCAAAGATATCTAGGATTGTCACACCCAAACATACTCCTTCTTGTTCTTGACAAAATTACTGATACCATCTAGAAATCATCCACACTCTTCTCTCTTCCAGAGTCAGTCACATGATCAATGAGTGCCTGTCTCTCGCTCAGATTCAATTCTACCTTGCACCAGACTGATTTTTTCAGTGGAAATCCTGACGTTTCTTCCCTGGGCAAAATCATTCAATGGTTCCCCACTTAAAGCAAGATAAAAGTTCACAGTCCTTAGCGTAACCTTTAAGGCTCCTCCAAGGCTGTAAAATAGAACTGGTAAGAGCCCAAACTCTTAAATAAGATTATGTGTATTCAGACCACATCTACACTGCCTACTGCCTACAGCAAACTACTTTCAGTTTCCTCACTTGGTTGAATGAGGTATTACCCTTAGTAAAGTGTTTGGCACATAGAAAGCACTCAAATAATTGCTATCACCTTTTTTTATTCTTTCCAATACTTTCTAATGTCTACAATCTGTCCAGTCTTTCTCCTTCCACATTATGTACAGTATTAGAGCCTTACTACTCCAGTCCTTCTCTCTTGTCTTTCATGCCTCCACACTTATTCATATATAACTGAGCTTCAAAACGATTACGGAAAAAAGAAATGAAAGATAATGTGAATTTTCTATGAGCTTTGCGAAGCCCTCCTGCATATGATTTAGCCATCTTCTACTTACTATGGTGAAACAGCAGCAGAGTATCTTAACCTCTATGAATTATCAGAAGAAAAGGTCAGACAGAAAGGAAAATTCTCAAATTTTACTATCAGAAATGTACTGATATATTATTACACCAATCTTTAGCAAACAGATTTGATAAACAGTAGCATTGAGACATGTGGTGTAAAGCATAAAATTAAGGTCCAGTATTATTATGATGTATCTTGACAAGGCCTAACTCCAAGTTCCCTCCAAGCTTTGCTCTCATAGATAAGGTTCCCAATCCAAGCAATTCTCTTTATCACCAGAAACAGACACAGTTCCTTCTTATCCCTGAGTAGCAGGCTTCAATTCCCTGCCAGTTGGAGGAATTATTCAAACAAGCCAATCACATGCTCCCTCAGGATCCAGGGATCATCCCACCCTGATGCTATTGCAAGCCTGCCTCCCACAGCACTGGCTTGTTCACTCTCTTCCCAAGTGCAACTCCTGTGCATGGTGTGTTGTGTCTCCCTTTTCTGGGCTGTTGGGCTTGTTTAACAAGCTCCTGTCAATCTCATCTGTCCGGCGACAGTGTGTGTGTTCAGTCAACTCCACAATCCCTCCTGCAGCAATAGTGAAGAGGAAGCGATCAGAAAAAGATTGCACTTGGCCGGCGCCGTGGCTCACTAGGCTAATCCTCTGCCTGTGGCACCGGCACACTGAGTTCTAGTTCCAGTCGGGGCGCCAGATTCTGTCCTGGTTGCTCCTCTTCCAGTCCAGCTCTCAGCTGTGGCCCAGGAGTGCAGTGGAGGATGGCCCAAGTGCTTGGGCCCTGCACCTGCATGGGAGACCAGGAGAAGCACATGGCTCCTGACTTCAGATCAGCGCGGTGCGCTGACCTCAGCATGCCAGCCACAGTGGCCATTGGGGAGTGAACCAACGGAAAAGGAAGACCTTTCTTTCTGTCTCTCTCTCACTGTCCGCTCTGCCTGTCAAAAAAAAAAAAAAGAGATCGCACTTAACCAGGAAGGTCCAATTTATATGTAATTGAGGATGAGGAAGGAAGGAGTTCAGCTATTTAAATATATTTTAAGGAGTGAATCTGGCTCAGCGGTTAAGTCACCACTTGGGATGCCCCAGTCTCATACTGGAGTGCCTGGTTTGAGTCCCAGCCCCTTGCTTTCCATCCAGCTTCCTGTTAATGCATACTCTGGGAGGCAGCAGGTGGTCGTTCAAATAGTAAATCCCTGCTACTTGCATGGAAACCTGGATGGAGTTTCCAGGCTCCTGGCTTCAGCCTGGCCCAGCCATGGAGGATGGAAGATCTGTCTAGCTGGCGCTGTGGCTCGCTAGGCTATTCCTCTGCCTGTGGCGCCAGCACACCAGGTTCTAGTTCCGGTTGGGGCGCCAGATTCTGTCCTGGTTGCTCTTCTTCCAGGCCAGCTCTCTGCTGTGGCCCGGGAGTGCAGTGGAGGATGGCCCAGGTCCTTGGGACCTGCACCCACATGGAAGACCAGGAGGAAACACCTGGCTCTTGGCTTCTGATCGGCGCAGCGTGCCGGCAGCAACGCACCGGCAGTAGTGGCCACTTGAGGGTGAACCAATGGAAAAAGGAAGACCTTTCTCTCTGTCTCTCTCTCTCTCTCTCACTGTCCATTCTGCCTATCCAAAAAAAAAAAAAAAAAAAAAAAAAAATCTGTCTAAAAAAATGGGGGAGAGAGAAAGTGGGGCAGGGGTAAAATATATGTAAAGAAGCTGATAAATGGTCTTAACATTAGTAGGACGTGTCATTCTTCACAAACATCATTTATTTTTCTTTCAGACCTAAATTTAAGTGTGATTATCTAATTTCCTACTCTTCAATGGATGTGAAGGGAGGAGGGGAAAGGACACTTTGAACATAAAAAGGTGGAAGGATGGATCTGAGTTAACCCAAGAAGATTATAGAAAACAATGTCCCTTTATAGGAATGACTGAAATTCAGAAGCCAATCAAACCTCCTGAAGACAGCTCTGAACTTACTAATAAATTTTTATTAAAGAATAACTACAAATTTACATCAATAACTCAGGAAAATACCAACCAGGATTCTGAGTCATAGGATGATATAGATTTAACATTACAACTCTCCAAACTTACTGCGAATGTGCCAGTATTTTGGGTGTGATCAACTAATTGGGAATGCTTTTCTAGGTGGCCAGTAAAGTAGAAGATGAAATAGAGGTTCTGAGGCCACTTGAGCCTCATTCTTAGTACACAGAAGATGAAATTAGCTTATTAGTGAGAAATGGTCTTTGATGGAGCAAATCAGATGACCTGAAATGGACTTTCTCAAAAATGAACACTGTCATCTTGGCAGTTTGTGACTACTCAATCTTTTGGTCAGAATCCCCACAAAGCCTCAGAAGACAGTAGATGAATCCAGCTGCAAATAGTACAGGAAAGAAAAAATTGGGACATTCATCTTTCAGATGACACTGGTTCTACTGTTCTTACAAAGGATTCCCCCAATCCTTCCCCTAGAAGATAAAGGAAAGAATGCTACTTCTCTATCAGTTGAAAATACAGTACTTTTTGATAAACCCACCAGGAAATTGCTTTCTGCTTTCCACCAGCACCACTGTCTTCTTGTCAGATGTCAGCAGGATCAGAGGTGTCTCAGGGCAGACAGTGAAAAAGTTATGGTAACACTGGGATGCTGCCTGTCACACATGGTTCTGCCATATTATTGGCAAAGACAGAAGAACTGATGTCTCTCATATTGTGTAGAGCACATCTACATTCTGAGCCTATCAAGAGAAATCAGCTTCTCCACATTCTTATCAATTTGTTCTAGAGGTCAGATGATCAGCAGAATTTGTACAATCATGGGAAAAGAGCAGACCAGGAAAAAAAAAAAAAGACCACTAGTTTGGTAATGCCTAAATCCTGTAGAGCAATGGTGTCTTACCTTCCTAAAGCAGTTTCTAGCTGTAAATGGAAGATAAGGCACACTTGGTATGAAGCTGTGATCAAAACTCTGGCATATTACAGAATACACTGATGAACCAGATAACATAAGTTTTTGAAATACTGCTCTTTGGCCTGGGGTGATTCCTCAGAAAGAGTAGTTAGCATAACACATCAAGTATTTTTACCAGTCGAAGATAACTGGAACATGAATTCAGAAGTGTGTAATCTTATGCTGCTGATTTAAACTGAAAAACTTTCAGGTAAGGAGGGCTGGATGAACATATGTTTCTGCCTTGCTGGCCTGTCTTTCTTTGCATTAATGGTAACTGAATGCACCTTTCTCAGAGACTGGTTTCCATGGTAAAATGCCACAGATTAAAAGGGATTAGGGCTCCACAGCCTACGTCACCTCTTAAATATGTGTCCAAAATAAGAAGTTAAAGGTAACTGGCAGTGCTACTACAGTTTTATGACTATCAGCTAAAATCTGAGGGTGTAACAGGTTGGGAGAGTTTACTGTAGGTTATCAATTTGTACCATTATTTATACAAATAGCTGGCAAAATTAATATTAATTCAATTGCCTATGTCCATGAATACTCTAGATTTTTCTGATGCCTTTGTTGGACATTTGGCAAAATTCATACAAAGATGAAGGTAAAACTTCAATTCTAGGAGATTTTAATACTGTCTGAAGAAAATAATGATTTCTTATCAGGAAATGGAGTCCTTACCAAAGTGGCTATAAATACAGGAAGCTGACATAAAAAAAGATGCAAGTATAAAAAGCAGTGTATGTGCATGGAGCACACAGATACACACCACACACACACACACACACAAAATACAAAACAAACAAAAAACCCAGCCATCTGAAGGGCAGATGTGTGGCACAGTGGTTAAGCTGTAGATTGGGAGGCTTGCATCACCTATCAGAATGCCTGTGTTCAAGTTCTGGCTCTGGTTCCTGACTCCAGATTCACACGCTGGGAGGCAGAAGGTGATGGCTCAAGGAATTAAATCCTGCCACTCACGTGGGAAACATGAACTGAGTTCCTGACTCCTGGCTTCAGCCCTGGCCCAGCCCCAGCCATTACGGGCATTTAGTGAGTGAACTAGTGAATGGGAGATCTACTGGTCTCTTTCCTTCTACCTCTCAGATAAATACAATTCTAAAAAAGGAAAAAAATAGCCAGGTGAAACCATTAAATTTAGACACAAACAGCCCTATACTCTCCAGGATTTCAAAGGGATAAGGCACAAGAAATACCTACACTAAAAACAATTCACTGCTTACCTTAAATTCAAATCTAACAAGATACCTGTATTTCCTTTCAGAACCCTGCCTCCATCCCCAGTAACTCTCACATGTTGGACACCATGGCTCACACTTATCTCCTCTGTGGTCAAGAAAGGGGACTTAACAGGTGGGAATTTCCCAAATATGGGCACTTGTCAACAGTCACTAGGAAAGCGTGCAGAAAAAGGAAATAATATATAGATGTCCATATTCCTAAATGTGAATCAATCTCCAGAGAATGGAACCCAGAAATCCATATTTTTAAAATCTCCTGCAGTGGTTCTGATGGGAGACCAGTATTTGCAACCTACCCCTAAAGGATGTATATACATCATTGGGAGTTTTTCGTCTCATGGAGAAAGGAATCATGGATTTTACCTGATTTTCAAAGAATGCATCCTCAAGAAGGGTTACCACCTTAAGTACTGGTAGTAAAGTTACGGTAACTATTCTACATTTTTTCACTTCAACTATAAGAATTATCTGAAGCTGCTTCTCACAGCTCTAAATATTTCCTATGCTTTGTTGAGAACTTCAAGGCAAATAAGAATATAAAACACTCTTGAGCTTTATGATTTTAATTAGTTTGTAACCAAGCAAACACTATTGTATGTCTGTGTTATGGCTAATTTAATATGAGTATATTTAAGGGTGATAATTTGTGTTCCTAAGTTTTTTCTTAAGAAATTTTCCTTTATAATTATCATTTAGAACAGTAATTAAAAACAGGGCCCATAGCACTTAATATGAAATTAGGCTATTTGCAAATTCAGCATCAAGTCTTCTTTAAATGTGTTTTTGCCATTTATTTAAAACATTAAGACCCATGGATCCAAAGTAGGCATTATCATTAACTGAAAAAGAAAAGGTAACATAAACTTTTTTATCATGGATTTTCATTTCTTTCCTCTTCTCAGTTACCTCAATTCATAAAACACCTCTAAATTTTGTCTATCTTTAAAAAAAAAAAAGTATTCTCAAAGAGAAATAGTAAGAGGCCGGCGCTGCGGCTCACTAGGCTAATCCTCCGCCTGCGGCGCTGGTACCCAGGTTTCTAGTCCCGGTTAGGGTGTCGGTTCTGTCTCAATTGCTCCTCCTCCAGTCCAGCTCTCTGCTGTGGCCCGGGAAGGCAGTGGAGGATGGCCCAAGTGCTTGGGCCCTGCACCTGCATGGGAGACCAGGAGGAAGTACCTGGCTCCTGGCTTCGGATTGGCACAGCACGCCGGCCACAGTGGCCATTTGGGGGGTGAACCAACGGAAGGAACCTTTCTCTCTGTCTCTCTCTCTCTCTCACTAACTCTGCCTGTCAAAGAGAGAGAGAGAGAGAGAGAGAGAGAGAGAGAGAGAGAGAGAGAGAGAGAGAGAGAAATAGTAAGAAAAACAAAGTAGTAAAACTTTTTTTAAAAAAAGATTGATTTATTTATTTGAAAGGCAGAGTTCCAAAGAGGCAGAGGCGGAGAGAGAGAGGTCTTTCATCTGTTGGTTCACTCCCCCAGATGGCTGCAATGGCAGGAGCTGAGCTGCTCCAGGAGCCAGGAGCTTCCTCCAGGTCTCCCATGCAGGTACAGGGGCCCAAGGACTTGGGTCATCTTTCACTGCTTTCTCAAGCCATCAGCAGAGACCTGGATCAGAAGCAGAGCAGCTGGGACTTCAACCAGAGCCTATGTGGGATGCCGACACTGCAAGCGGTGTCACAATGCCACAGCATTGGTCCCGTAAAACCTTTCTTTTCTGTTTCATTAATTTTTTCCAATAATAATTACTGTCCAATAATATTACTGTCTCTCTTGTTGATAATTTATAGGCAAGTCATTTATAGGCAAGTAATACAGTGATTCAAACCTGCTCACACATTCAAGTCACCTGGGGTTTAGGGGCAGATGCTGTGGCACAGTGGGTTAAGCTGCCCCTGGGACACAAGTATGCTATATTGGAGTACCCGGGATGTCTCCATTTCTGATTTTGCTCTGTTAATGTACAACCTGGGAGGCAGCAGGTGATGGCTCAAGTACGTGGGTGGAGTTCTTGGCTCCTGGTTTCTGCCTGGACTAGTCTTAGCTGCTGCAGGTATTTGTGATGTGAACTAGAGGATGAAATGCTCTCGTTCACACTCTCTCTCTCTCTCCCAAACTCATCCACTCTCTATTTCAAATAAATATAAATAAAAACAATAAATCGGGGCCGGCGCTATGGCGCAGCAAGTTAAAGCCCTGGCGTGAAGTGCCCGCATCTCATATAGACGCCGGTTCGAGTCCTGGCTGCTCCTCTTATGATCCAGCGCTCTGCTTTGGCCTGGGAAAGCAATACAAGATGACCCAACTCCTTGGGCCCCTGCACCCACGTGGGAGACCTGGAAGAAGCTCCTGGCTTCGGATCGGCGCAGCTCTGGCCATTGTGGCCACCTGGGGAGTGAACCAGTTGATGGAAGACCTCTCTCTCTGTCTCTACCTCTCTCTGTAACTCCGTCTTTCAAATAAATAAAATAAATCTTAAGCAGGCACCGTGGCTCAACAGGCTAATCCTCCACCTTGCGGCACCGGCACACCGGGTTCTAGTCCCGGTCGGGGCACCGGATTCTGTCCTGGTTGCCCTCTTCCAGGCCAGCTCTCTGTTGTGGCCAGGGAGTGCGGTGGAGGATGGCCTAAGTGCTTGGGCTCTGCACCCCATGGGAGACCAGGAGAAGCAACTGGCTCCTGCCTTCGGAACAGCGCGGTGCGCCGGCTGCAGCGCGCCAGCCGCGGCGGCCATTGGAGGGTGAACCAACGGCAAAAGGAAGACCTTTCTCTCTGTCTCTCTCACTGTCCACTCTGTCTGTCAAAAAAAATAATAATAATAATAAAATAAAAAAAAATAAAAACAATGAATCATTTGGCAAGCTTTATTTTTACAAAAAGTAGACACTTCAGGTCTCATCCAACAGTGGTGTCTGTATGTCCATGTCTGCTCATCACCTCTCCAGCTGAATCTACATTCAGAGCTGAAAACCAGTGGACCTTACATGTGCTAAGCACTCTGCTGGAATTACAAAATATGCCAAAGGGCTTGGCCCTGAAGAACACAGGAAGTAAGAACAGCTCAATATATTAAAATTGATAAGTGGCCTAGCAAAGGCTAGTTAGGATACAAAACAAAAGGAGGGATGTCATTGTGTCTGGTTCCTGAAGGATTAGTTTATAACACAGACAAGATTGAAAGGCCATTTCTGAAAGAGAAAAAACATATCCATCCTATTTAGACCTTAGTAATAGGGCTTTTCTCTCTCTCCACTCCTTGCCCAAAAACCTACTAAAATTACTCCTTTAAAGGCTACTAAGAACCCCTAGTCCACCATTTAAATAGCTGGCTTGATCTGCAGTTTCCCTATCTGTAGAATGGGACAATAACAAGTTCATTCTGAAAATTGAGAGCAGGTATGTTAAAGTGTATGGCATGCAGCAGATTTGTTTCTTGTTCCTTTCTCTTAAATTTAAAGGCGTTTTTCAACCTCATAGTCCTCCTTAATCTCTGCTACAGTGTGCACTGCTCCTTCTCACAATTCTCTTTACACTCTGATACACAGGCACCCACTGTGCTGGGTATACAACACTTTTGACTCCAAAAGTTATTCCACACCTTTCTGTTTCTTTCCTCTTCTTTCTCCTTCAAATCAAAGTACAAACTGAGCATCCTTAATCTGAAATGCTCCATGTTTGGCTCAGGGATGATCAACTGGTAAAGCCTATGCAAATATCCCAGAATCTGAAAACTGAAACTTCTGGTCCCTAGCATTTTGGATTAGGGCTGCTCAACCAGTATGTTCAAAAGTATATGCTCTCAGCCGGCGCCGCAGATCAATAGGCTAATCCTCCGCCTGCGGCGCCGGCACACCAGGTTCTAGTCCCGGTCGGGGCGCAGGATTCTGTCCCGGTTGCCCCTCTTCCAGGCCAGCTCTCTGCTATGGCCCAGGAGTGCAGTGGAGGATGGCCCAAGTCCTTGGGCCCAGCACCCGCATGGGAGACCAGGAGAAACACCTGGCTCCTACCTTTGGATCGGTGTGGTGCGCCAGCCACAGCGGCCATTGTGGGGTGAACCAACAGAAAAAGGAAGACCTTTCTCTCTCTCTTTCTGTCCACTCTGTAAAAAAAAAAAAAAAAAAAAAAAAGGTATATGCTCTCTGTCCTTTCCCCTTCACTCTATCCAAACCTTTTCTCTTCAAAGACTTATCCCATTTCACAGCTGGAACCCCAAAGGGAGACTTCCAAATCTCTGATTCTCTGAGTCCGACCTCTTTTCCAAACTCCATTTCTATGTTTATTATCTGATAGGCATTTTCATGCAGACACCCTACCAGCAGTTCATACTAAAATAACCAAAACTAAGTACCCTACCAGCAGTTCATACTAAAATAACCAAAACTAAGTTCACCATTTTTTCCTCCCAGCTACATATCCTCTAGCTGTTAGTGGTGGTACCACTTCCCAAATTTTAACATTCAGTTATTTGACTGATGCCTTTCCCCTACACTCATTTACCCAGTTCAGTTGATTCCAACTCTAAAACACTATCAATATTTCTCCCTCCATTTGTTGTGAGACTACTTTCAGTCAGGTCCCCAAATCTACTTGACTGGTTTTCCCAACTGTGCCAACTAACTTCAACCTGTCTAGACCCCAGATTCTTAACTAGGGGAGGTTTTGTTTCCCAGGAGACATTTTTGATGGTCACGACAGGATGGTACTACTGGCTATCAGGCTGGCCAATGATGTTGCTCAACACTCCACCATGAATAGGATGTCCCTCACCCAACAAAGAATTATCTGGCCCAGTATGTCCACAATGCTTAGGCTGAACCATCCTACATGTGACCTACTCAAAAGCACATTCACCTTTCCATCTCTTCCTTCCAAAATACCTGAGATATTCATTTATTTAGCTGACTTCCCTTTACACTTAACTTATACTCCCTGCCACTGCCACCTTCTTGATATTTTTTTCTTCCTATGTTGTAGTCTCAGGTATAAGCCGCACCGTAACTCACATCTACCATGCCTCCTAGAAAGAAGCAATTGTTCCTTCTGAATTTCCATCCATTTACCACTCACTTAGCCATTGTAGAGTGCATGTTATGTATGTCCACCTTTGAATCTGTGGTCTTGTACTGCCTGTACAACACAGGTGATCAGAACACCATCATTCAGTGAATGTAAAACCTAAACTATGGTGTCATTACAGCTATTCAGATTCCTAAGTCTCTCTTCCCTGACCCCTCTAAAACTGTATTTATACATGTAACTTGCTTTGCTTGGTTGAAATATGAGACATGAAGTGAGTTTAAGGCGGTGGGGTAGGGGGTTGGGAGGGCTTTATAAGCTCTGTGCTATTCATTCCATTTCCTTCCCACTGCTGCAGTACCTGGGGGAAAAGTTTAGATCAAAATCTTCCAGCAGCCTGGAACTCTTAAGGAACTTTTTTTTTTTTTTGACAGTCGGAGTGGATAGTGAGAGAGACAGAGAGGAGAAATGTCTTCCTTTTTGCTATTGGTTCACCCTCCAATGGCCGCCACGGCCTGCGCGCTGATCTGAAGCCAGGAGCCAGGTGCTTTTCCTGGTCTCCCATGCGGGTGCTGGGCCCAAGAACCCAGTGTGCCGGCACCACAGGCGGAGGATTAGCCTATTGAGCCGTGGCGCCGGCCAGGAACTCTTAAATGACTTCACCACGAAGGGCCCTTCCACTGACCCACACTAGACATACACTCAATGAGCAGAGATGAGGTACAAAGCCTCCAGCCTCAACTCTTTCAGGCTGATTTTAGGTTGTTGTTACTGCAATTATATCCTTGCCTCTCCCAGTTAGCAACTAATGTAAAATTCATAATTATATATACCACTATAAAAGGAAAACACAATTGACTGGCCTGATTTCAGAGATCTTAAAAAATGAAAAAGTATGACTACTGGGATCAAGGAAATGCAGTATACAGGCTGGGCATCCCTAATTCGAGATTTTGAAATAGAAAATGTTCCAAAATCTGATACTTTTGAGGGCTGATGTGATGCCACCAGTGGAAAATTCTACATACGACCTCATGTGATAGGTCACAGTTTGGCACAGTAGTTAAGATGCTGCTTGGTACTCCTACACGAATTATGAGAGTGCCTGTGTTTGAGTCCTGGCTCTGGTCCAGAGTCTAGTTCCTGGAAATGTATACCCTAGGAGGTAGCAGTGACAGTTCAAGTAGTGGGTCCCTACACCATGTGGGAGACCTGGACTGAATTGCTGGCTCCTACATGGAGCCTGTCCCAGGCATGGGTGTTGCTAGCAGTTGGGAAGTGAACCAATCGATGCGGAGATGGATGTCTTTCAAAAAACCACAACAATATCAAAACACTCCACAGGCACACACTAAAACTACTGTATAAAAAACTACCTTCAGGCAATGTGTATGAGATACATATGAAACATAAGTTAATTTCATATTTAAACTTGGGAACTCATTATGTATATATAAATATTCCAAAATAAAAAAAATATCCAAAATCTAAAACATCCTGGTCCCAAATATTTCAGATAAGGGATATTCAATCTACTTGTATATACAATTTCAAAATGCTTTGTTTTTTTAAAAATAAGCTTATTTCTTATTTGCATTTTTCCACCAACCTTTTGAAGGGTCCTCTTATTTGGTAAGCAAAAAACATGGAGGTAGAGGCCAGCTCTGTGGCAGAGAGGGTTAAAGCCCTGACCTGCAGTGCCGGCATCCCATATGGGCGCCAGTTCTAGTCCTGGCTGCTTCTCTTCTGATCCAGCTCTCTACTATGGCCTAGGGAAGCAGTACAAGATGGCCCAAGTGCTTGGGCCCCTGCACCCACATGGGAGACCCAGGAGAAGCTCCTGGCTCCTGGCTTTGGATCAGTGCAGCTCCAGCCATTGCGGCCATCTGGGGAGTGAACAAGCAGATGGAAGACCTCTCTCTCTGTGTCTCTCTCTCTGTAACTGTCTTTCAAGTAAATAAAAATAAATCTTAAAAAAAAAAAAAAAAGAACATGGAGGTAGACAGTTTCTAAGAGTTATTTTCATTAGAAACACTGAAAACTACAATGTACAAGAAAAGTTCTATAATGGAACATGGAAATAAATATCATAAAAACAAAAATGTAAAGACTAAATATCTTACTTTTAAAATAAAAATTGTGATGGAAATTCTATATCAAATGACATTTCATAAATAGGTGCAATTTGATTTTCTTAAATAAATAAAGTTAGTGAATTTTTTTGACAACAGCTATGAGTGTTTTTATGTTACCTGTTACAGAAGTGATCTTGAGAAGACAAAAACTCTATTTTCTTGACATGCACAAATCACAGTAACTGCTAATACGGATGACTGATTAGGTTTTTAGGTCATGGCACAAACCATAGGCCAACTTTTGCCTTCATATTTTTCAACCTTAAAAATTATTTTTTACTCTTCACACTGTATCATTTTATGTGTTCTTACACTGAAAATCAATATTCTATTAAACTACCCTGTTTTTAAAATGGAAAATGGCTCCCAAATGCACTAAAAACACACTACAGATTTGCTTCAATGTGTAAAGTCTGAAAAACTCCACTTATGTTTCAGCTTCTATCAAGTTTCTGTAGGAGGAATTTTTACTTTTCATTGGTGCAATAACATAATTAATCTAGAGAAATAAAATTAGGAATATTTTTCAAATCAATAACTTACACATTAACTTTCTGGTTAATAAGAGCACTACTTTTATATTAATTATGATGATGTATAATGGCAGCTTATATTGTTTTTACTACACATAAAAATTTATGAAGCCAGGTATGCTTCTATACTGAGGAAAACATATATAAACTGCTTGTAAAGAACATTTCACATTTGAACCCTACTTAATATCACCACCCTTACCTCAAAGAACACTAGGAATTTCCTTAGATTATCTGAATCTTTAAAATCTATAGCACTATTTAGATAAAAGAAAAATTTAGACACACTAGACTTTCCCTCAAAACCTGCCATTACATGCTACTTTACTTTTCATAAAGCTTATATTCTCTTTTAATTCTCTGAGCTCATAACAACATGCTGATTCACTCATTGAACTATTCTACTCATCAAATGCAGAGTAATGACAGATGCTACAGAAAACATCATTTCTATACTTATAAATTCCAACAGAAAAGGGAAAAAGGTAAACAAATTATTATGCATAACTGTACTTTATACTAAGGTTGTGTTATAAAGCTCAGAAGAGATTAAACTAACCATGTGATCTGAGTAAAAGCTGAAAAGTATGAGTAAAATTTTCCTCTTTCAAAAAAGCAACCTGACCTGGGAGTATTATCAACACTAAAAGTGGGTGGGAAGTTGTAAGCTGAGAAAAATCAACATTTACTTTGTGCTTGCTACATGCCAGGCACCACATATACTTAAGAGCATCTTCACTGAGAAGGTACTTCCTGTTACATCCTCACCTTTCAGGGAAAACTGAGGCTGACAGATGAAATAATTTACCTAAAGGTACTGCACAGGTATCTCTAGACTCACAGCAGAATTAAATGACAGTATGGAAATATTACAAATATTTAGATTAGACTGCAATACAAGATCTAGAACACCATTTCAAAAGTTGGGCTTCCTTGCCAAGGCAATGGGAGATCCAGGCACCAAGATGTTAGAGCAGAGAACCTGGCTCAGATGCTGCTAACTACAGGGATCAGTGTAGAGACTTTGCTAATCAAAGTCCAACTGTGGCAAATGCAACTGCTGCAGGGAAAGGACAAGAGACACTTGTTCTAATCCTACCTCTCCTCCCTTGACTTTTTTTTTTTTTTTTAAAGATTATTTATTCAAGAGGCAGAGCTACATAGATAGAGAGGAAGAGACAGAGAAAGGTCTCCTTCCATACATTGGTTCACTTCACAAGTGGCAACAATGGCCAGATCTTGGCCAAACCGAAGCCAGGAGCTTCTTCTGAGTCTCCCATGTGGGTGCAGGGGCCCAAGTACTTGGGCCATCTTCCACTGCCTTCCCAGGCCATAAGCAGAGAGCTGGACTGGAAGAGGAGCAGCAGGGACACAAACCAGTACCCAAATGGGAAGCTGGCGCCACAGGCAGAGGCTTCACCTACTACGCCACAGCACTGGCCCTGATTTTCTTTTTTAACTGTTGTCACAGAATAGCCAAAATCAATTTGTATTCTGTTGGTCTGGTGACATTTTGTTACCAAACAATAGTTAATTTAATAACCTGGTCAACTGAGAGGCAATTAACCAAATATTAATATAAATAACTTTTCAAGTGAGAAATAAAGTATTTGTAAAAGGCACATTTTGATGACAGAAGTGACAAAATTTAGAAACCAATTTTAAGGAACGGGGAAAAAGGAAAATAAAATGTTAAAGCTGAAGTTAAAACCTGATGACAGGAACAATGAAATAAAGAGAAAAATGAGTAGTTTATGTGGGCAAAGAAGGTGGCTTATCATTTACTTTTAGACAGGCTCCATTTGAACACATCTAATTAATGCCTGTAAACACGACCAACAGGTAAAAATGTGTGATCAGTACTCAGGAGAGAAGTTACTGCTAGAGCCATGTACTTGAGACACATCTACAAAGACATAAAAGCTAATGTTATGGGAATAGACTATCCTAATTGCTGGGGGAAGATAGGAGGGGTTACAGGAAGAAAAAAGAAAAGGTCCTCTTTTACCAATAACTATTTTCCTTCAGGAAGGTTTTCTTATCTAGAGAGGCTTGGGAAGGCTATGGTTCTTTTCATTTAAGCCTTGTATCACAATTTCAAATTCACAAAAATGCTTAACTGTGCAATATAACTGACCTAGGAACAAAAAATATAAACTGGTTTTGGCCCAGAGTTTCTCCATGTAAGAAGTCTGTGGGACACATCACATCAAATTAATAGCTCCAAAGAACTTTACTTGGGGCTGGTGCTATGGAATAACAGGTTAAGCCTCCGCTTGCAGCACTGGCATCCCATATGGGCGCCAGTTCAAGTCCAGGCTGCTCCACTTCCAATCCAGCTCATTGCTGCCATGTCTGGAAATGCAGAAGAAGATGGCCCAAGTGCTTGGGCCCCTACACCCAAGTAGGAGACCCAGAAGAAGCTCCTGGCCTCACACAGGCCCAGCTCTGACCATTGTAGCCATCTGGGGAGTGAACCAGTGGTTGGAAGACCCCTCTCTGTAACTTTGCCTCTCATATAAATGAAGTAAGTCTAAAAGCAAAAAAACCAAAACAAACCAAAACAAAAAAACCCTTCAATGTGCTTCTTCAGCTAAATATTTCTTATTAACCTGATGGCCAAAAGAGAAAAGGTCATTAAGTTTTGGGTTTTTTTTAAAGATTTATTTATTTATTTGAAAGGCAGAGTTACAGAGCGGCAGAGGCACAAAGAGAGAGTTCTTCCATCCACTGGTTCACTCCCTAAATGGCTGGAACAACTGGAGCTGGGCCTATCCGAAGCCAGGAGCCAGGAGCTTCTTCCAGGTGTCCCATGCAGGTGCAGGGGCCCAAGCACTTGGGCCATCTTCTAACTGCATTTCCAGGCCATGGCAGAGAGCTGGATTGGAAGTGGAACAGCCAGGTCTCGCCTGTATGGGATGCCGGAACTGCAGGCTTTACCTGATACAACACAGGGCTGGCCCCAGGGTCATTAAGTTTCACTAGTGGTATCCTCAAAAAGTAACTGTACATGATTATTAAAAGCAAAGCTCTTATTCTAGATCAATTTCTAAGATGCTTCCTACTATAAGGCATATATGAGATTATACCAGTAATAGAAATGTTTAAATGTGCTAAATAATAATAAATCTTGATCTAAAACAAACCAAAAAACATATTAGAAATCAACACTGTTTAATCTTTGCTATCTACAAATTTTACTTTAAAAGAACCATTGTTTCTCCTTTTTAAAAAATTGTCAACAAATAAAAAACAGAGAGACAAACCCAGAAAAGGATCATGTAACCAATTTTGTTTAAAAGAACATGGTATCACAAGAGCATGGAATTTGTACTCTGACAAACTTGGATCTAACTACCAACTTTGCCACTTCCTACCCAGTTATCCTTGGAAGACTTACTTAAAACTCTTAAAACCTCTGTTTACTTATCTGTGAAATGGTAATAATAAAACTACCCACCTCAAGTTCATAACAAATTTAAGAATGTGGCCGGCGCCGTGGCTCAACAGGCTAATCCTCCGCCTTGCGGCGCCGGCACACCGGGTTCTAGTCCCGGTCGGGGCACCGATCCTGTCCCGGTTGCCCCTCTTCCAGGCCAGCTCTCTGCTGTGGCCAGGGAGTGCAGTGGAGGATGGCCCAAGTGCTTGGGCCCTGCACCCCATGGGAGACCAGGAGAAGCACCTGGCTCCTGCCATCGGATCAGCGCGGTGCGCCGGCCGCAGCGCGCTACCGCGGCGGCCATTAGAGGGTAAACCAACGGCAAAAGGAAGACCTTTCTCTCTGTCTCTCTCTCTCTCTCACTGTCCACTCTGCCTGTCAAAAAAAAAAAAATAAATAAAAAAAATAAAAAAAAATAAAAAAAAAAATTTAAGAATGTATCTGTCCATATACAAAGGGTTTTACACAAATCTTAACAGCTCCCTTCCCTTAGATCTGCCTTTCAGAATGAAAATTTCAAAGCTTAAGAGTACAAAAAGGTTGTTTTCGAAGTTTACAAATAAAGGAGCAGGAAAAGTAACATGATTTAAATTTAAGTTTAAAAATATCACCATTTCTCATCCTTTACCAACATGCTTCTCCCCCAAAGATTGAAAAAAGCATTCTCATAATTCGAGTATTAAAATTCCACTGACTGAGCTGTTTTTCCTTAAATTAGCATACACAGGGATGAAATCTGTATGTAAAATATCTACAGAATATTTTCATAGAAGTCCGAATAAAAACAGAAACACCAAAATCCAAACTGGAATTTTCACTCACTCATCCAATATTGTGCTGGGCAAGCTGGATGGCCAGCTTCTGCCCCTTCTGGAACTTGGTGCTCCCAGAGTGCCAGATAATAAGGGATCTTGGCATCTCATTTTGCTATTCCGGACCTTTGCAACACATGGCAGGTCTGTATTAACTCCCACACTGAGTACTCTCTCCCCAATTACATTTTTAGCCACTTGAACTACTAACAACCACTTCAGAATGATTGAGTAAAGGCACAACGATCTCTTCGAGAAACCACACTACTTAACCGTGTATGCATGTGCTTGCTCATGTCCATTTTCAGTTGCCACCTCCGGCCTGTTTACCAATACCACACATGTGAACAGTGCCCAGTAACTTTTGCCGGATCTCCGACAGAGGCCTGTCCATTATGGAGAATCTTGTTGCTCTCCTTTTTTCTCTTTCTGTTGTTGTTGTTCTTTATTACCACTTCACAGAAAACACTTTGAAAACTGAAGACAGAGCTGCCTTCTGCACACTCAGCTGGGGAAAGAGAATCTTACATTTTGATGCAAGAACACAAGAAATAAAAGTACCCTTAGGCTGATATTAGGGTTTGTGAAACATCCTAATGTAACTTGCCTGTGTTTCCTACAAAACCTTACTATTTTGAGAACACAGGCACGCAGCATGGTTGCAGACGGGCATTTCCAAAACGGCCACACTATCTTATTCACGTCGTGTTAGATACTTTTAAGTCTGAGAAACATCAAGGTCCTCTCCAGGAAATATTCAAAAATTATTAGGGTTCCCCCCCACCCCGCCCATCCCCGAGAACCAGGCCTTCCCCTGCAGCCAAAGGGAACGAGTGAATAAGAGAATTAGTTCCAGGATCGGTTTTCTTATTTCACACGTCTGAGGACGGAAGTCTCTCATCTGGTTCCATGGCTGTCACAGCATCGAACACACGGTGGAAAGGAGTTGCACCGCCTAGCTTCGGAAGAAGTCCCAGCAGGAAGAAACGGGGTGGCGCCAGGTCGCCCCCCGCCCCCGGAGGCTGCTGCCCACCGGGGCAGAAAAGAACTACGGGAAGGGCTCTTTTTGTGAGCAACTCGGATCCCTCTCAAGGAACACGGAGCTGCACGGCTTCCAGCGAAAGCGAAGAAAAGAAAAAGCAAGGAACCTCCGTGGGCAAAGGGGAAGCCGGAGAGGAGGAGGAGGAGAGGCAGCCTTCTGGCGATGGGGCGGGGGAAGTGGAAGGCCCAAGTGCTTCCTAAGCGATTTTCCCCCTTCCCCCTCACCCCCGGCGACGCTCCAGGCCAGGCCGCCGGGCTGGGCACTGCCCTTGGGCCGCTCCCAGGCCGGGACGCAGAACCCCCCTCCGCAGTCCCCGGTGCTCCGCGCAGCGGCCCCGGGCCCGCGCCGAGGCTGAGGGTCCCGCGCGGCCGCCGCCCTCCGCTCGCGCCCCCCGCCCCCGCCCTCCGCGCCGGGCCCGCAGCCGCCGCCCGGCGCCCGCTTCCTATTTTCGGAGCACACACCCTACAAGGAGCGGCGCGAGCAGGCCCGTCAGAGACGGGCGCCCGCGCGGGGGCCTCGGCTGACTGACAGGGGCAGGCACTCGCGCACGGCGAGGCGGGGGAGGAAGGGCAGCCGAGGGCACTGCCCGTCGGCCAAAGCCCGTCGCCACCGTCCAGACTCGGCGGTGACACGCCGAGGCCCTCCCGGCTCCGCGCCGCCCCTCGCCGCCGCCGCCCCCGCGGCTCCTACCTTCTCCTCATCAGACAACTGCTCCTCCAGATCCGCCATCTTCCTTCTGGCGACAGACCGTGGCGGCGGCGGCAGCGGCCACCTGACTTCCCCCTTTCGGTGCGGTCCTCCGTGTCGCGCGCCCCCGCCAAGGGAGGGGCCCGCCGCCCAGGCCGCCGCGCACGCGCCTTGGGAGCCCCGCCTCCCTTAACCCGGCCCTGGGGGCCCGGCGTGCGGCTGTGCGCAGGCGCGGGCGCTTCGGAAGCCGGGAGAGGGAAGCGTTTCCGACCGCCGCCTGCCGCAGGCTTGTCAGCCTCCGGAGAACGAACGGGGTTCTCTCCCCACCATGACCATATGGGCCCCGTCTGCGACGAGTACATTCTGAGCTCTTGATTCGTTCCCATCGAGTCCTGAACTCTGCCGGCTCCAATGTGAAAAAGAGTACAAATAGGAGCCTTAGATAAATACTCGGCTTTAATTATTAAAACAGGCACACACAACCCCAGTCCGTAATTGTGAGATTGTGCTAGGTAAATTCGTTTAATTTAATTTAATTCAAAATTTATTGGTCTTTTAAAATGCTCCAGGCATCGTGTTAGTCTCGGGATTTTCAATGTTGCGCAAAAAGGCAGAAATCTCACTTTTTTTTTTTTTTAAAGGTTTTATTTATTTGAGAGGTAGTTACAGAGATCTTCCATCTGCTGGTTCACTCCCCAAATGACCACAACTGCCAGATCTGGGTCTATCTGAAGCCGGCAGCCAGGAGATTCTTTCAGGTCTCTCTCCCACGCAGGTGCAGGGACCCAAGGACTTGGGCCGTCTTCCACTGATTTCCCAGGCCTTTAGCACGGAGATGGATCGAGAAAGGAGCAGCCAAATGATTTGCCAGTCTGGCAGGCAGAGGCTTAGCCTACTACATCAGTGCTGGCCCCAAAAAAACTCACTTCCTCTATTCTTCAGACACACACTGAGCAGTCGGGGGAGGCACTGCACTTTTGCCAGGGAATGGATTCTACCATCCTGAATAGGGTGACCAGATTAAATACAGGACAGCTAGCAAAATCGGAATTACAAATAAACAATGGCTTTTTAAAAGAAAATGTCCAATGAAGCATTTGAGATACACTGAAAAGTTACCCGTTTCTAATTTTACTGGATGTTCTTTACTTTCATATGTGAAATTTGGCAACCCTTCAGAGACTTCAAGATTTTATTTATTTATTTTTTGAATGTCAAAGTTAGAGGGAGAGAGATCTTCCATCCTTGGTTCACTCTCCCAAGTGGCTGTAACTGCTGGTGCTGAGCCAGGCAGAAGCCAGGAGCTTCAGCTGGGTCTCCCACTTAGGCAACAGGGGCCTGAGCACTTGGACCATCTTTTGCTGCTCTTCCCAGGCCATTAACAGGGACCTGGATGGGAAGCAGAGCAGCAGGACTGGAACTGGCACCCATATGTGATGGTGGTGTCGCAGGCAGTGACTTTATCTGCTATGCCACAACTCCAGTTTCTGAAGCTTCAAGTTTACAAGAGAGTAAAGATATAGTTGATGTTCCATCAGCTGGGGATTTTGTTAAATTTGCTGGGGCATTGCTGAACTAAGTGCCAGCTCCTGATCTAGCTCTCTGGTATGGCCTGGGAAAGCAGTTGAAGATAGCCCAAGTGCTTGGGCCCTGCATCGGCATGGGAGATCCGGAAGATGCTCCTGGCTCCTGGCTTCAAATCGCCTCAGCTCCAGCTGTTGCGGCCATGTGGGGAGTGAACCAGCAGATGGAAAACCTTTCTCTCTGTCTTTCCCTCTCCCTGTAACTCTACTTCTTAAATAAATAAATAAAGTCTTTAAAAAATAAATTATGAAAATGGAAAATTTGAGAGTATCATTGATTCAATAGTCTGGGTTGGGGCTGGAGAATCTGCAGGTCTAACAAGCTCCCAGGTGATGCCAATGCTCCTGCTTTGGAGGCCATACTTTAAGTAGCAAGGCATTAGTTTAAGTTGGAGTTAAAACTTCATTCAGTAGAAAAAGAGAAGCTGTTGAAAACTTTTCCACAGTGACATGATATGCTCAGAACTAATGCCCAGCAAGATGAATCTGACAGATGCATGTGATATCTAAGGGTTCTGTAAAGAGCTTAAGTAACTATTCAGATGCAAGACATTATGATTATTATTTTTTTAACATTTATTTAATGAACATACATTTCCAAAGTACAGCATATGGATTACAATGGCTTTCTCCCCATAACTTCCCTCCCACCCGCATCCCTCCCCTTTCCCGCTCCCTTTCCCCTTCCATTCACATCAAGATTCATTTTCAATTATCTTTATATACAGAAGATCAGTTCAGTATATATTGAGTAAAGATTTCAACAGTTTGCACCCACATAGAAACACAAAGTGAAAAATATTGCTTGAGTACTAGTTATAACATTAAATCACAGACATTATGATTATTTTAAAGATTATTTATTTATTTAAAAGTCAGAGTTACAGAAGAACAGGGGGAGAAAGCGAGAGAGAGAGAGAGAGCTAGCTATCTTCCATCTGCTGGTTCACTTCTCAAATGGCTGCAATGGCCAGGGCTGAGCTAGGCTAAAGCCAGGAGCCAGGAACTTCTTTCAGTTCTCCTGCTTGGGTGGCAGGGGCTCAAACACTTGGACCATCTTCTCCTTCTTTTCCCAGGCCATTAGCAGGAAGCTGGATCGGAAGAGGAGTAGCCAGCACACAAACAAATGCCCTGGCAGGATGCCAGCATTGCAAGTGGCAGCTTCACTGGCTATGCCACTGTGCTGGCCCCACAAGACATTAAGGAATTTACTGAATGTTCATTTAAGGAGAGTTCAGGAAGTGGAAGCTTGCTAACATGCAAGAAAAAGCAGGTGTCCTATTGAAGGCAAGACATTAGGGAGAAGACACAAAAGAGAATAAACCATTTGGTTTGGCCAAGGATCTCACAGGATGTAATCAACAGCATATTTACAAGCCATTGCTTCACTGCTTTTTCATTGCAACCTCATGGAACAAGGTGCTTATCCCTAATATTATACTCATTTCACTGAAGGAAAAAACTGAGGGTAAACAATTTATTCAAGCTTGTTCAGTTTCTAAGTGACCTAGCTGGTATTGGAACCTAGGCATTTTATTCTATATCTCATGTTCCATCTACTCTAAAATTTTTCTTTCTTCCTGTCTAAAGTCCAGGTGCACTCCAGTAAGTGAACTTAATGAAAGTGATAGTTTTCGTGTTCCATCAGTTCCCATTTACCACCACCTGCTATCAAAAGTGCTTCTGGGTTTGGGTTCTGTTTTGTTTTTCTCTTGTTCAATTAGCAACAGCTAGTATCACACTGTGGAATTAGTAAACAGAGAATTCTCAGTAAATGTTGCTGGATTAACTGGCTGCTCTCTTCCTGTAGAAACTTCCTCAAATCTGATAATGCTTTGCAATAATTTAACTCAAAGTATGTTTATAATTGTAACCTTGGTGATACTTTACATGTGGTTTCCACAGTGATACAACCAGCAATTATGTGTAATTTCTGGTAATCCTTTCAGTAATCTCCCAATACTTGCTTCCTGATACAATGAAAAGGACTAACAGAATTATGAAACATGTAGCCTATGAATTCTGCAAGACTTCAAGCCATCACACAAGTAGATACAAGTAGAAAATAATCATGATATGACTGCAAGGAGAAATGTACTGGAATTCTTGCTGTAAATGGAAACTTTTAAGATTGACAGATCTCTGATATGAAAGGGTTTATAGAGCTGTTATAGATGCTGGTCAGAAAAAGACCAGGTCCCGGGACAAGTTCTGCAACTACAAGCAGCAAAGCTGGATGTAGGAGCCAAGCGTAATTTTATAACAAAACTTTGGGGAAGGAAAGCAGAAATTGTTTACATTGAACCTACATTGGCTGCAGATAAAAGAGGTGGGATAGCACAGAGCAGCGACAATTTTCAGATAGGAGGGAAGTTCACAAGGAGAAACATTCAAAGCATTTATTGCTTCTAGGTTGGTTGAGGTTTATAGTCCAGAAAGTTCATTCATCAACCACAGGTGGTGATGCCTGGTGGTCAGTAGGCTAGATTATGAGTTTAGGTTTCGTCATGTATTCAAGAGTATGGGAAACTTAAAAAAAATATTTATTTATTTGAAAGGCAGAGTTACATAATGAGAGGAAGAACAGAGAAAGAGAGGGATCCTCCATCAGCTGGTTCACTTCCCAGATGGGTCAGGCCAAAGCCAAGAGTCAGGAGCTTCTTTTAGATATCCCATGTGGGTACAGGGGCCCAAAGACTTGGGCCATCCTTTGCTGATTTCCCAGACGCATTAGCAGGAAGTTGGATCGGAAGTGAAGCAGTCAGATCTAGAACTGGCGCCCATATGCAATGCTGGCATCACAGGCAGCACCTTTACCTGCTATGCCACAATGCTGACCCCTATGCAACACTCTTGTTGGTTTGGCCCATAGCTGTTAGCTGATCAACTTCCCTTGGCTCTTCCCTTCCTCCACCCTCCAACTCTTAAAATTAAATTTCGAACATTTCATAAATTGTATTTTATCACTTGATAATCAGGTATTTCCTGATGAAAAGAAAATAAATAAAAATATTCATCCCACATACAGTTGTTAGAATTTCTACTATTATTTAAAAAAAAAAAGTATTTATTTTTACTTTGAAAGGCAGAGAGACAGAGAGAAACAGGCTTAAAGAGATCTTCCATCTACTGGTTCACTCCCCAAATGCCCACAATGGCCAGGGCTGGGCCAGGCTGAAGCCAGGAGCCCAGAACTCAGTCTAGGTCTTCAGGAACCTAGGTACCAGAGCCATCCTCTGCTGTCTCCCAGGGTCCTTTTGCAGGAAGCTGGATCAAATGTGATGTAGGCAGGAATTGAGCCAAGTACTCTAATATAGGATATGGGTGTCCCAAGCAGTGACTTAACCACTTGGCAAAACACCCACCCCTACCCATTTATTTATTTATTTATTTTTATAGAAAACTTTTATTTAATAAATATAATACCCTTTTATTTTTAATTTTCATTTTTTCTACTTTTTAGTGGTATGATCTCTGCCTTTTCAATTAACTCCACCAGACCTGATTTATTATTTTATGCTTTTTCCTTTTGTAGCATTTGTTTTTAAGCTACACGTATACATCTTAATCTGTTTCCTGTAAATGTGCTCTAAGTCCTAGACTACAATTTGGGCTGCTCAAGATCAGGAATTACCAATTTTCTGAAATCATCTAGTGCAAGGCCTCTCATTTTACAACTTACCTCTCATTTTACAGGTAAGTTGAGCCTCAGATAAATTAAATGTCTTGATAAAAATTGTGAATCTAGCCGATATTATTTTAGAGTCCATGTTTCTAGATGGTTAGGCTGTTAATCTTTTATATATGTAAAGAGTCTTCAAAAAGTTCATGGAAAATGGAATTATGAAAAACTATGCATGGATTTCAAAAGTATTTTTTAATCAAAGTAAACTTATTTTTCAGTGCCATTTTCCACAGATATATGCATATGGACTGATGCTTTATGTATTTACTATGAAATAATGTATAAGACAATATTCAATAATTATTACTAATCAGCCACTAAATGGTTTCATCACATAGACTTCTTTTTTTGTGTGTGTGTGTGTGTATTTTTTTTAACTTTTATTTAATGAATATAAATTTCCAGTGTACACCTTATGGATTACAATGGCTTCCCCCTCCCATAACTTCCCTCCCACCCGCAACCCTCCCCTCTCCCGCTCCCTCTCCCCTTCCATTGGCATCAAGATTCATTTTCAATTCTCTTTATATACAGAAGATCAATTTAGTATAAAGATTTCAACAGTTTGCACCCACATAGAAACACAAAGTGAAACATACTGTTTGAGTACTAGTTATAGCATTAAATCACAATGTACAGCACATTAAGGACAGAGATCCCACATGAGGAGCAAGTGCACAGTGGCTCCTGTTGTTGACCCAACAAATTGACACTCTAGTTTATGGCGCCAGTAACCATCCTAGGCTCTCGTCATGAGTTGCCAAGGCTATGGAAGCCTTCCAAGTTTGCCGACTCTGATCATATTTAGACAAGGTCATAAAAGACAGAGTGAGGATAGTAACCAATGATCCTAAGAGTGGCATTTACCAGGTTTGAACAATTATACAGCATTAAGTGGGGAAGAGGACCATCAGTACACACAGGTTGGGAGTAGAGCCATTGGTGGTAGAGTAGAGGTTATGATTACAAAGGAATGAGGCCCAAGTGCACTAGACAGGGCCTAGAACAAAGGACAGAGTCATTATTAGAGGAGCTAAGAAAGGTGCTGTCTAAGCTACAATTAAGTTTTCTGATTGAGAGGCAAATAGAACCTGATAGAAGGGGCTTGATAATAATCTGGTGGGCTTTAGGCCTTGTAAGTTAAGAGGCCCAGACCTATCTATCTCTTCACATGGGGTATATCCTAAGGGAGTTGTGAACCTCCTAGGGGAAGGCACTCTGTTGACTTTCATTACTTGGCTGGCCTGGGAGGAGAGCTGGCCAGGTAAAGGCAGGTGGCATCTCTAACAAGAAATTTACAGTACTGCCTGCAATGTTGCTGACCCTACTTGACCATCCCCTCAGCTGCAGTGGTCACTTTGGCAGTTGGGCTGAGTGAAGGGCTTTTCAGCTTAGAGCCAATAAGATCTGTGGCTCTGACCTGGGCATCCTTCGACTCCAGGGCAGGTCCATTTCCAGTGATCCAACTCTTGGCAGAGCTGCCAGGGCTCTTCACAAGCTGACTTCTGCTGAAGCCCAGGCTTACCACATTGAAAGCCACTGCAGTGGACTGGCCTGTTGGGTCTCCTTGAGGGCAGATCACTGTACAGATCAGCCATTAATAGGCCTGCCACCCATTGCTTCTGATGCCTAGCTTTCTTTTCCTCCTGGTTTGTGTTAAAGCAGACCAGAGGATGCAAGTCAAGGGAGTGCCCAAGTCCCATCTCTAATCTTCAGTGGCCTGAACTACAAGTCTATAGTCACAGGCATGTTCTGTAGTAGTTTTTCTAAGGTAGACAATGCCCATGAGGAAAATTATATTCTCACTTTAAAACTTTCTTTCCCTTTGGTCTGAAAGGGAGGTTTTTTCTACTTACTGTATACTTCGCTGATGGCGAAGTGAATCTAGCTATGAGATTATTATTTAAGTTCTTATTTTGGCTATGCTATTGCAGAAAAATGTTAGCCATCTCTTTTATAAGGTCTAAAGATTAAATTGTGCATCCTACAGTTTCCTTCATAATAGAATTAGTTTCCTACCTTGAAGAGAATAGAGAAATGAAAGAACAAGTTGGGCTTAGAATAGAGAAATGAGGGAGCAAGTCCTAGATCGCTTGCTGACAATAGCAATATCACATGAATACTTAGCAAACCGTTTCAACCATTAGATAACAACTTAAGAAAACATTTACCAGAAGGTCCAATGCCTTCTATAAATTTTAAGAATCATGTATTTGAAAACACCTCTTAAATATCTAACATGGTGTAGTTTGTTTAGCCAGTAAACTTAAGCACAACCATCTAAAATGTTTTTAGTTTCTTTCTACCAACAAGTCTAAAACATATGATACACAGATTCAGGTCCCACAAATTAAAATGTATCTTTGATTGATTTTAGCAGCTTAAATTTATGGACAATCTTATCTATAAGCCATTTAAAATAAAACTCTTAATAAAATTTCCCCATGTGGACATACAATATGTACACACATATAATATAGCATAATAGACCAATATAGCAATTTTAATAATAGCTTTTAAAATCTTTAACTCTTTTTGTAGATTGCCAATTGATTTGAATTGCTTTTTCTTTTTAGTAACCTCAGTTAACCATACTTTCTCTCAGTTGGTACTGTTAATACATTATTGGCTTCATCTGTTTGCAGAGCCATCCCAAAGTACTGAATACAATAAACGGGGCTGGAAAAAGTCCATAGGAACCTATAGGAGGACAGCTAAACACAGAACCAACAACGCTTTAGTTTTATGAGCAGCACATCATATATAACTGTGGATGACAAAAGACTTTAAGTCGCCATGTTTAAAATTATAAACTCATCAACCAACAAGAGGCACTTGCTTACTTCACAGTATTTTTGAAAGCACCTGTAGGATTTTACAAGTATTTAACCCTTTAGGCCTCTGGGGCTTTCTCATTAAGATAACTATCATGTCTAGTAACACAAGATCATTAGACTTTTTAATTCTCAAACATTTGTATTAATAGCATTTTCCATTATAGAAACTTAAAGTCTGGTACCACATCACATCTTGACAGTCCTTCTAATATACTCCAAATAGCCTGATTAGATGAGAGACATAGGTCCTTCAATTTTTTCAGTTGGGCCCAAACTGGAAAAACCAAAGTCCAGGATTTACTGGAAATTTTAGAAACCAGATTGTTTGAAACTTTGATTTTTTGAATGCCTGTCAAGAATGCCAAGAAGGCTCAAAATCCAAAATATCTGGTTGAAATAAGATTTCTTAAAATCATGACATAACATAGACCAAATTTGATCATTGTTACAAGGTGATTATTCAAATTTTTGAAAAAAGCACATATTTAAATAACCCATAGCTCTTAATAAAAATTCAGCTGTTTTTGAACAATTAGAATTTAACAGACATCAAGAGAACATAATAGATTACTTTAACACATTGCTTTAACAGAGCATCAGAGTTTAATTCTATGTCAAAGAGAAATTGAGCTTCCTGTGATCTTTTGCTGTGAGGTTTCCTTCCTTTACCTTCTTTCATATTGGTGACCATGTTTCTGTGTTTCTGTGTGTAAGACATCTTTAAGCATCTTTTGCAGGGCAGGATGAGTGGCAACAAATTCTTTCAGTTTCTGTTTGCTATGAAAAGTCTTAATTTCACCTTCATTCACAAATGAGAGCTTTGCAGGATATAGTATTCTGGGCTGGCAGTTTTTCTCTCTTAGTACCTGGGCTATGTCTCGCCATTCCCTTCTAGCTTGTAGGGTTTCTGATGAGAAGTCTGTTGTGAGTCTAATTGGAGATCCTCTAAGAGTAATCTGACGTTTCTCTCTTGCACATTTTAGGATCTTTTCTTTATGTTTCACTGTAGTGAGTTTGATTACAACATGTCGTGGTGAGGATCTCTTTTGGTCATGTTTATTAGGGGTTCTATAAGTTTCCTGTACTAAGATGCCTCTGTCCTTCTCCAAACCTGGGAAATTTTCTGCTAGTATCTCACTGAAAATGCCTTCTAATCCTTTCTCCCTCTCCATGCCTTCAGGAACTCCTAGAACCCGAATGTTGGGTTTTTTAATAGTATCCTGTAGATTCCCGACAATATTTTTTAGATTTCTAATTTCTTCTTCTTTTCTTTGGTTTGCCTGTTTCCTTTCCTGTTCTCTGTCTTCTAAGTCTGATATTCTCTCTTCTGCTTCGCCCATTCTGTTTTTAAGGCTCTCTAATGTGTTTGTCATTTGATCTATTGAACTCTTCATTTCATTATGATTTCTAGTCACTATCAGAGTTTCTTGTTCCACTAGTTGTTTCATTTCATTTTGATTCCTCCTTAATATTTCACTTTCACAAGAGAGATTTTCTATCTTGTCCATGAAGGATTTCTGTAGTTCAAGAATTTGTTTTTGAGAACTTCTTAATGTTCTTATCAATTTTTTGAGATCCGCTTCTTGCATTTCTTCGATCTCATCATCTTCATAATCTTGAATTGGGGTGTCTTTTTCATTTGGGGGCGTCATAGTTTCTTCCTTGTTCTTGTTAGCTTGGTTTTTGTGTTTGTTGTTTGGCATGTTGGAGATACTTGGTTTCTTCACTGTGGTGTTTTTTCTTGTTACACTATGGCTCTATATTAAGTGGACTGTCTGCTTTCAGTGGAGCCTTAGAGGCTTGAGATGAGTGTGGACTGAGAGCTGTGTTTGGTTCCTCAGGGTTGAGGGTGTGTCAAAGATGACACTCCCAGGTTAGGTGTGGTAAATCTCTCTGTTTCTTTTTTTGATTTAAAAGGGAAGTAATTCCGCACAGCTGAACGTAATTGGAGGTAGTTAGCAGGCAAATGATATACCCACAGGAGCCAGAGATCAGAAGCTCTTTCCCAAGGACCACACAGGGAATCTCTGCTGCCCTCAGTGTGGGCTCCAATTCTCCTGCAGTCTCCCACTGGGTTGCCAAGTTAGATGCTAATCTCCTGTTATTTCACCCCTCCCCCCAGAGTCAGGTTTTTCTGCTAGGCTCAGGGCTGGTGCAGACCTGAGGTCGCCCTGCTTATGACGTATGTCCAAAATGGCGCCTGCTCTGTCTTGCTCGCCTTTGAGAGGTGAGCGGAGAGAGAGAAACTTGTGTCTGTATCGGTCACTTTTTAAATTTTTTTCCTATCTCTCTTCTAGTTAGCCTGGTGAACTTTTCCCAAGGAGTTTCAAGCCTCGTTCCCTCTAGCCTCCTCTTTCCGCTTGCCCGCTGGTATCTCGGGCTATGGAGGTTCGGCTCACCTCGCGTTCCAGCGCTGGTGCGTTGAGTCTGCCGCTGGTGTCCCGAACTTGGGCTCCCACGCTCTCCACTCAGGTCCACTGTGAATCACTAGTTCCGGAAGAGTTTCCTCTGCTGTTTCATCCCCTACTCTTCCTTGACCCTGCAGTATCTCCACTTATATTAAACTTTCTCTCCCCCCGGACTAAGTGTGCTCCCTGCCTATTCCGCCATCTTGCCCAAAAATCCCACATAGACTTCTATATTTGATTTCATCCCTGAGTTGGAAAACTGTTGTCTGCAATTTACAAGTGTGACTTATCTCACCTCTGAGAAAAACTACCAATACTAGATAACTAATATTTAGTTGTTGGTTACTTTGTCAGCACAACTGACCTCAAATAAGGTTTTTATGATTGTGGAAAAGTGTGGAAAATCATATATGAGTTGACTTCAAAAAGTTTGTGGAAAATGGAATTCAAAGCTAAGTTTTTTATGCAAAAAATCTTGAAATCCATGCATAGGTTTTTCATAATATTAATTTCTACTAACTTTTTGAATATCCCTCTTATATTTTCCCTCATATCTCTAATTACCTATTTGTTTATTTTAAAGGCAAAGAGAAAGAAAGAGAGAGGGAGAGAGACAGACAGAACTCCCCAACAGTGGGTCATCCCCAAAGGCCTGCAATAGCCTCAGCTGGGTAAGTCCAGGAACACCATCTGAGTCTCTTACGTTTTTAGCAGGGACCCAAATACTTGAGCTGTCACCTGCTGCCTCCCAGCTGAAATAGGGAGTAGAATCAGGAGTCTAACTCAGGATGCAGACAGCCCAAGTAGTGTCTTAACTGCTGCACCAAATGCCTGTTTTTCCCTTGTATACTTGAAAAGTAATTGACTTTCAGGGCAACTGTGTGTACAGCAGTTGAAACACTACTTGGGATGCCTGTATCCCATATCAGAATGCCTGAGTTTGATTCTCTGCTCCACTTCCAATCCAGCTTCTAGCTAGTGTACACCTGGGGGACAGCGGGTGATGACTCAAGTACTTGGGTCCCTGACAACCGTGTGGAGACAGATTGAGTACCTGGCTCCTGGCTTTGGCTTGGCCCAGTGTTGTCTGTTTTAAGCATTTGGGGAGTGAAACAGTAGATGGATGATCTCTCCTTGCTCTCTTTTTCTTTCTTCCTTTTTCTCTTTCTGTAGCTCCATCTTTCAAATAAATAATATTTTTTTAAATAATTATCTTTCTAAGTCAAGTATTTACCTCAATTTTGGATTATTTGTAGGTTGTAAGTGTGTCCTGCCTGTGGTCTGTTTCTTTAGCTAGTTTTGAAAAGGTACACCAAGATGCCCTTAGAGAAACATGGTATGGATCATTGTAAAGCTACCAAGGAATGAGTGAAGAAACATTTTTTCTGCTCCTTCTCCCTCCTGAATGCACTGTCCTTCCTACTCTGGCTGTTACCAACCTTGCCAAGCTCACCTCTGCCGCTTCCCCAACACATACCTTACTGGAACACAATGGCTACATACGGATCATACCCTCTCGGGCCTCTGTCAAAGATCTTTCTGGAATATTCTTTGCCACCTATTTATTTTTCAAAATTCTGGCCGGTGCCGTGGCTCAATAGGCTAATCCTCTGCCTGCGGCGCTGACACACTGGATTCTAGTCCCAGCCGGGGCACCAGTTCTGTCCCGGTTGCTCCTCTTCCAGTCCAGCTCTCTGCTATGGCCTGGGAGTGCAGTGGAGGATGGCCCAAGTGCTTGGGCCCTGCACCCACATGGGAGACCAGGAGAAGCACCTGGCTCCTGGCTTTGAATTGGTGCAGTGCGCTGGCCGCAGCGCGCCGGCCACAGCAGCCATTGTGGGGTGAACCAACGGAAAAAGGAAGACCTTTCTCTGTCTCTCTCTCTTTCTCTCTCATTGTCCACTCTGTCTGTCAAAAAAAAAAAAAAATTCTATTCAAGGACTCGTGTTGTGGTCCAGCAGTTTAAATCTCTGCAGGGATCCCTTATTGAAGGGCCTGTTCAAGTCTTGCCTGCTCCTAATCCAGCTAATCCAGTATCCTATCACTGTGTTTGGGAAAGCAGTAGAAGATGGCTCAAATGTTTGTGTCCCTGCTATCAGGAAAGGCCAAAGTGGAGTTCCTGGCTTCTGGCTTTAGCCTGACCTAGCCCTGACTGTTGCAGCCATTTGGGGAGTAAACCAGCAGATGGAAGATCTTCCCCCCATCCTACCTCTCTCTCTCCCTCAATCTGCTTTTCAATAAAATAAATCTAAAAAAAAAAATTATATTCAGTTACCTCTTCTTCTTTGAAACCATCATGGAATACTGTAATCAAAGCTACTCATTTCTTTTTTTAGATCCCAAATAGAAATTTCCCCATTGATTTTTGCCATATGTCCCCAGTGACAGGCTTGATAATCAGTGCTCCTGAATTCTGATCTTTGTTCAGCTCTAGTGAATGTTAGGCAACTTACTATGAAGGAGTCTGTTTTTGAGGCTGGCACTGTAGCATAGCCAGTAAAGCAGCTGCCTGCAGTGCCAGCATCCCAGACGGGTACCAGTTTGAGTCCCGACTGTTCCACTTCTGGTCTGGTTCCCTGCTGATGCCCCTGGGAAAGCAGCGGAGGACAGGCCAAGTCTTTGGGTCCCTGCACCCATATGGGAGACCTGGAAGAAGTTCTTGGCTCCTGGCTTCAGATTGGCCCAACCCTGTAACTCTGCCTTTCAAATAAATAAGTAAAAATCTTTAAAAAAAAAAATCCTTTTTCATTTAGACTTTGTACATCATAGTGGTACTTCGTTTATAAGGGGATCTAAGATAATACAGGCAAAGTGCTTAGCACCCTGCACAGGCCTTAGCAAAGGTCTCAATAAATGTCAGCTATCATCAGCACCTTTTATGTCAATCTGCCATTTGAGGACACAGCCTGTGTCTTGATCAGCTGTCTGGCATATACAGTATATGAAACATAAGTGCTTAAAAAGCTTTGGTGTAATGGATACTGATTGAAGGATTCTTTAATTTCACACACCTAAATGGGAGCTGTAAAACTGAGCTAAAATTCATATGAGGTTTAGAGATTATCCCAAAATGTGACTGGGGACTCCAGAACAGGAGAGAAAAGAATTTTCTCACAAATTCCAAAGTCATACAGATACCTGCTACTCTTTTTTTTTTTTTAAGATTTTATCTATTTATTTGAAAGTTAGAGTTACAGACAGTGAAAAGGAGAGACAGAGAGAAAGGTCTTCCATCCTCTGGTTCACTCCCTAAATGGCCGCAATGGCCGGAGCTGTGCTGATCTGAAGCCAGGAGCCAGGAGCCAGGAGCCTGGAGCCAGGAGCTTCCTCCAGGTCTCCCACGCGGGTGCAGGGGTCCAGGGACTTGGGCCATCTTCTACTGCTTTCCCAGGCCACAGCAGAAAGCTGGATTGGAAGAGGAACAGCCGGGACTAGAACCAGTGCCCATAAGGAATGCTGGTGCCGCAGGTGGAGGATTAACCTACTACACCACTGCACCACAGTGTCAGCCTCAGATACCTGCTACTCTTTACTACTGCATATTCAGTTACCACTTAAATGTCTCCTTAGTTGATTTCTTACTCTTTAATTCCTAACACTAAAGATCAAGACTTCATCATGGAATACAGGGAACAGGGGGACACCCAATGTGGTCCTTGAGAGTGAGGCAAAGAAATATTAAAGCTTCTATTTATTTCCATTTATTCCATTTCGCTCACCATACTCTTCTACAATTCGCAGGCATGTTGAGTCTTTTTTCAACTCAGGAACATTCCCTTCCCCCCTCCCTCTTTTTTTAAATCTACTTCACATGATAATTCATTTTGAGAAGTGTTTATAAAATAACTTAGTCTTAATTTTTGACATATCCCTCCTGTAAACAAAAGTGGATAGAGGGCAGGCGCCGCAGCTCAATAGGCTAATCCTCCACCTTGCAGCGCCGGCACACCGGGTTCTAGTCCCGGTCAGGGCTCTGGATTCTGTCCCGGTTGCCCCTCTTCCAGTCCAGCTCTCTGCTGTGGCCCAGGAGTGCAGTGGAGGATGGCCCAAGTGCTTGGGCCCTGCACCCCATGGGAGACCAGGAGGAAGCACCTGGCTCCTGGCTTCAGATCAGCGCGGTGCGCCGGGCGTAGCAGCCACTTGAGGGGTGAACCAACAGAAAAGGAAGACCTTTCTCTCTGTCTCTCTCTCTCACTGTCCACTCTGCCTGTCAAAAATAAAATTTAAAAAAAAAGAAAAAAAGTGGATAGAGAACATTAGGCTAATAACTGACATAAAAAACCACTCTCTTTATGGCAGTGTTAATTGTGGAGCATGAATTAAAAAATCAGGTTCTAGAAAGGTGAATGAAGTAACACAATGGACAGATTTGCTGGTAGCAAGTAAAAAGATCCAATATTTTCAACTTTGTATCTTTAATGGATGATCATGCATTTCACTCTTTTTTGGACTGAGTAATAGTATGGCAGAAAAAGAAATTTGTCATTTGTCTTTCTTTTTTCTTTTAAATAAAATGACTTATTTATTTGAAAGGCAGTGTGACAGTGAGGTGGGAGAAAAAGAGAGAGAAAAAAGATCTTTCATGAGCTGTTTCATCCCCCAAATGGCCACAACAGACAGGGTTGGGCCAGGCTGAAGCTGGGAACCTGGAACTGCAAATAGGTCTCCCGGGTGTACTGCAGGGGTCCAAGCACTTTGTCCATCTACTGCCTTCTTGAGTACATTAGAAGGGAACTGGATTGGGAGTGGAGCAACCAGGACTTAAACTGGCACTGGGATGATGGTAACACAAGCAGCAGTTTAATCTGTTACACTACAATGATGGCCCTTGTCATTTGTCTTTCCCAAAGCTGCACCAGACTCCAGTACAATTATATTTCTCTAATGTAAGTCTATTCCACAGAATTGAAGTAGTACCTGCCCAAAGTCCTCCCTCTTGCTTCTTTGGGGTTGCCACACACGCATGCAGAAGGGCTCACACTGCCTCTCTGACATTGACCTTTAGCACCTCCACTGCTTTCTCATCAGACCACTTGGTGCTGTGGTATGACACCTTCCCTGATGCTCTCCTCCCGAGATGTAGGGCTCTGTGCTCAGGTCACCTCGCGTCTCCTTGGCACATTGTTGCATCCATTGCAGTTAAGCGTTGGATGACCCCCAGTGACTGTCCCACACTATCATAGGGCACCCATTGTCCTCTGGTTTTCTCTTGTGGCCTATTTATGGGGGACAGAGCTAGAGCAAACACCATAAGTGCTCTGACCAGACCCCCTTGAAACACTTTTACTAATCCTGTGTTTCCCTCTCTGCTTCTCAGTACCTGCAGTTATTATGTGAGCAACTGCTCTCATGCTGCTGGGGCGTTTTGCCAGGAAGCACGAGCTGGGAATTTAGGTTCTCTGGCACAGCTCTTAACCAATGACTGTCAGATGTTGGAGTAAGGAAGTCCAGCTCCCTTGCTTGGTCAAGACAACTGTGGGGTGGAATTTACATTCCAAATTTCCCCTGAGGGAGAAGGCCAATCTCAGTATTGTTTGCCTGTCCCAACATTCCTGGGAGTGACTGAGAGATTATGAAAAGTTATCTGATTAAGAACATGGGAACTGGTCGGTGCTGCGGCTCACTAGGCTAATCCTGCACCTGTGGCGCCAGCACCCTGGGTTCTAGCCCCAGTTGGGGTGCCGGATTCCCGGTTGCCCCTCTTCCAGGCCAGCTCTCTGCTGTGGCCCGGGAATGCAGTGGAGGATGGCCCAAGTGCTTAGGCCCTGCACCCGCATGGGAGACCAGGAGAAGCACCTGGCTTCTGGCTTCAGATCAGCGCCTTGCGCCGGGCGTAGCAGCCACTTGAGGGGTGAACCAACGGCAAAGGAAGACCTTTCTCTCTGTCTCTCTCTCTCACTGTCCACGCTGCCTGTCAAAAAGAAAAAAAGAAAAGAACATGGACATGGGAACTACAATAGAACAGAAGGCACAAGAGGCCACTGTGGGGCTCCAGCTTCTGGATGAGAGGGTTGTTATCAAACTTGGAGCATCTCAACAGGTTTAGGCTAAGCTTGAGGATGTACCCCAAAATGCTGATTTTGAAGAACTTTAATCCTCCTTTGTCTTAGATTAGCCCTGGGAATAGAGGAGAGCTAATGCTGCAGGTGACTTTCAGTAGGGGAGAGGAACAGAGCAGAGCCAAGAATTCACCTGAATTGGTTTAGGCAAGGCAGAGAGGTGGAAGAGAGAGGACTTTAGATTATTGGACATGATCCATGTTCTAAAGGAATTTACATTCTGGTTGTAAAAGGCTAGATGTTCAAGATATAAAAATATATCCCTAGTAAACAAAATATACATGCAAAATAAATGGCATAAAAACGAAATGTCTTTCTTATATACAAGAGTACTCCTGAGGCCAGTGCTGTGGCCTAGTGGGCTAAGACTCTGCCTGTAGTGCCAGCATTCCATATAGGCACTGGTTAATGTCCTAGCTGCCCCACTTCTGATCCAGCTCTCTGCTATGGCCTGAAAAAGCAGTGGAAATGGCCCATATGGTTGGGCCGCTGCACCCATGTGGGAGACCTGGAAGAAGTTCCTGGCTTCAAATGGGCTCAGCTCCAGCCGTTGTGGCCATCTGGGGAATGAACCAACAGATGGAAGACCTCTGTCTCTCTGTCTGTAACTCTACCTCTCGAATGAATAAATAAATCTTTTTTTTTTTTTAAGAGCAATTCCAAAAGTTCATGGGAAATGGAATTAAAAGATGATTTTATTTTTCTGGAAAAAATTTGGAAATCCATGCACACTATTTTCTTTTTTTAATATACATATTTATTTGTTTATTTGAAAGGCAGAGTTACAGAGAGGCAGAGGCAGAACGAGAGTGAGGTCTTCCATCCATTGGTTCGCTTCCCAAATGGCCACAGCAGCTGGAACTGGGCCTATCTGAAGCCAGGAGCCCAGGACCTTCCTCGAGGTCTCCCACGCAGTTCAGGGGCCCAAGCACTTGGGTCATCTTCCACTACTTTCCCAGGCCATAGCAGAGAGCCGGATTGGAAGTAGAGTAGCCGGGACTGGAAACAGCACCCACATGGGATGCTGGTACCACAGGCAGTGGCTTTACCCGCTGTGCCACAGTGCCGGCCCCACATGTCTGTACTTTTAACTCATGGGAGAATGACCTCTGTGATTTCTGCCTATTAGTTAAGTCATTCTGAGCCGGAATTTCATCATCTGTTAAAGGGAAACCAATGGTAATATCTACTTCACATTTTGTAAGGATAAAAACATGTATAAATGTTGAATACTTTATATAAAGCATTGCTATCTTAAAAATTATTCATTTCTATTTATTTGAAAGACAGAGAAAGAGAGGGAGAGAGACACAGAGAGAAAAATCTTGGATCTGTTGGTTTAGTCCCTTCATCCTAATAAGAGTGATGTCTGGACCAGGTCAAAGCTAGCAGCTGGGAACTCAGTCCAGGTCACCTGCTGCATCTAAGGGTCTGTGTTAGTAGAAATGTGGAATTGGAACTAGAACCAGTACTGGAACTCAGACATTCTTGATATGGAAAGTGGATGTCCCAAGCAGCATTTTAACTACTGTGCCAAATGCCTGCCCAAACATTGTTACTTTTTAAGATGCTTATTTATTTGTTTTCACCTCCTTGAAAGGCGGAGCAACAGAAAGAGAGACAGAAGAGACAGAGAGAGATGGAGCTCTTCTGTCCTCTGGATCACTCCTTAACTGCTTATAATAGTCAGGTCTGGGCCAGGCTGAAGCCAGGAGCCTGGAATTACATTTAGGTCTCTCCCATGTGGGTGGCAAGGACCCAAGTACTTGAGCTACCACCTGCTTCCTCCCAGGATACATTACTAAAAAACTGGATTGGTAATAGAGCAGCCAGGACTCTGATGTGGGATGTGTACTTCTTTAGTGGCGACTTAACCTACCGTGTCACAATGTATGCCCCAGGTACTGCTATTTTAAATTTACAGAATGTTGGATTGAATTCTGTCTATTCATATTGTGATAGCTGTAATGACTAAGTTAACTATTTTCACAAATAATTAACTGTTAAGCAATATTTCCCCAAGTTTTGTTTTTGACATTGCCTTACTTTGTCATTGTCATAGGTAAGAAGGAAATAAGAGTAAATAAAGTTAGTTTGGAATATTCTTTATTTGAGGCCTATTTTCTTTTTTTTCACTTAAAGTATTGACACTCTTGATCCAGGCTCTTAACTTCTTCATCTAATTCAAAGATTTATTGTGAGATTTCCATGAAATATTTTATGAAAGGTGCTTTGTCAAATGAAAAGTGCTGAATTAATGAAAAGAAATATCATTGAAATACATTCTCCCGTATGACATCAGTAACCTGGCACCCATCTTTCTTTTGGCTGTGTCTTTAGTGTACTCAAGTCCAATAATCCTTAAGCAGATCTTCAATAATAATTTATTGTGCTTCTACTGCATATTTACACTCTGCTAGTCAATAGATGTAGCAGTGAACAAATCAGAAATGGTTTCCTCTCTTCTAAGAGCTTATTATTATTATTATTTTTAGCAAAAAACGTTTATTGGTAAGAGGAGTAAGAAATTAAAAGAGCAGAGGGAAAGCTCCCAGGAAAACAGCCAGGAGGGGCTCATTAAAAAACTCAGGGAGCTGGGGCTGGCGCTGTGGCACAGCGGGTTAATGCTCTGGCCTGAAGCGCCAGCATCCCATATGGGCGCCAGTTCGAGACCCGGCTGCTCTACTTCTGATCCAGCCTCTGCTATGGCCTAGGAAAGCAGTAGAAGATGGCCCAAG